>NC_139225.1:147835183-148435183 GCF_055691185.1 Crinia signifera | reverse complement strand
AAGGCGGGATACTCCCTGACTACTAACACATCAAGCGTCGGGTTTCCATAGTGCTGAGGGAAGCGTGTGTGAGACGCTGACGTCATCGCAGTGGGACCCTGTACGCAGGTGTGTGTTGTGAGTCGGGAGGCTGGGACGGGAGATTGGCGCCAACTGGGGAGGTACTTAAGGTATGTGCTGTACACTGTTCAAATTGTCTATATTGCCTCTTGAGAAAGGGGGAAACCCCGAAACGAGCCGTTGGGGCGCTAATAAATACTTCACCGCTTTTGAAGATATTGCTGCAGTGACGTGTCTGTTTTCCGGTGTCCGGTGGGAGCTGGGGAACTTCTCATTTGTTTGATCCTGACAAAGGCACGCAGCGTGTGGATTATTGTGGAGAGTGCTGGTCCGTTGGCCATATATATATATATATATATATATATATATATATATATATATATTGCCCCAATTTATACTTCTTGTACTTAATTACCATTCGTCACCTTATAGTAAATTGAGCTGTGCCAATATCCCCATATATTCTGTAGATTCCCCCGTGAGGCGTATACAAATTTTTCATGATCATGTGTAGAGTTTACTAGGTTCAGCCATTCTGCAACCTCTGGTCCTTTAGCTGCCATCCAATATCTAGCAGTGATTACTTTTGCTAAGGCGGATAAGTTCCTAGCCATTTGCGTCATGTCACATGGCATATTACCCTCCCTCCATACCCCCAACAGTACATTGATTTCACTTAGTTGACTCCTGGGAATTCCTATGCGAACCATGATTTTAGTTACCTTATCCCAAAATCTGGCCACCACCTGACACCTCCATAGTAGGTGCCAAAATGTATCCTCTCCTTCCCCACACTTGGGGCACTTATCGGATTTTGCTCCATTGAATCTTTTTAGCTTTACTGGGGTAATATATATCCTATGCAGAATATTGAACTGTATCTGCTGTACCCGCATTGAATTGGTGGCCGATTTATGAACGGATAAGGCCACTCTCCAGCTTAACTCATCCAGCTGAGGAATATCTTCCACCCATTTAGCCCGTACAGACCCCAGTTCCTAAGCTTGAATATATGAATGCAGGAAATTATAAAGTTTGGATAATCGCTTACCCTGTCCCAATTGTTTAAGGAGTTTTTTACATGGAGACTCTTCAATACACACCGGTTCGCCCCTACCATATTGGTTCAGGGCACTCCGTATTTGAAGGTACCTAAAGAACATTTCTCTTGGAACCTCGTACTCAGTTTGTAGCTGGACAAAGGATTTCAGCGCCCCACCCTGATATAACTGTCCCATTGTTTCTATCCCGTAGGTACTCCAGACCCTCCCCCCCTGTTGTTCTTTAATGGCCTTTACTGTCTGTATCGAAAGAATGGTTTGATTCTTACCTTATTGTTTGTATATTATCCCCTTGCTTGCATGGGTTTCATCTCTGGTGTTCTAGTTTACCAAAATCTACTGACAGGTAAATTGTCTCCTAACAAATACTAACCGTAGTGTGTAAGTGCGCGCGTGTACATGGGCAGACTAGGTTGGCCAAGTGGTTCTGATCTACTGTCACATTCTATTGCCCTGGTGATAAGTCTGAGTGAGGGACTTATATCCAATCCAAAACAATCAATTAAGCCTCCGCTGTGCTCTGGTGAAAACCTGCCTTGCAAATGAATGTGTATGCTGTGCGGATGGATATGTATGCTGTGCGGATGGATGTGTATGCTGTGCGGATGGATGTGTATGCTGTGCGGATGGATGTGTATGCTGTGCGGAGGGATGTGTATGCTGTGCGGAGGGATGTGTATGCTGTGCGGATGGATATGTATGCTGTGCGGATGGATGTGTATGCTGTGCGGATGGATGTGTATGCTGTGCGGATGGATGTGTATGCTGTGCTGGTGGATGTGTATGCTGTGCGGATGGATGTGTATGCTGTGGGGATGGATGTGTATGCTGTGGGGATGGATGTGTATGCTGTGCGGATGGATGTGTATGCTGTGCGGATGGATGTGTATGCTGTGCGGAGGGATGTGTATGCTGTGCGGAGGGATGTGTATGCTGTGCGGAGGGATGTGTATGCTGTGCGGATGGATATGTATGCTGTGCGGATGGATATGTATGCTGTGCGGAGGGATATGTATGCTGTGCGGATGGATGTGTATGCTGTGCGGAGGGATATGTATGCTGTGCGGATGGATGTGTATGCTGTGCGGAGGGATATGTATGCTGTGCGGATGGATGTGTATGCTGTGCGGAGGGATATGTATGCTGTGCGGATGGATGTGTATGCTGTGCGGATGGATGTGTATGCTGTGCGGAGGGATGTGTATGCTGTGCGGATGGATGTGTATGCTGTGCGGAGGGATGTGTATGCTGTGCGGAGGGATGTGTATGCTGTGCGGAGGGATGTGTATGCTGTGCGGATGGATATGTATGCTATGCGGAGGGATGTGTATGCTGTGCGGATGGATATGTATGCTGTGCGGAGGGATGTGTATGCTGTGCGGATGGATGTGTATGCTGTGCGGGTGGATGTGTATGCTGTGCGGGTGGATGTGTATGCTGTGCGGAGGGATATGTATGCTGTGCGGATGGATGTGTATGCTGTGCGGAGGGATGTGTATGCTGTGCGGAGGGATGTGTATGCTGTGCGGAGGGATGTGTATGCTGTGCGGATGGATGTGTATGCTGTGCGGATGGATGTGTATGCTGTGCGGATGGATGTGTATGCTGTGCGGATGGATGTGTATGCTGTGCGGGTGAATGTGTATGCTGTGCGGGTGGATGTGTATGCTGTGCGGAGGGATGTGTATGCTGTGCGGATGGATAAGTACGGCTGCACATCCATTCGCACCTGAGTGAAAATGTCCAAAACCCATCGTAACAGCCAATTGAATGATTGTGAGCTGGACACAACGCGTTGCAGCCATTACGTAGCGCAGGACTTACTCAGCGCCTACGATGAATACAGGCATATCCGACCTTCTAGTGACGTCATGCACCCTCCCCTAACAGGATTTGGCACGCCAAGCGTTTTCGGTACTTGTGTATTGGCCGGGCGCCCACTAAGCAAATTGCTTAGCGGGCGATTCTGCGTAAGAAAACCGCATTGCAAGCGTTTTTGCGTGCAATGCGATCGCATGCAATGCGATGCGATTTTCGTATGTCATTTATTCACTGCTCTCTGCCCGCGGGTGCATGCGATTTTATATGGTGCGATGCCATTTAATTTTCTATACACATCTATGAGATGCAATGAGATTTAGGCACCCCCCCCCCCCCCCCCACTATCCACGACACCCTGAAGCATGGCAAGCGCAGCGGAACGCGTCCTCCCGACCTTTTCATACACCCACTATCTACACCGGCATGGAGTTGATTTTATATAGTGTGGCGAGCGGAATACATGTAACATAATCCACGTGCGCTCGCCACACTATATCAAATCAACTCCACGCCAACGTGGATAGTGGGTGTATGAAAAGGTCGGGAGGACGCGTTCCGCTGCACTTGCCATGCTTCAGGGTGTCGTGGATAGTGGTGGGGGGGGGGTGCCTAAATCTCATTGCAGTAATTCTTCTCATAGAAGTGTATAGTAAATCAAATGGCATTGCACCATATAAAATCGCATTCGAGCAGAGAGAGCAGTGAATAAATTACATAGGAAAACCGCATCGCACGCAAAAAACGCATGCGATTTTCCTACGGTGCCATACGTATGATAATTGGGCGCCCTGATAATACACAAGTACCGCGCTTTCCCTGACACTCCCAGCGGTCTTTGCATACCATGGGTTTATCTTGCCACTCCCAAAAAACGTCCGGTTTCCACTCCCACACACCCACTCCCTGTCAATCACCCTGTGAACGACCAGCAAACAAATAGTTGTAGGAGTTCATCGCAATACGGCTAAGCACATGCCCAGACTATCGATAATCAACTGCTGTGTGAATTCGCTGTCATACAATCATGTCTGAATCAGGCCCTCAGTCCCCTCAGATCCCCAAAGTTTGGGTGAACAGTATGCCAGCCCCTGGCTCACTGTGGTACAGTCATACACACAATAGGCACACATTACTGTTGTATTATTTCCTGTATTCCCTACCGAGTGCTGCTCCCTACTGTATCCCATCATGTTCCCTGCACCCATACCTCCCAACTTTGTCACCTCATGATGCGGGACGATGCTCCTGTGCGCCGGAGGCGTGCCGAAATTTTCGGGGGGCGTGGCCTATACTCTCAGCTCTTCCGCGAGGCCACGCCCCCATTTTGCCGCTATGAGGGCATGACCCAGAGGCTCTGTGAGCCTCTAGCCATGCCCCCAGTCCCGCACAGCGTTTATTCCCCGCTGCTTAGCAGCTGACAGGGGGGACTCCCAACAGCCCCCCCACACCGCGGGACACTGCCGCCCGCGGGTGGGACATCGGGACAGGCCCTGACAATCGGGACTGTCCCGATAAAATCGTGACTGTTGGGAGATATGCCTGCACCCATCATATGAAGTAACATTATGCAATGTCTCTCTTAGATCCTAATAAAAACCGGGCATCATACATTGGGATTATTGGTGGCATCATCGCTGTTCTTCTAGTGTTGGCCATTGCTGTTACTGGGATCGTTCTGTACAGGAGACGCTCAGGTGAGTGTGACAGTCACAGGGTGATGCAGGCAGAGACACTGGGCGGGATGCTCGAAAGTGAAAACTAACTAAAACCCCTTCCCTGGGCACCGTTGTGGAGGGACTCACCATCTTATGCTGGCGATACCCTATAGAAGCCTAGGGCTTCTCTCCGCAGCGCTGTTTAAGCTATCCATTACCCAGCATGTCCTGCGGCCCGTGTCGGCACTTTGCCGAGTGACGGCATTATGTCATTATGATTTCAAAAGAGTAAAGACAGTTGTGTGACAATAAATGGCTTCACCCAACCACTGACCATGAGTGATAGAGAAGTTTGTGAGTCATCATTCATATTCTCTGACAAATGGCCGGAGAATCACACATTCTATGTAGCCTTATGAGCACAGCTTGTATTAAGCCTGGTGAAGTGATAAAGTGGTGATGAAGTGGAAGGAGATAATGCACCAGCCAATCGGCTGTATTTGAAAGATTACATTTGGGAGCTGATTGGTCTGAAGATCGACATGCAGGAAGGTCGACATGACTGATTGTCGACATGGGTTAGGTTGACAGGGTAATTAGGTTGACACAAGCATTAGGTCAACATGGGGAAGGTCGACATGGGGTTTTTCACACTTTTTTTAGCTGACAGGCGGCATTTCCTGCCCTACCATCCACTAGGGCAGGGCTGGGCAATAGTGGCCCTCCAGCTGTTGATGAACTACACATCCCAGGATGCTTTGCATTAGTTTTGCTATGTAGCCATGCTGAAACTGATGCAAGGCATGCTGGTATGTGTAGTTCATCAACATCTGGAGGGCCGCTATTGCCCAGCCCTGCACTAGGGCGTGGTGGGAGAATAAAATAGTGTGCCGGGCGTAGCGTGGCACTGTGCCCGAAGCATGGCGAGCGCAGCAATCCATGCAAGGAGACGCGGTACTACGTTTCAGTGTCCATGACATTCGGGTAAAAAAAAAGTGAAAAACCCCATGTCGACCTTTTGACTGTTAACCTTCCACATGTCGACATAATGCTTGTGTCGACCTAATGACCCTGTCGACCTAACCAATGTCTCCATCAGTCATATCGACCTTCAGTCATGTCGACCTAATGCTTGTAGACCTAGTTCATGTCTGTCCATAACCCTTCCACTTTATCTCCACTATCACTTCACCAAGCTTAATACATCTGCCCCTTACACAACAGAACTATTTAAACACGCAAGGGATAGACATAAGGACATTCTTACAAAGAAATAAGTATCAAATAGGGTTAAAAAAAAGAAGCAGACTAGATCTGTGTCTCTATGACTCCCACCTGTAGCAGTACAGAGACACATCTACAACAGCAGAGTAATCGGCTAATCCAGTTGTTCCCAAACTTTTTTTAATCACGGCACCCTAGAGCATCAAAATGTTTTCAATGTTTCTTATTGAGAAATTTATAAAAAAATATTAAATTACGTGCATTGTGTTTATATGTCACAGTTATCTGGTGAGGGACAGGATTTGCTCCTGTTTGTCCACATATGTTATGATTGGCAGCCACCAGCACTGGTTTTGCCTGGTACATTGACCATTAATAATATGAATTGATCCTGGTCCACCAACCCAAGGCACCCCTGCAAGTGTCCTGATGCACCCCAGGGAGCCTAGGCACACCGTTTGGGAACCACTGGGCTAATCCATGTCATGATTCCTGCAAATAAGGCTCATGTTGTGCTGATCTGGGAAGTCTTTATGCCCCCACTCCCCACACTGCCCCACTGATCTGCTAAATTCAGAAAAGCTAAATTTAGTAACAAGTACAGAACTCCAGGAATTGCTGCCTGTGACAGAGCGTCAGTCGCTCCGTATGGCACAGAGAGGATATAGGTGTATGAGGACATATCTGTACATCCATGAGAAGATGCGGGTCTGACTAACGCTGCTCATTCATTTGTAAAGAGATCGTAGGCACCGAGTGTTCCTGCTCTTACCCCAGTCTCTTGTGTTTTAGGGATGAATCCTGGTCCTCTCTATGCTCCTGCCCCCAGTAAGTACCACTGCTACAGTATTATCTGCCCTGTCCTATATGTATGTTACACATGTGAATGAGAGTAAGGATTTATTTATTAAGTTAGTTATAAAGTGCACCCAAATTCTGCATCTTATAAACTGCTTTTCCTACCACCGTACCAGGTATAGTGTGTACACACAAAGACACACAAACACACACACAGCATTGAGACACCAATCACACCTATGGGATACGGTGAGGCCAGTGTACTGTAATCACACCCAGTGGCGTAACTACAAATTTTGCTCCCCCCTGCCAAAAAAGATTCTGACGCCCCCCTTCCCCCACTCACACACATTTTGTAATGCTCATTAGACAATATGCCACACAACATAATGCCCCTTACACATGCAGTTGCAGCCTTTCTTGCATCATTTGCTGCAGTTGTGTCTGCAGCTTTAGCTTAAAACTGCTGGTGCATATTTATGCGCCAAGGACTGAAACTGCCTGTCAGTGTATACAGATGCTGCAATCATGCTTTGTGCATCCTTAAATGCCACTTTTGATTGCACTGAATCAGGCCCATAGTGTTGTATACTATGCCATAGTGGTGATGCTGTATCACACCACTCAACTGCATCCAACATCACCCTGGTCAAAATCAGGGCCATAATGCTGTATATGGCCCTATAGTGGTGCTTGTACATCTCTGACATGCGCCCAAAATTGCCACTGGTCAGTCAGGCTCAGGCCCATAATGTTGTATACTATGCCTAACACTGTATATATAAATAATCACATGTAGCTTTTAAACATAGTCGTGCTCTATGAGGTTTTACTCACTTAATTGGCTAGGCACTGGCTTTGGTTGTTCTGTACAGAGGCAGGGTAGCAGCTAGATCCCCAAGTTCATTGCAGCAGGCAGCTCTGCTCTGCATGATTGTTTAAACATTTTGCAGAGTGAGCTGGAGGCAGAGCCATCAGCTTGGGCTCTGCAGAGGGGTATGATGGTGCGACTGCACATGTGCAGTAGCTTCACCAGCGGCCATATTCCCTTGGTCGTGATTCGGCTTCTGCTGCTCAGAACGCTGTTGATTGGAGCTGAGCTCCGATCGCAGGAGCGGCCAGCAGGGGGGTGATGGAGCGGCGCTCCAAGCGCAGCAGCAACTAGCAGGGGGTGATGGAGCGGCGCTCCAAGCGCAGCAGCTAGCAAGTGGGGATGGAGCGGAGCTCCGAGTACGGCAGGAGGTTGATGGAGCGGACCTCCGAGCACAGCAGACTGAAGGGTCGCCGGGACCGACTGACAGGAATTCGTCAGCCAACACTGACCGCAGCGCACTCGGGCGGGAGGGAGGAAGGCACACAGCTACGAGGTACGGTTTCTACTGATTAAGCAGGCGGCAGCTACTGCGCCTGCCACATCATCCTGGACCCGGCGCTCCCCACAGACCCCGCAGGCGCTGGCTCCCCCAAGCCGCCGCGAGGGCTGCCTCACCATAGCTACGCCACTGATCACACCTATACTCTGAGTAACATAACGTGTACAATAAGCGGGTTATACAGGTGGGATACGGTGAGGTCAGTGTACTGTAATCACACCTATACTCTGAGTAACATAACGTGTACAATAAGCGGGTTATACAGGTGGGATACGGTGAGGTCAGTGTACTGTAATCACACCTATACTCTGAGTAACATAATGTGCACAATAAGCGGGTTATACAGGTGGGATACGGAGAGGTCAGTGTACTGTAATCACACCTATACTCTGAGTAACATAACGTGTACAATAAGCGGGTTATACAGGTGGGATACGGTGAGGTCAGTGTACTGTAATCACACCTATACTCTGAGTAACATAACGTGTACAATAAGCGGGTTATACAGGTGGGATACGGTGAGGTCAGTGTACTGTAATCACACCTATACTCTGAGTAACATAACGTGTACAATAAGCGGGTTATACAGGTAGGATACGGTGAGGCCAGTGTACTGTAATCACACCTATACTCTGAGTAACATAACGTGTACAATAAGCGGATTATACAGGTGGGATACGGTGAGGTCAGTGTACTGTAATCACACCTATACTCTGAGTAACATAACGTGTACAATAAGCGGGTTATACAGGTGGGATACGGTGAGGTCAGTGTACTGTAATCACACCTATACCCTGAGTAACATAACGTGTACAATAAGCGGGTTATACAGGTGGGATACGGTGAGGCCAGTGTACTGTAATCACACCTATACTCTGAGCAACATAACGTGTACAATATGCGGGTTATACAGGTGGGATACGGTGAGGCCAGTGTACTGTAATCACACCTATACTGAGTAACATAACGTGTACAATAAGCGGGTTATACAGGTGGGATACGGTGAGGCCAGTGTACTGTAATCACACCTATACTCTGAGTAACATAACGTGTACAATAAGCGGATTATACAGGTGGGATACGGTGAGGTCAGTGTACTGTAATCACACCTATACTGAGTAACATAACATGTACAATAAGCGGGTTATACAGGTGGGATACGGTGAGGTCAGTGTACTGTAATCACACCTATACTCTGAGTAACATAACGTTTACAATAAGCGGGTTATACAGGTGGGATACGGTGAGGTCAGTGTACTGTAATCACACCTATACTGAGTAACATAACGTGTACAATAAGTGGGTTATACAGGTGGGATACGGTGAGGCCAGTGTACTGTAATCACACCTATACTCTGAGTAACATATCGTGTACAATAAGCGGGTTATACAGGTGGGATACGGTGAGGTCAGTGTACTGTAATCACACCTATACTGAGTAACATAACATGTACAATAAGCGGGTTATACAGGTGGGATACGGTGAGGTCAGTGTACTGTAATCACACCTATACTCTGAGTAACATAACGTGTACAATAAGCGGGTTATACAGGTGGGATACGGTGAGGTCAGTGTACTGTAATCACACCTATACTGAGTAACATAACATGTACAATAAGCGGGTTATACAGGTGGGATACGGTGAGGTCAGTGTACTGTAATCACACCTATACTCTGAGTAACATAACGTTTACAATAAGCGGGTTATACAGGTGGGATACGGTGAGGTCAGTGTACTGTAATCACACCTATACTGAGTAACATAACGTGTACAATAAGCGGGTTATACAGGTGGGATACGGTGAGGCCAGTGTACTGTAATCACACCTATACTCTGAGTAACATATCGTGTACAATAAGCGGGTTATACAGGTGGGATACGGTGAGGTCAGTGTACTGTAATCACACCTATACTGAGTAACATAACATGTACAATAAGCGGGTTATACAGGTGGGATACGGTGAGGTCAGTGTACTGTAATCACACCTATACTCTGAGTAACATAACGTGTACAATAAGCGGGTTATACAGGTGGGATACGGTGAGGTCAGTGTACTGTAATCACACCTATACTGAGTAACATAACGTGTACAATAAGCGGGTTATACAGGTGGGATACGGTGAGGTCAGTGTACTGTAATCACACCTATACTCTGAGTAACATAACGTGTACAATAAGCGGGTTATACAGGTGGGATACGGTGAGGTCAGTGTACTGTAATCACACCTATACTGAGTAACATAACGTGTACAATAAGTGGGTTATACAGGTGGGATACGGTGAGGCCAGTGTACTGTAATCACACCTATACTCTGAGTAACATAACGTGTACAATAAGTGGGTTATACAGGTGGGATACGGTGAGGCCAGTGTACTGTAATCACACCTATACTCTGAGTAGTATAACTTGTACAATAAGCAGGTTATACAGGTGGGATACGGTGAGGTCAGTGTACTGTAATCTCACCTATACTCTGAGTAAGATAGCGTGTACAATAAGCGGGTTATACAGGTGGGATACGGTGAGGCCAGTGTACTGTAATCACACCTATACTCTGAGTAACATAACGTGTACAATAAGTGGGTTATACAGGTGGGATACGGTGAGGTCAGTGTACTGTAATCACACCTATACTCTGAGTAACATAACGTGTACAATAAGTGGGTTATACAGGTGGGATACGGTGAGGTCAGTGTACTGTAATCACACCTATACTCTGAGTAACATAACATGTACAGTAAGCGGGTTATACAAGTGGGATACGGTGAGGCCAGTGTACTATAATCACACCTATACTCTGAGTAACATAACATGTACAATAAGCGGGTTATACAAGTGGGATACGGTGAGGCCAGTGTACTATAATCACACCTATACTCTGAGTAACATATCGTGTACAATAAGCGGGTTATACAGGTGGGATACGGTGAGGTCAGTGTACTGTAATCACACCTATACTCTGAGTAACATAACTTGTACAATAAGCAGGTTATACAGGTGGGATACGGTGAGGTCAGTGTACTGTAATCACACCTATACTCTGAGTAGTATAACTTGTACAATAAGCGGGTTATACAGGTGGGATACGGTGAGGTCAGTGTACTGTAATCACACCTATACTCTGAGTAACATAACGTGTACAATAAGCGGGTTATACAGGTGGGATACGGTGAGGCCAGTGTACTGTAATCACACCTATACTCTGAGTAACATAACGTGTACAATAAGCGGGTTATACAGGTGGGATACGGTGAGGTCACTGTACTGTAATCACACCTATACTCTGAGTAACATAACGTGTACAATAAGCGGGTTATACAGGTGGGATACGGTGAGGCCAGTGTACTGTAATCACACCTATACTCTGAGTAACATAACATGTACAATAAGCGGGTTATACAGGTGGGATACGGTGAGGTCAGTGTACTGTAATCACACCTATACTCTGAGTAGTATAACTTGTACAATAAGCAGGTTATACAGGTGGGATACGGTGAGGTCAGTGTACTGTAATCACACCTATACTCTGAGTAACATAACGTGTACAATAAGCGGGTTATACAGGTGGGATACGGTGAGGCCAGTGTACTGTAATCACACCTATACTCTGAGTAACATAACGTGTACAATAAGCGGGTTATACAGGTGGGATACGGTGAGGTCAGTGTACTGTAATCACACCTATACTCTGAGTAACATATCGTGTACAATAAGCGGGTTATACAGGTGGGATACGGTGAGGTCAGTGTACTGTAATCACACCTATACTGAGTAACATAACATGTACAATAAGCGGGTTATACAGGTCGGATACGGTGAGGCCAGTGTACTGTAATCACACCTATACTCTGAGTAACATAACGTGTACAATAAGCGGATTATACAGGTGGGACACGGTGAGGTCAGTGTACTGTAATCACACCTATACTGAGTAACATAACATGTACAATAAGCGGGTTATACAGGTGGGATACGGTGAGGTCAGTGTACTGTAATCACACCTATACTCTGAGTAACATAACGTGTACAATAAGCGGGTTATACAGGTGGGATACGGTGAGGTCAGTGTACTGTAATCACACCTATACTGAGTAACATAACGTGTACAATAAGTGGGTTATACAGGTGGGATACGGTGAGGCCAGTGTACTGTAATCACACCTATACTCTGAGTAACATAACGTGTACAATAAGTGGGTTATACAGGTGGGATACGGTGAGGCCAGTGTACTGTAATCACACCTATACTCTGAGTAACATATCGTGTACAATAAGCGGGTTATACAGGTGGGATACGGTGAGGTCAGTGTACTGTAATCACACCTATACTGAGTAACATAACATGTACAATAAGCGGGTTATACAGGTGGGATACGGTGAGGTCAGTGTACTGTAATCACACCTATACTGAGTAACATAACATGTACAATAAGCGGGTTATACAAGTGGGATACGTTGAGGCCAGTGTACTATAATCACACCTATACTCTGAGTAACATAACATGTACAATAAGCGGGTTATACAAGTGGGATACGGTGAGGCCAGTGTACTATAATCACACCTATACTCTGAGTAACATATCGTGTACAATAAGCGGGTTATACAGGTGGGATACGGTGAGGTCAGTGTACTGTAATCACACCTATACTCTGAGTAACATAACTTGTACAATAAGCAGGTTATACAGGTGGGATACGGTGAGGTCAGTGTACTGTAATCACACCTATACTCTGAGTAGTATAACTTGTACAATAAGCGGGTTATACAGGTGGGATACGGTGAGGTCAGTGTACTGTAATCACACCTATACTCTGAGTAACATAACGTGTACAATAAGCGGGTTATACAGGTGGGATACGGTGAGGCCAGTGTACTGTAATCACACCTATACTCTGAGTAACATAACGTGTACAATAAGCGGGTTATACAGGTGAGATACGGAGAGGTCAGTGTACTGTAATCACACCTATACTCTGAGTAACATAACGTGTACAATAAGCGGGTTATACAGGTGGGATACGGTGAGGCCACTGTACTGTAATCACACCTATACTCTGAGTAACATAACGTGTACAATAAGCGGGTTATACAGGTGGGATACGGTGAGGTCACTGTACTGTAATCCAGGGGCTGGCTGGCAACTTTCAGCCTGGGGGGCAACACAAGCAAGTGGCCCACCACCCTCGCCATCGTTTCACCACCCTTCCCTCTCCCCTCTAGTATGCAGCAATTATTAAACAATCATTCCCCCACACACACCCGAAATGGGAACAGCGCACTGCAAAATGTTACACTGTAATGCCCATTACACATAAAGCCACACACCGTAATGCCCATTAAACATATTTGCCTGCTTTAACCCATGGAGTGCCACTGTTTGTTCATTACATACATGTGTGTAGTAAGGTGTATACCGCCTGTGTGTGTGAGGTGAATACTGCTTATGTGTATTGAGGTGTATACCGCCTGTGTATAGTAAGGTGTATTCCGCTTGTGTGTAAGGTGTATACTGCCTGTGTGCAGTAAGATGTATACCACCTGTGTGAAAGTTATATATTGCCTGTGTGCAGTTAGGTGTATACCACTTGTGTGTAAGGTGCATCTCTAGTAACTATTTTCGGCAGCTGAAAATGGTGTTCCTGGGGTGTCTGGATTCCGCTTCCAGTGCGGCTGCATGTGTGTATGTTGTTAGATGTGTATATATCGGTATACCATTATAGAGATGGAGAGATGGAGAGAGAGAGAGAGATGGTATTAAGGAAACAGAGAGAATGCAAGAGAGCAGAAAGGGAAAAAGAGGGAAACAATGTCAGCAAGACAAGTGAGAGTGGGAGAGAAAGTCAGAGAGAGGGAGTGGGATCAAGTAGAAGAGAAACTACTAGGTCGAGGTGGGCACGAGCAGGTGAGAGAAGGAGAGATGGGCTATAACTTGCAGGGAAGGGGTTTCAGGCACACGCAGGAGATAGCAACAGGAGGCATGGATGCAGTCATCATCCTGGTGGTTAGGATGCTGGCGTCCAGTATACCTGAATGCCTTCAGTTCACACGACCTTTGCCAAAACTCTGAGTACCTCAGGATCCTAATGGAATAACAACACCCAGGATACTGATCAGTACAAGTACAGCGCTCCTCCCCCCCCCTATTCAAGCCTGTTACCTGATCAGGTTGATCATAGATGAGTTCATGTGCCTGGCGTTGCTTTCTGCTGCACTGCCTGCCGGATAGTGCCGTGGAGATGGCTCCGCCCCGCTGCCGCTAGGACTGCGAGTGCAGACCCATACTGCTCTGCTGGCCACACTGTCATCCAGGCTCTGACAGACTCTAGAGGTACAGCAGTACCTCTAGAGTCTGTCTCCTCCAAGGCGGCGGCCATTTTGGAGGGGCCGTCGCCATACATGGAGGCCTGTGTGCGGCAGGACCCGGAGACGGCTGCGGCAGCAGGGCTGTGCAAGTTGCACACAGCCGGCCCCGGCCCAGCCACTGCATACCGGCCCGGGGGGCATGTGGCACCCTGCCCCCCGGCCCAGCCCGCCCCTGCTGTAATCACACCTATACTCTGAGTAACATAACGTGTACAATAAGCGGGTTATACAGGTGGGATACGGTGAGGCCAGTGTACTGTAATCACACCTACTGTATACTCTGAGTAACATAACATGTACAATAAGCGGGTTATACGGGTGGGATACGGTGAGGTCAGTGTACTGTAATCACACCTATACTCTGAGTAGTATAACGTGTACAATAAGCGGGTTATACAGGTGGGATACGGTGAGGTCAGTGTACTGTAATCACACCTATACTCTGAGTAACATAACATGTACAATAAGCGGGTTATACAGGTGGGATACGGTGAGGTCAGTGTACTGTAATCACACCTATACTCTGAGTAGTATAACTTGTACAATAAGCAGGTTATACAGGTGGGATACGGTGAGGTCAGTGTACTGTAATCACACCTATACTCTGAGTAACATAACGTGTACAATAAGCGGGTTATACAGGTGGGATACGGTCAGGTCAGTGTACTGTAATCCCACCTATACTCTGAGTAACATAACGTGTACAATAAGCGGATTATACAGGTGGGATACGGCGAGGCCAGGGTACTATAATCACACCTATACTCTGAGTAACATAACGTGTACAATAAGCGGGTTATACAGGTGGTATACGGTGAGGTCAGTGTACTGTAATCACACCTATACTCTGAGTAACATATCGTGTACAATAAGCGGGTTATACAGGTGGGATACGGTGAGGCCAGTGTACTGTAATCACACCTATACTCTGAGCAACATAACGTGTACAATATGCGGGTTATACAGGTGGGATACGGTGAGGCCAGTGTACTGTAATCACACCTATACTTTGAGTAACATAACGTGTACAATAAGCGGGTTATACAGGTGGGATACGGTGAGGTCAGTGTACTGTAATCACACCTATACTGTGAGTAACATAACGTGTACAATTAGTGGGTTATACAGGTGGGATACGGTGAGGTCAGTGTACTGTAATCACACCTATACTCTGAGTAACATAACGTGTACAATAAGCGGGTTATACAGGTGGGATACGGTGAGGTCAGTGTACTGTAAACACACCTATACTCTGAGTAACATAACGTGTAAAATAAGCGGGTTACACAGGTGGGATACGTTGCGGTCAGTGTACTGTAATCACACCTATACTCTGAGTAACATAACGTGTACAATAAGCGGGTTATACAGGTGGGATACGGTGAGGTCAGTGTACTGTAATCACACCTATACTCTGAGCAACATAATGTGTACAATAAGCGGGTTACACAGGTGGGATACGTTGCGGTCAGTGTACTGTAATCACACCTATACTGAGTAACATAACATGTACAATAAGCGGGTTATACAGGTGGGATACGGTGAGGTCAGTGTACTGTAATCACACCTATACCCTGAGTAACATAACATGTACAATACGCAGGTTATACAGGTGGGAATCGGTAAGGCAGTGTACTGTAATCACACCTACAGTATACTCTGAGTAACATAACGTGTACAATAAGCGGGTTATACAGGTGGGATACGGTGAGGTCAGGGTACTGTAATCACACCTATACTCTGAGTAACATAACGTGTACAATAAGCGGGTTATACAGGCGGGATACGGTGAGGTCATTGTACTGTAATCACACCTATACTCTGAGTAACATAACGTGTACAATAAGCGGGTTATACAGGCGGGATATGGTGAGGTCAGTGTACTGTAATCACACCTATACTCTGAGTAACATAACGTGTACAATAAGCGGGTTATACAGGTGGGATACTGTGAGGCCAGTGTACTGTAATCACACCTATACTCTGAGTAACGTAACGTGTACAATAAGCGGGTTATACAGGTGGGATACGGTGAGGCCAGTGTACTGTAATCACACCTATACTCTGAGTAACATAACGTGTACAATAAGCGGGTTATACAGGCGGGATACGGTGAGGTCAGTGTACTGTAATCACACCTATACTCTGAGTAACATATAGTGTACAATAAGCGGATTATACAGGTGAGATACGGTGAGGTCTGTGTACTGTAATCACACCTATACTGAGTAACATAATGTGTACAATAAGCGGGTTATACAGGTGGGATACGGTGAGGTCAGTGTACTGTAATCACACCTATACTCTGAGTAACATAACGTGTACAATAAGTGGGTTATACAGGTGGGATACGGTGAGGCCAGTGTACTGTAATCACACCTATACTCTGAGTAACATAACGTGTACAATAAGCGGGTTATACAGGCGGGATACGGTGAGGCCAGTGTACTGTAATCACACCTATACTCTGAGTAACATAACGTGTACAATAAGCGGGTTATACAGGTGGGATACGGTGAGGTCAGTGTACTGTAATCACACCTATACTCTGAGTAACATATAGTGTACAATAAGCGGATTATACAGGTGAGATACGGTGAGGTCTGTGTACTGTAATCACACCTATACTGAGTAACATAACGTGTACAATAAGCGGGTTATACAGGTGGGATACGGTGAGGCCAGTGTACTGTAATCACACCTATACTCTGAGTAACATAACATGTACAATAAGCGGGTTATACAGGTGGGATACGGTGAGGCCAGTGTACTGTAATCACACCTATACTCTGAGTAACATAACGTGTACAATAAGCGGGTTATACAGGCGGGATACGGTGAGGTCAGTGTACTGTAATCACACCTATACTCTGAGTAACATATAGTGTACAATAAGCGGATTATACAGGTGAGATACGGTGAGGTCTGTGTACTGTAATCACACCTATACTCTGAGTAACATATCGTGTACAATAAGCAGGAAATACACCAGCACAAATTAATGGATCTTTGTTTCTTTACAGCATAAGAAACCACTGAGGAGCATCACACAGGAAACTACAGACGTCCTGTTCTACTTGATATATTGTTACCCTTATTGCTAATTTACTGTGATCCTGGTTACACCGAGTTATTACATCATTGTTACAAGAATCTAATTGTATCTAGAATGTTATAATAAGACATTCTTAGGGGCAGGGAACTCTCTTCCTTCTCTTGTCCGCACAGCCATCCTCTACCTCATTTGTACCTTGCTCTATGTATTCTGAAGTGCTCGGCTGCCTGAATTTATTTCCGCTTTCCTAAACATCCCCTACAATTGCTATGGGCACCCTCTAGTGGTGTGAGCAGGATACACACAGTTCCGTATTCAGACGTGATCGCACGTGCGAGAATTAGAACAACCAGCGTTCAAGTAAGCCACCACCCCGCTAAAGTGAAATCCCGCCTTGTGAAGTAATGTGATTGCATGTATATATCTATTTATGTATGTATGTATATATATATATATATATATATATATATAGATTTATGTACTAGGTGATTCATCGCGCTCTTCACACTGCGCCCCCTTAATTTGTGAACGTTTGCATATGAGAAAGATGGTTAGAATTGTATGAAAGATGCCTGTATTGCAACTTGAGTTATAGGTGAAATGTGTTAAATAGAGAGCATATGATGTGGAAGGGGGTGTGTATTGTTTTGTTTAATTAAAAAGCGGTTACAGAGTAAGATGTACATTGATAGTGTGGATGGTACAGTGACATTTGTGAGTGTGGGTGTGGGGGGCTGTGTGTGCATGTTGTTTAGGTGTGTGGTTGTTTAGTACCGGACGGTGGCCCTGAGTCAGTGTCTCCTCCTACTGGGTGGGAGTTAGGGTGCATGAAAGCAGGAGGCTTGGCTATGAGGCATGATAGGGGTATGTGGGCAACACAGCGTCAGCGACTCCCTAGTGGTGGAAGTTACAGTTCAGGTGGGTGGGTGCCGCGAATCACGGGGGGGGGCTCGGGGGGCTTGCAGAGAATCGCGGGAGGGGCGGGTCGCGGGAGGTGTTTTTTTTTACGCAAATCGCGGCACCACCCTGGCATTAATGCCCTTATGAATACATAAAGTTTTGTTTTAATCGTGGTTATCAGAGATTTGTACTGTATGGTTTTGCATATGATGTACCTCTGATGAGGTGTTTCATATAACTGATTAGTACTGCATAGTAATATTGTCCATTCATTGCCGCATAATTGTCAATTATATCTATTTTCGTTTTAAGGTATCGATATAACATTGTATGCCTATAGAGTTTTGCTGCTATCTGTATGTCCCATTAATGATATCGGCATATGCCGGATTTTAGATTGTATTTGTATTGGTATATGTTAGTTGATAGCATCACCATGGCGACTGAATGCCGGCTTGACGTTGAGCGCTTACGGGTCAGGTGACTCGAGCGCTGTGACGTCAGTGCTGGGCGCCGATCCCTGGACGTGGCGTGCTGCCGGGAGAGCCTTGTGATCTGCTATTTAAGGTATGTGTTTGTAAGTGCATTTTAGCCTGAGGACGATGCTGTGTAGGCATTGAAACATTGCTGTGCATAATTTACTATTGCTTGGAGTGCTGCACCTCTTGTTCCTGTGCATCGTTTATGTGGGCACCCAGCTTGGAGCATTATCAGTGGCTGTACCGGACCCCTGGAGCATTTATATATATACATATATATATATATATTTCGTGTGGGTGTCCGGCACTCCCCGCTCTTATCATGCAATGCTGCTGCCCGGGTGCCTTCCCAGTGGTATGGTGTCCACAAATATTTTCTTCAAAAAGCAGGCGTCACTCCGGGGCTTTAGGTGAAGCAGTCAGGTGAAGTTTATTACTTCCACGGTCTACGCCGTTTCGGGTATTTAACCCTTCGTCAGGACCATAGGAAATCACAACAAAACAGTGTAACAACAGTGAATCAAAGAAAAATCAACTTACATATAGGGGACCCGCCGTGCAGCGTCCTCCTCCGTCTGGGACTCCTGATGACGACTTCCGGGTACTCCCGGAAGTGACCCGGCTGTCCTGGCAGCGGAGGAAGCCGCACTAGGGAAACAGTGTACAAAGTGCCCACAGTTAGTACAGGCTGCATAAAGTGCATTGTGCTTATCAGTTATAGTTTTATACATTTGATCAGTGAAAATACAGTGAGTGATCAGTTAATGAAGAGACGATCTCCTACCTTGCAGATACCCCCCTCCCGCTCCTTCCCGAGGCTCAACTAGCCACTTTAAGTGGGAAGATTACAGAGGAAGAAGTGGTAGCGGCGATCAGATCTATGCGCTCATCAGCAGCGCCCGGCCCAGACGGGTTTTCGGCCTTTTATTATAAACGGTTTGCAAAAGAACTAGCCCCCCATTTAGTGGCCCTGTTTAACAATATACTGGAGGGTGCCTCCTTTCCCCCGGAGACGGCCCTAGCGGATATAGTGGTGATTCCTAAAGCGGGCAGAGACCCAACAATCTGTGCAAACTACAGGCCGATTTCACTATTGAATATTGACCTGAAGATCTATGCAAAAATTCTAGCCAGACGTCTGGCTCCCCTACTCCAATTCCTTGTCCACCCGGACCAGGTGGGTTTTATCCCGGGGCGCCAGGCGTCGGACAACACAAGGCGAGCGATTGACCTTATTCATATAATCCAAAAGCAGAAAAATCCGGCCTTGCTCCTAGCATTAGATGCAGAGAAGGCATTCGATCGTATATCGTGGTCCTTCGCTTTCGCAGTGTTGGAAAAGATGGGCATCTCAGGGCCCTTCTTGGAGGGGGTCAAAGCCCTATATCGTACACCTTCCGCCCGGGTAGTTGTAAACGGGGCGAGGTCAGACCCCTTCAGTATAACCAACGGCACTCGTCAAGGCTGCCCCCTCTCCCCATTAATCTTTGCCCTGGTCATGGAGCCCCTGGCAGCGAGGATACGCAATAACACGTCTATCCATGGCATCAAAGTAGGCTCCTCGGAGCACAAAATAGCATTATATGCAGACGACGTGCTCTTGACCCTCGCCGATCCAATGAGCTCTATCCCCCATTTATTAGCAGAGATTCAACAATACTCCTGCCTTTCTGACTATAAAATAAATGTTGATAAAACCGAAGTTCTTGACTTTCATGTGCCCGGACCCCTTAAAACAGAACTGTTAAAAATACTACCTTGTAACTGGAACAGAAAAAAAGTGAAATATCTAGGTATCTATCTAACACATCATTACCACCAACTTTTTCAAGCCAATTTCCCGAGACTGCTAGACACGATTAAGTCAGACCTTTCCACCTGGTCCTCCCACTTAATCTCCTGGATAGGTAGAATACACTCTATAAAAATGAATATCCTCCCACGCCTGTTGTACCTCTTTCAGACCCTGCCCATATATGTCCCGACTTATGTTTTTAAATTTTTGCAACACCAATCATCACAATTCATATGGGACAAAAAACGCCCCCGTATTAGATTAAAACTACTGCAGAGGCCCTCCTGCCAAGGTGGCCTGGGGATTCCAGATTTCAAGAGATATTACTATGCCTCACAACTGTCCCAGACCGTGCAGTGGTGTAACCCCTGGGGTGCGAACAAAGTATGGGTGAACATAGAAGCAGGGTACTTGGGTCTGAACACTTTGTCCTCCCTGCCGTGGCTACCCAAAACTAAACGTCCGCAATCAACAGTGTCACACCCGGTGGTGTCGCGTGCTCTGGCGGTCTGGGATAGAATGAACAAAACATATAACTTGGCCCCACCACCCTCCCCACTGATACCTTTATTCCATAACCCTGCTTTCCCCCCCGGCTTGGGATGCTCCTCCCTGTCCAGCTGGCTTAAAGAGGGCATTTATTATTTAAACGACATATCGGACAAGGCAACCTTCCCCCAGTTCTCCGAAGTCAGAGAAGGCACATCAATTCCAAACATAGATTTTTTCCGTTTTCTCCAGATTCGCCACTTTCACGCCAAAGTAGTTTCTACAATAATTGCTAGGCCTCTATCCTCCGTTGAATACATTTGTTGGAAGCGCGACTCATCTAAAGGGTTAATCTCTGCACTATACTCCCTGCTAGATCCCTTCACAGCCTCGTCCCGGGATCCTCATGAAAAGGCTTAGGAAAGAGACCTGGGTCTCACCCTGGACGAAGAAGACTGGGAGGAAATACGCGATAATGCAGCATCAAGTTCCATCTGCGTTAAAATCAAAGAAAATACATATAAACTGCTATATCGCTGGTACTACGTCCCCTCTAGGCTGCATAAGATATTTCCTGAGGTCTCTGACAGATGTTGGAGGGGTTGCCCTGCTGAAGGTGACTTCCTCCACATTTGGTGGACCTGCCCCCAAATCACGGGCATTTGGAGAGAAGTAATCGACTTAATCACAACTCTGCTGGGAGTTACGGTGCCAAGGGACCCCAGATACTTCCTCCTCCCACTGAAGCCCCCCGAGCTTTCCCAACATCAGCACAAACTACTAAGACATATATCGTCGGCAATGACTTGTCAAATTGCGGCTGATTGGAAAAAACCCACTCCAGCCCCAATACAGGCAATTCTCACACGGGTGTGGTATGTATATAAGATGGAATACATTACTGCAACTTTACGCCACTCACTTAAGTCCTTTCAAAAGGTTTGGGACCCGTGGCTTTCACATCAAAACGTGCCACCCCCGTTTGAGCCATGTTAATGGAGGCCATCCCCCCCCCCCTCACCTCCCAGTCCCCCCCTCACTCGTTCTTCTCTTGTTCCTTCCTCCCCAATCCCTCCCTCCTCTCTATCTCTCCCCTGATGTCACGCCCTTCTCTTTCCCCTCTTTCTATTTCTCAGCTCTCTTCTTGTACTATGTTAAATACAGAAAATTTGGCAAATTGTGATACTCGCTGTCTTGATATTTTGTGAAAACAGCTGGTCTGTAAAGCTTGTTTATCCGTGTATTTGCTCAATAAAATTGTTTACATAAAAAAAAAGAAAATACAGTGAGTGAGTAATGTAAAAAATATCATCTATTAAAAACCAACATACAATGAGAAACAATTATGCTCATGAAAGACGCACTTTTCCCTGGTCTTATTCATAAACGGCCACTAGATGGCAGTGTTGCCAAACAACTCACAATGGTAATACATATTAATACATTCCTTTTTGTTCCTTATAATGCTCTAATGTACCATTGGCATATCAAAGTTGTTACATGCCACTTAAAGCTATGAGATATATGCAGCAACTAATGTTATTACTATAAACATATTTTTATAAACATATTTTTATCTACCTTCTTGTGTATTTAATAACTGTTTGTTAATTCTTATTTATATGCTTGTTTTATCTCATAGTCCCCACCGGGACCCTTCCTCTAGTTACAGGCTGTGTTTTAATATCACAAAAAACTACCAAGGTAATCGGCCGCCATGCGAATTTGCAGCCATGCGATCAGGTCTGAATCGGGCCCATGACAGCATTTAGCACAGAACTCCTGTCTGCGGCAGCGGTGGAACATTCCTATAATGTAGGGACCGTTGGGAGATAAGCAGACATTGCCAAAAATAGAGAAAAGATCTAAAAATGTAATTGAATATTAATAATATAACATATAGACTTGTTACATGTAACTTTGCATTTATGCATCATTTATATAAGACATTACACATTATCTATAGGCCCTAGTTGTATTTCCCGGTTGTCATTCCCAAAGCAAAATTATTAAACGTCTTTTAAATGTCAGATGTAATAACTGTGTGATGGGGAGAACGTGCGGCTTATGGGAGTCTCATATCTAATAAGATCTGTATGACAGAGAAATATACTTGTGTTTGTGTGTTGTATACAGTAGCGGCTCTTAACATTATGGAGGGGAGGGCTGCCGCAATGCGCCCCCCCCCCCCTCCAGTGCCGCTGTAGTCCCCGCCCGCCTCCGCTGTTGTCCCCGCCCGCTGCCGCTGTCCCCGGAAACCACATGAAGCAAAGTCATCTGTAGGGCGGTTTTCAGTGTCCTGCGGCCATTGAATACAGCTAATTACTTCTCCCAGGACTATACAATGAGCCCCAATAAAGCCATAGTGAGCCGCAGTTTATCAGGAATCGGTTTTTCCTGCCTCAGGCATGCAAACCCCTGTGGCCGGGAAACACACAGGTTTCACTAAGCCAGTATGTTTTTCAGGAGAAAATGTATTTCTACCCCACAAAATTCCCCACAAATAAAAAAAAAAAATGTTTTTCACTCCTGATTTCTAATTGCAGCTTATTGGATACTCCCCTTGCAGTGTATGTAATATGTATGGTGGTGTAGTGAATATGTGGGATGTGTTGAAAGCATAAACACTGTAATGTGTGTGAGTAGTGTGACGCTTAGATTAGATATAGTTATCGTTTTGAAAGAACAATGTGTACCCAGCTTTTGTCTGTATCAGATCAACTATGTCTAGGTCGACAGTGACTAGGTTGGCACCTGAAAATGGACAACATACTCTAGGTTGACATTGACACAAAGTAGACATGGTCGACACAGAAAAAGGTCGATATTAGTTTTTTAGAATTTTTTTTACAACTGACTGTTGTATACAATCCCAGCAGGCATAGAGAATACTTGCCTACTTTTTAAAACTAGTTTCAGGAAGATTATAGTTGGTAGTAGAATTGTGCACATCGCTCCATTGACGGAGTGTGTCATGCTCCACCCAAAGGGCGTGTCTAGTTCCATATATGGAGAGATTGTGAAAAGAGATTGTTAATGTGGCGCCTAGAATCATGGGTATGTACCTCTACACCTGAGAGGAATCTTTTAAAATGACTTATATCCAAATGTAGATGACCCCAAAGCAGTTAGTAAGAGGGGCAATACTTACCAAAGAAAAGTCACTGATACATGTCAGGGATTTTTCATATATTGTGTGTTCCACGTCGTTTCATATAAATGGCCACAAGACATGCATGTAACCATGGGATCATTGTGTTTTATCGCCAATGCTGGGAAATGGCACTGATTATTCAATGTAAATGTATCTGTCTCTCATTCCTTTTTTTCCCAGCACATGTAACAGTATAATGTGGGCTAGGTAACATGAGGGAGATTGCTAGACTAATGAGGAAGAGAGGGAGATTGCTGCTATGTCAGGGAGTCTCCTGCAGAATGCAGGAGGGGAGGTATCTATGATGTAACAGTGTAATGTGGGCTAGGTGACATGAGGGAGATTGCTAGACTAATGAGGGAGAGAGAGAGATTGCTTCTATTTCAGGGAGTCTCCTGCAGAATGCAGGAGGGGAGGTAACTATGATGTAACAGTGTAATGTGGGCTAGGTGACATGATGGAGATTGCTAGACTAATGAGGGAGAGAGGGAGGTTGCTGCTATGTCAGGGAGTCTCCTGCAGAATGCAGGAGGGGAGGTAACTATGATGTAACAGTGTAATGTGGGCTAGGTGACATGGGGGAGATTGCTAGACTAATGAGGGAGAGAGGGAGATTGCTGCTATGTCAGGGAGTCTCCTGCAGAATGCAGGAGGGGAGGTAACTATGATGTAACAGTGTAATGTGGGCTAGGTGACATGAGGGAGATTGCTAGACTAATGAGGGAGAGAGGGAGATTGCAGTAGGGGAGGCAAATATGGCATAGAGGGAGAATAAAATAGTGTGCCCAAAGCATAGCAACGCAACGGTCCATAACGACATATGTTGACATACAGATGGAGCCGCGCTCATCTAACCGGCCAGTGCACCGGAATGACCTGTCTTGCCGAGATGGGAATGAACGAGTATCTCACACACACGCGTCTCACTGCCACAAATGGGGCGCATAGACGGGACACTTGTAGGATGGATAAGTGCGGCACTATCTGTAGACACCGAAAAAAACCTGACCTTGTGTCATTGTTGTGTATGTCGACCAATGACAGTGTATGTCGACCAATACGACTGAAAATTCATTTTTTATTTCATTTATTTAAAAAAAATGTAAATTATATATAACTGACTTATTATTGTGACAGTAGTATACCTGTTAGATATATATAACTATTAGTGTGTACACATGGTGAGATGTGCCATGCGATTCGATGTTCGGTTTGATGTTTCATCTGATTTTTGCTTTTCCCTTTTTTTCTCTACTCATGTGAGATCAGCTTGAGATTTAAGGGGCATACACACGTAGAGATCTGTGAACCGGGTAGTGGTTCAGAATGAGAGATTGCGATCAGTATCTCTCATTCTGTACACACACAGAGATTTTCAGTCATTTGCTAAGCAATCTGACTAGATTTTGACTGCATGCACTGACTTAGTTAGCAAGAGATATTTAAACTCTCTGAGCATACACACGGAGAGATCTGTGCTTACTTTCTAAGCAATCTAGTCAGATTGCTTAGAAAATAGCACAAATTTGCTCCGTGTGTACACCCCTTTACACTTTTGTGCTTAAGATTTGCTATGAGATTTGCTATGAGATTTTCACTATGCGATTTTGCCTTATCTGTATATTTGAATAAAGGGTGTTCGTTACTTGCAGAGGGGGTGTTGTCTATTTCTCAATGGAAACAATGGAACAACAAAACGATGTTTTGTTTTCAAAGTGCAGGGACACGGAGCATCGCTTCGCTCCCCGTCACCCGCAAAGCCCCGGCCCCGTGTTTTGATTGGCCCACAGGCCAATCGTTCAAACACAATGGATGACCATCGATATGTAGAAATATCGATGGTCATCAATTGCATAGTTTAGGACTAATCGATGGGCAGTTGCAGAATTGCCATCGATGGCAACCATCGATGGCAATGGCAACGATGGTCATCCCTACTGTTCATTTGCATTCAATGAGAGCAGGGGTTTATGGAATTAAACATAGATTGACTCATGACAGACTGTCATATGGTCGACCACTAATGGTCGACAGGGTAACAAGGTCAACAGGTAAAAGGTTGACATGGTTGAAAGGTTGACATGAGGTTTTAATGTTTGTAAGGTGTCTATGTCGAGTACCATGTCCTCTCACATGACTCGCTGCACTCACCATGCTTCAGGCTTGGTACCTCAGTGCATAAAATTCCGCCTGTTCGCACATGTTAGCTGAAATTCTGGGGTAAAAAAGCATGTCTACCTTTTTTATGTCGACCTTTTCCATGTGAAACCTTTAGCCATGTCGACCTTCAGACCCTGTTGACTTATTGTATGTCAACCTTTAAACCCTGTCAACATTTTGGTTGTCTACCTTTTGCCCCTGTCGACCTTTTGAGTGCTGATTAGCGGTCGACCTTATGACTCACTCCAGATACCAGAGCAGTGATGGGGCACCATTGTCCTTCCCGGTGTTGATGAACTACATAGCCCAGCATGTTTTTTTAATTTTGAACAGTTTTGCAATGTTAAAACAGTTGCATTGTAGGCTGGTTGGTGTTGTGCAAAAACAACTGTAGGGCCAAAGGTGCCCCATCCCAGCCTTAGAAATTCAATGACATACATGTAGACCTGTGGTGGCAAAGTCATTGCCCTGCACCTGTTGTGGAATTATATGTCTCAGCATGTCCTGCCACGCAATCATATGTCTCAGCATGGCCTGCCACGCAATCATATGTCTCAGCATGGCCTGCCACGCAATCATATGTCTCAGCATGGCCTGCCAGGCAATTAATAAAATTGGTGTGCGGGAACAGTTGCCGGGCAGGGCTTACTGGGACGTGTAGTTCCACAACAGCTACAAGGTAATGACGTTGCCACCAATGATGCCGACCCCGCCAATACTGAGGCCAAGCTGGTCCAGCTCTGTGCATACCTAAAAAGTCTGACCCTCTCTGCACAGTGATTATTGAATGAACGGGTCCCGCTCGTTCGGTATGCAGGTGCCGGGGACCCATTCATAAAATATTCACTATGCTGGGTCCCATTCTTTAGATCTGTACAGAGCAGGAGCTCAATGTCAGTGCTTAAGTACTTGAAAGAGGTGAGTTGTGCAATTGTTTCCCCAATTTTGGAAGCAAGCACAAGACATCGGCCCTCAGTGCTGGCCACACATGTTACCTGACAGTGTGATGCTGCATTCAAAAATCCAAACCAGGATAGACCCTGTGTAATACCAGTTAATATGTGCGGTCAGAAAGTCACAGAAATCTGATTTGAGCCCTTAAAATAAAAACATTTTAAAAACCGGGTCAAAGCAGGGTTGGGTTTTTTAAAGCAGCATCACCTCCTCCTACTAAGACATACCTATTAAATCAATCTAAAAAACATGACATTAATACTTTACCATTTAATAACTAGACATTAATGAAGACACAACACAATTAATTATAGTATAACTTTTTTACTTAGAAAAGTAAAAATAAAAAAATAAATAAAAAAATTGTATTTAGCATACTGGACTGGATTCAATTAGCCTATAGGAGCCACGAATGTCCCCGAAGCAAAGACTACAACATCAAGCGGAAATTTACAATTTACATACGAGAACCTTGCAAAGAACTTTGTCAAGAGAGAAACGGTCAATGCATCTGTGGTCAGGATAAAGACAAAATGCAAACAGCATTCATTAAAGAAGCACAAGAACACATAGGAATCTATACAACAGGTGACCGGGTGGAATATGGTCTACAATCCAACGTGTGGGACGGTAGACCACCTCCAATTCACAGAACAGCTTACAAAGACGACAACATGAACAATTTTTTAAACATAACCTAAGAATTTTAAGAACGACGTAAAATTTAGAAACTATAAATCAAGCAAGCTAGTCTCATCCTGTGGAGTCATATCGGACTCCAGCATCATCGAATATGCTCCACTGGATGAAGTACTTGCTTGCCTGGGGGGGATTGGACATGTGGGCACCCGGCATATAAGTGTGGGAACGCTGATGACATCCCGGCACATAGAGAAAGGGTTGGGAATGGTGAAAGGTGGGTGGAGGCATCACTGCTGGATGAGGGGTGGTAGACGGAAGCACCGTACATGTTTCGGTCAATTTCTTGGCCGAAGCATAGTTCACTACTTCCGCTACCAATTTCTTGAAAAGCCTCTTTTGCTCCTCATCCATGATTTTTACTTCACTAGCAATATACTGCCAGTACAACGCATCCGAATTAGTCTGCAAACTGAGGAATGCATCAGCCTGTTGAAAAAATTGCTCATGGCTGGGCTGCACCGGGGCAGACTTTTTGGAGGCCTTCCTCCGTCTGACAAGCGGAGAAGGATATGGCTGGTCCACGTCCGCTGTACCCTCTGTAGGATCCCGGTGCATGGACGATGGCAAATCCTTGCCCAGCTCCGGAGATAACGCCTGCAAAAGAAAGAATATAATGAAATACATTGCAAGCTAGAAGAATTATGAAATTTTTAAAATGTAAATATACTCACTAGATCCGGACTCCGTGACTCTTCAACCTCCACACTGGCAGGTGAAGGCTGTGGAAGAGACACGGGTCTAGCGTTACTGACGGATGTCGTCTTTGCAAGCTGTTCCACGGTGAATTTGAGGAGGTCATAGTACCACAACGTTGGGTTGTAGACCTCATCCGCCCCAGCACCTGATTGTAACGATTCCTGGTGCTTCTTGTACTCCTTAAGGAACACTGTTCTCATAATGGCGACTTTTGTCTTTACACCTTTCACAGATGCATCGCTGTTTCTCTCCTGGCAATACTTCACAAGGTCCTGGAATGCAAGGTTCCACTTGATATTGTTGGAGTAGTCCTTGCTCCGGACACGCCACAGGCATTCGTGGCTCCTATATAAGGCAATGAATCCAGTCCAGTAGCTGGTGTAGTCATCAGAAGAGCGACTTGTAAGTATAAATATAACAAAAAAATGTAAATTTAATGAATTTTTTTCAAATACATTTTAAATTTAAAACTCAAAAAATTGACAGTGACATGTATATAGTGAAGGAGAACATTTACCTGTACAACTGTTGCTGAATAAAACCATCCTATACATCCAGAGATAGTTTTTGTAGGAAAATCGGTTCAGGAAGTGTGGGCGGGGCAGAAGTGGCCGTTATTGAGGGTGGAGCTCCCAAAGGTGCAGGTCAACATTTTGTGGAACACAATGGCCCCAGCAGTGCCATATATACAAATAATGCCAGATACACAATGTTCTTCTGCAGTGCCAGATAAGTATTGGCCCCAGCAAGTGGTGCAAGTCTAAAAAAAATACTTAGTGGTTTAGCGCTGCAGAATGCAAGAAATTGCGGTACTTTTGAGTTATCCGGGCTGCCGATTTCTAAATCGGGTCGGATCGGGCACATCGCATCGCATCGCATGCGACCATCGGATGCGATGCGATGTGATGCGATGACCCGATTTTTCCATAGGAATCAATGTTAAAATGGACTGAGTCCATTTTAACATGGAATTCAATGGGAAAAAGGGGTCCTTTTCATACCCCTACTATCCAAGTGGGCATGGAGTATGATATAAACCTGTGGCGAGCGTAGCGAGCCACCGAGCCCGAAGCGTGGCGAGCGTAGCGAGCCCCGCGAGGGGACACAGAATACCGTTCGCTCGCCACGCTTCGGGCTCGGTGGCTCGCTACGCTCGCCACAGGTTTATATCCAACTCCATGCCCACTTGGATAGTAGGGGTATGAAAAGGACCCTTTTTCCCATTGAATTCCATGTTAAAATGGACTCAGTCAATTTTAACATTGATTCCTATGGAAAAATCGGGTCATCGCATCCGATGGTCGCATGCGATGCGATGCGATATCGCATCGCATCTGATTGTATGCCTTAACTTAAGGCATACAATCAAAAAATCGGCAGCCCAGATAACTCACAAGTACCGAAATTGCTAATAAATTAGATAAATACTGGGGCCACATGCCACATGGGGCATGTCCAATGAAAATGGGGCCATGATATAAGGCCACAATAGTGCAGTGCAAGATACACATATGCCCCCACCACGCCTCTCCTGGCCACACCACAATGCGGTGTCCTCTAATCTAATGACTGTGGTAATAGGCTGCGGGTTGTGTGTATGGCTGCCTGCCACTATCCGTCCCAGCGTGCACGCATATGGAAGTGACTTGAGAAACACTTTTATATGAGTGTATCTCCCACAACTTTCGATGGTCGGTGACCATCGAAAGATGTGGAGGTTACCCACGGCATACAAATGGATGTTTGTGGTAAACATCCACTCACAGCCTGTGCGGGCGAAAGGGGGGGGGGGGCGCGGGGCAGAAATTCGTAGGGTGGGGTTTGGTGGATTTGCAAGGCTGATTCACAGCCTTGACAATTATCCTGAATAACCCACAATTGTGCACAAATGCAGCACATACCATGTCTACAGTAAAGCCTAAAGTCAGGAAGCTACTGTACCAAAAATTAACTCATCACAAGCATTTTTAGAATTAAAAGTGACTGCGTTCTAAAATTTACCTTGGCTCGCTGATGATCCTGCCGATGATGACATTTTTTCCTGAATAAGCCTCTTGCGTTTTCCGTAAAGCTCTGGAAAACAATTTTTTTATATTGTAATACATAAACATCCTTTGGAACTATTTTATTTATAAATCATTTAAGCCTATGTAAGCGTAACTAGGCAACATGTCAAAATGGATGTCATGCTGCCTTTGTACATGTCTTACTGCCAAAACACACAGCCATGTGGCAAAGATTTATAGGTTGAAGAATAGGCCAGGACAATTTATGGTTTTACAAATGCATCACGCATACAAGAATGATTACTAATAAGACTATAAGCATGTGTTTGCAGCAAGCAATGTGAAAAGCCAGTCCACATACCCCGCACCAACAGCGCAGTATGTGATTAGCGGCGGGGGAGCACCGGTGTACAATCGCCGGGTACGCCAGAGCGGAGGGACTGGGGGGGACCAACAGGAGGGGTGGGGGTGAAGGGGGGGCCCTAAAGGTAGTGCGCCAGTGGTGCTCTGATGGAGGCACCACTGGTGCGCATCTACTACATAGTGGTATGGCTGGAAATTTTCCGGGACAGGGTACTGCGGTAGCAAAGCTGAGCCCGGAAAATTTCCACCCATACCACTTAAGTGATTAATGGTTAGGAATGACCATCGACCATCGTTGATTCAAAATCATCACTGGTTGAAGGCCAATGTCAAATACTTTGGCCATCGACGGGTGATAAACAGATGGTTTTACTACATCTGTCCCCCCCCCCCCCCCCCCACGGCTGTAACCAGCACCAGGCTGAAAGAGCTGGGGCTGGTATTAAAAAATCAGGGAACAATTTGTCCTGGTCTTGTGTCCTGGGATCCTGGTCCTGGGTTCCGGCGTTCTGGTCTGGCGTCCTGGTCCAGGGGTCCTGCGTCCTGGCTGATTTTTTTGTTACAGATAGAAAAAAAACATTGGGTTCTGCTGTGTAACTATGAGTCCCAGCAAACCTGCATTGCATACTGGGACTTGGAGAACCACAATTGCTGGTTCCAAAGCAGAACCAATAGTTAAATAAAAACACACTGATGCCAGAAAAATAAAACTTTATTACATACACAGCCCACACATACAGATACTTACCTATCTTGACCCCGTACGTAGGTCTCCATCCATCCGTTTATCAGCTGGACCTGGGGTTGGGGGGGGGGGTTGCAGGGGTGACGACTGGGGATGGACGGTGCGATGCAATGCGACCGATTTTTGGTTGTACAATGCCTTAAGATAAAAAAATCGGGCGCCCAGATAATACACAAGTACCGAAAAAACTTATTGGGGAAAATTTACTAAGCGAAATTCGTAAAAATAAAAAATCATATTTTCATAGTAAAATACGATTTTTGGGGGGAGCATTTGTGGCATTTATTATGCCAAACATACGATTATTCGTATTGATGGGACATTCGTATTTGTATTTACAAATACATCAATAGAATACGACTAGGAATCACTATTCAAAAAAATGGTGATTCCTAATTTACTAACCGGCCGTAATTTCAATATGGCCGGTAATTATCGTCAATTAGTGTGATACGCCCGCTAATTGCCGGCCAAATACGCCAGAAAAATACACTTCATTTTCCTGTCGTATTTGGCTTCAGCCTGCACGGATCAGTCAGATCCCTGCAGGCTTCAGTGTAAATATATAAAAAAAAAAAAAACCTGCGTGCCCCCCCCCACGGCCGTAACCAGCACCAGGCTGAAAGAGCAGGGGCTGGTATTAAAAAATCAGGGAACAATTTGCACAGAGCTCCGCTGTATTTTTTAAAACCAGCCCCAGGCTCCAGGGCTGGGGCTGGTTCCCAAAATACAGGGGACAAAACGACTAGGGGTCCCCAATATTTTAAGAACCAGGTCCAACCAGCCAGCAGGGTAATGCCGCAGCCGGGGGGGAGACTTTTTAATACAGGTCCTCCCGGCCAAAGCATTCATTCCTGTGACCGGTCAGCCTGGCCAGGGGGAGTGGGGACCCCCCCAATAAAGGGGTCCCCCCCTCCAGGACTTACCTGGCCAGGCTAAAGCCTGGTGCTGTCCCCGGTACCCCTGGGCTGTGGGTACCGGGCTGATAAAGTATAAACAAATAGATTAAACCATTGGGTTTTGTTGTGGAACTATGAGTCCCAGCAAGCCTGGAACGCAAACTGGGACTTGTAGAACCACAAGTCCCAGCATGCGGCCCATTAATGGGCTTGCTGGGACTCGAAAGGTGCGTACACACGGGGGGAGATATATTGCTAGCAATATATTGCTTGCAATATATTGCTGAGCAATATATTGCTCAGTGTCTCTTTTTCAACAAGCGACCAGAGATGGTCGCTGTTGAAAACGAACCTCTGCTGGGGGAGCCGCAGAGGTAATTAGCTGGTCGCAGGAGCAAGCTCCTGCGACCAGCGATTACAATGGGGCAGAAAACGGGAGCGCGCACCCGGAGATTTATCTCCGGGGCACACTCCCAATCACTGGCAATATGGTCGCCTGCGACCATATTCCCAGCGATTATAGCACCTATCTCCCCCGTGTGTACACAGCATTATGGTGTGTACACACGGGGGAGATATATTGCTGAGTAATATATTGCTCGGTGTACTTGCAATATATCTCCGCAATATATTTCTCAGCAATATATTGCTCAGTTTCCAGTTTTTCAGAGGGACCAGCAATTTTCCCTGAAAATTGCTATCAATTTTGACTAGATTTGATTATGATTGACATGGGTTGTGGGAAGTCCTTCTGGAAGGGAATAAAAGTGTATATGGTGTATATACAGATGTAGCAGGGGTCATCTTTGTAGGGGCAGGATAATCTAGCGGCAGCAGCCGCTAGTGCCCCGCTCCTGCCAGGGGTGTGGGGGCACAAGACGGCCGTGCGGCCCCTGCCACCCCGACACCAATGCCCCCTTCATTTATATTGAGCCCACATACTATTGGTGTGGGGCAGCATGGTAATGCTCATGCTGCCCACCGATGGTGCAAATCACCATCGATGGGCAGCATGAACATAATCATGCTGCCCGACATCAATGCCCCCTTCATTTTTTCAATGTCACATACTATTGGTGTGGGGCAGCATGGTAATGCTCATGTTGCCCACCGATGGTGCAAATCACCATCGATGGGCAGCATGAACATAATCATGCTGCCCAACACCAATGCCCTCTAAAGACAGCCTATGCACTGACTAGTGCAGCTGTGGGGCGCGCAGGAGGTGTGAGTGCTGGCACAGTGGGGGGGGGAGATTTGCGCAGCAGCTTCTGTGCTGAATGCGCGGGCAGGGACGGAGGAGGAAGCAGGGGGGGCCGGCGTGTCACGCTGTGACAGGGCGGGCGGGGGGGGGGGGCCGTGTGTCACGCTGTGACAAGGAGGGTGGGCGGGTCCCGGCCGGCGTGTCACGCTGTGACAGGGCGGGTGGGGGGGGCCGTGTGTCACGCTGTGACAAGGAGGGTGGGCGGGTCCCGGCCGGCGTGTCACGTTGTGACAGGGCGGGTGGGGGGGGCCGTGTGTCACGCTGTGACAAGAAGGGTGGGCGGGTCCCGGCCGGCGTGTCACGCTGTGACAGGGAGGGTGGGCGGGTCCACGGGTCCCGGCCGGCGCTGGACGTAGAAGGTGTCGCTTGTCGCTGGTGCACAGTGCTTTGTGCACCAGCGACCAGCAATTTTTAGGGAGAATCGGAGAAACAAGCTCCTGCGACCAGCGACCATGAAGGGCTGGCCGCGGGAGCGCGCTCCCAGCCATTTATCGCTGGCTGCACATTAAATCACTGGCAATATGGTCACTGAGCGACCATTTTGCCAGCGATTTCATGACTAATTGCAGCAGTGTGTACGCACCATCAGTTCCACAACAAAACCAATAGTTAAATAAAAGCAGAAAAAAGTTATAAACCCTACCACCTAGATGGCAGAGCTTATATAGGGCGCTTGGAGAGATGGGTAGATATTGCCAAGCTGCTCACACCTGGGGGTGGTAAGGCCCCTTAGTGAGGAAAGATGGCACCCCTGTCACGGAATGCAGGGCCTTGCGAAATTATCAGGTGGTAGTGTCCCTTGTTTAGAAAGTCCAGTACCTTAATTGGATAAAAGAGAGCTGGTCCAAGTGAGAAAGGGTAGGGAAATTTTGTAATCCACAGGGTCCAGTAGAGGGTGTGCGCCTGACGCGTTTCGTCATCCACAGATGACTTTATCAAAGGCCTTTGGTCTTCACAGACTACACCACTGGGTAGAACCTTATAAACCTGTCCACTTGATATCAGCTTAATAAAAACAGTCAGTGACTACTGTGTAAAGAAACATTCTTACTATTGGAGAGAGAGTGCTTCGTGTCAAATTACAGAGACATTTGTATCATCTTTTGAACATTAATTCTACAGAAAGTCCGACACATAACACTCTATCCAATCCGTGAATATATACAAGCACACATACATCCAGAAGCCTTTCTGATTTACATGTATGTCTATTTAAAAGTATCTTAGTGGAGACTGAGACATAACAGTATCCATGAACATTACAGCGAACTGACGAGACCGGGATAAAAATTAATTAAATCGCTCACAAAAAATGATACACAGAGACAAACGAATGATCGTCCAGATCTGTTGGTATTTGCGTACAATAGACTAGTCGATCACAACTATTGATACAACAGGAGTCCCGTCACATTTATGAGCCATAAGGGCCAATATTAAAGGGACAGATACTCCAGTACTCTCTAATAAGCAATAAGTGCTAAGAGACACCGCACGTGCATTTTAATCTGCACTGTATTCACTGTGTTTATGTTCTATGTTTTATGTAGTCTGTTATATTTCGTAGCCCCTTTTTAAAATAACCATAATAAAAGGTAAATTTTAAGTTTCTCATTAATTCTTTCTCTTTGGTGACAAACTTCTCTACCATTTCCATCCGTTCTGCACAGACAGCTCAGAAGTCAGCTGGGGGTGCAGTGCCGCGGATCCACAGGGATCCGATCAGCGCGCAGCATCCCCCCATAGCTCCATATCCCCTATTATGTTTGCATACCTCCCAACTGTCACGATTTCCGCGGGAACGTCCCGATATTCGGGGACGTTCCCGCGTCCCGCCCGGGGCCGCCATTGTCCCGCGGTGGGGGGGACAGTTGGGAGCCCCCCCAGCTTGCCGAGAATAGACGCTGTGCGCATGCGCACAGCATCTATTCAGCGCCGACGAGCGGCGAAAACGGGGCCGGAGTTCGCGTCACCCCGTGAGGCCACGCCCCCTTTTATCGAGGCCACGCCCCCTTTTCGGGAGCGTGCACGGCTTCGCCGCGCGAACGTCCCGACCTCCCAACTTCAAAAGTTGGGAGGTATGTGTTTGCGGCTGGCGGGCGGGCGGGCTGGCAGGGGGGGGGTCAATACATTAATTGATTGCTGCCAGGTGTTTACTGACACCAATGCAACTGTCTCCATTCCCGGAATCCTTGCGCACTGATCGCTGAAGAGGTGTGTGTGTGTGTGTGTGTGTGTGTGTGTGTGTGGGGGCACCAGATTAAGGTCCACATGGGCCTGGAGCTGAAAATGATGAAGGGCCTATTGTGTGCTGGCACAGGGAGTGTGTGCAAATTCATGGTGTACGACTGGTGATGTGGTTGGGTGTGTATCCTGAGCCATGTGGCTATCACCATGGAGGACATAGCTGCCACCTACCTTCAACCTCCTCAATCCCCCTACCCTCTCCAATAATACTCATACAGTATCTCCTCATACAGTATCTCCTCATACAGTATCTCCTCATACAGTATCTCTTACACACCTGTTATTTGTCCGGGATGCATTTGGACACCGTCATACCAATTTGGACTAAACCAATCATAGGTGGTTTGATTTGGTCCAGATTACGTTTACGACCACTAAGACCTTATTCTCGGCTTCATGGGGTCCCAGGGGCCCAAAAAAGGGTCCGGCTACTGCACAAATTGGGTCACCTTTTCTTATCTCCTTTAATTCATCATGTAACAGATGAATCTGAGATTGCTGCTATACAGCCAGATTCTGCTGCCCATCAGGCAGCATCTAAATTGTCAGTGTCCCGTGAGGTGGTGGTGGTGGGGGGGGGACAGTTGGAAAAGCCTCTGATCAGCGCTGCTCTACAAAGCAGCTGGTGATCACTGAATAGATGCCATGCGCATGCAGTGCTGGGAGGGGAGCCAGGGGCTGCACAGCTGCTCAGGGAGTGCTGGGCATGCCCCCAAAATGATGAAAAAGGGGGTCAAGAAGTGAAGCCCTGCTCCCTCCACCAGGGGCCCTGCCCTTTTTCAGGTGCGGACATGCCTCCAGTGTGGCAGGTCCCAGTTCCCTAACAGGCAAAGTTGGAAGGTATAGTATGCATTAGGTGCCCACCACAAGGGGCTGGGCATACAGTGGGTTACAGGGTGAAAGTCTCATAGTGAAGGAGCATGTCCTTGTGGCCAATCACAGTTTCCATCAATAGAGGGGCATTCCCAGTACTCTCCGTGATGCTCTCCCTTCAGTGTGACTACATCGCATTGCACGACATTTATTCTATTCACATGCTGCCACCCCCCAACTCCACCCACCCTGTGCGGACAATTGGTAGTATGCTGTATATGAGTGGATCCTGCTATCAGTTACACAATGCTCTGCTCCTCTCTCACTGGATGATATCAGTCACCTGTGCTGTACTAGATAATAGGTGACAGCCATATTGGGGGAGACCAGGAGCAGAGCGCTGTGTATGGGATGGGAGGGGCCATGTGTATGGGATGGGAGGGGCTATGTGTATGGGATGGGAGGGGCCATGTGTATGGGATGGGAGGGGCCATGTGTATGGGATGGGAGGGGCTATGTGTATGGGATGGGAGGGGCCATGTGTCTGTGTGACCATCCCTATGTGTCATCGGCATAAAGGGCCTAATTCAGACCTGTTCTCTAGACTGCGTAAGTTCAGAGAAATCATTCGATGGTTGCTGACAGTTGAATGATTTCTGCAGCCTTCAGTCTAAACTTTTCAGATGGCCGCTAATCTAACATCAGCCGCCCGCCCAGGCATCAGCACGCCTACGTTCCATAGCTCCAGCCCCCTCCCTTCCCTCCCCTGACAGTGCGAATGCATCGGCGAGTGTGATACGTGCCGAAGGCGTTCACACAGGGGGTTTGCACATGCGCAGATCCCCACCATCGAAAACAGGACCGAGTTTGGACCCGAATGAACAAGTCTGAATTGGTCCCATTGTGTTCTGTATAGGTGTGGCCATCGACCATCAATAATTCACAATCATCGATGGTTTATGATTGATGTGAAATAGTTTTGCCATCAATGGAAGAGAACAGATTGTTTCCCTCCATCAATGACACAGATTGAACACTTTTTTTGCAAGTTGCCAGAACAAAGAGCATAGCTCCGCCCCTGACACCTGTGAAGCCCTGCCCCAAGGATGTGATTGGCCCACTGGCTATTTACTAAAAGAAGAGGGATAACCATCAATGGTCTCCCATGGCATAGGTTGTGATCATCAATGACAACTCGAAGTTCCACCATCGATAGTGAGCACACCGATGGCCATCCCTAGTGTTATGGGGGTTATTCAGAGTTGATCGATGTTGTGTGAATTCAGAACCATTCGATTATCAAATGTCTGTGCATGTGTATGGATCGTAGCGTGTATGGGAGAGCAGAAATAGCGTATACATCTGATCGCAATGCCCTCGCAATTTGACAGACATGAAGCCGGCATTTATGGGCGGAAACCGCCAGTTTTCTGGGAGCGTCAGAAGAAACGCAGGCGTTCCCAGGCTTTTACAGGAAGGGTCTTTGATGTCAGCACCGGCCTCGATCTGCCTGATTCTGTCTCACAGTTGTGACAGCTACAGTACTCACATTTGCACAGGCTGGGAATATCAATCGATTGTGATTTGCATATGGATGCGTGGGGGAATCGCGAATAGCTATCCATTCACTATTCTCTTGTGAGGAAGCCGCTGATAACAGGCGGAGAAACGCGTTATATGAGCCCAGGACAGACAATAAATCAGGGTGGGGGGGGGGTAGCGAAGCATGCCCTTGCTCCGGGCACTGTGACACCTAGCTTTGCAGGCTTCGTTTGTCAGATTCATTGGCCCCTCCATACCGGATTGTAATAGAGGATCATAGACCGATAGCAGTGTAAAAGAGCCGCAGCAGCTCCTGCGGAATGTTGAATTTTTCCAATTGCCTCATAAAAATTAAAATAAGCCTCTGAATATTTTAGCACCTGTACAGGACTTCATTGCATGTGATAATATTTTTATTACAATTTTTTTATTTTATGCTTTGTAAATTCCCCTCCAGAACACGACTTTGCATACGAGGTATGCAGTCGTATTCATTCGAAGCAAGAATACGAATACAATTTTTTGTATTCGTATTCTTAGTAAATTTCCCCCTATATGTCATTTAATTGTATACCACATTAAATGCCATTATAACATTTAAAATCGGATATCATAGGATATATCCGGATATTTTTTCATCGTATACAATTTTTTTGATTTATTCAGTGACAGAGAGCAGTGAATAAATTAAATAGGAAGATCGTATCTCATCGCATCACATTGCATGCCATACAATAATGGCATGCGATGCAATGCGATGCGATTTCACTACGTTAGCGTACGTAGGGAAAGTGGGCGCCGTGCTAATACACAAGTACCTTTATTTTTCATTTTTTTTTACCGTTATTGATGTGTGTATATTGTATATGTATGTGATTGATTATTCATGTGTAATAAGCAAGGAATTTGGTCCATATAATATTAAACAACTTTAAAAAAAAAGTGTTTTGACTCATAATGGCCCTTATTCAGATCTGATCGCAGGACAAATTTGTTTGGAAAATGGGCAAAACCATGTGCACTGCAGGTGGGGCAGATGTAACATGTGCAGAGAGAGTTAAATTTGGGTGGGTTGTGTTGAAACTGAAAACTAAATTGCAGTGTAAAAATAATGCAGCCAGTATTTACCCTGCACAGAAACAAAATAACTCACACAAATCTAACTCTCTCTGCACATGTTACATCTGCCCCACCTGCAGTGCACATGGTTTTGCCCATTTTCCAAACAAATTTGTACTGCGATCAGATCTGAATAAAGGCCATTGTGAGGACACAGACACCGTAGCTCCGCAGATCACCGCTGGATTACCTTTTTTTCACGGCTGCTAGCAGCCTCCAGTCTGGCAGATCTCAATCCTCCGCCCTGCTGTTCTGATGATGGGCCGCTACTTGACCCAAGCAGCGCCGCACAGCACCCCCGCTTCCCACCAGGAAAACCGCCGCACACCAGGCAACATGGCGCCGGACACTGACCTGGACACCCCCTCCCCAGCCTCCAAGAAACTACCAAACCCAGACCTAGGGCCACTCTGTTTAAAACCCTCAACTTTCTGCACAAGCAAGCCATTTGGGCAGCATTACACAAAGTAAAAGATTTGATGTGGGAAAGCCACAAGCTTTTTATATTTGCTTTTCCCATCTGGAGTTAAACGCCCCCTCCATGCTGCCGCTATTTGCTGGCGTGATGTGTTTATTCAACACTGATGGTTTATTTCAGCTCGGACACAACTTATATATACACTTTTTATGCAGTTATGGAGATCTTGCGGACTCTGCCCACCATGGTTTACAGAGTTCACTTTTGTTTTCTTTTGCTACAATAGACAGACCACTCTTTGCCGGCTTCGTTTGTCAGATTCATTGGCCCCTCTATACCAGATTGTAATAGAGGAGCATAGAAGGGACTCCACAATAGCAGTGTCAAAGAGCCGCAGCAGCTCCTGCTTAATGTTTAATTTTTCCAGTTTCCTCATAAAAATTAAAATAAGCCTCTGAATATTTTACCAGTTATTTTTATGCAGTTATGGAGATCTTGCGGACTCTGCCCTCCGCCATGGTTTACAGAATTCACTTTGGTTATTATGATGTGTTTTCTTGGTACTTATGTATTATCTGGGCGCCCGATTTTTTCATTGCATGCCACTACTTAAGGCATGCGATGCGATTTTTCATTGTAAAGACCCAATTTTTAATTGTATAGTCAACCATGGGTGATTTCATACCCCCGCTATCCAACTACGCATGGAGTTGATTTTATATAGTGTGGCGAGCGCACGCGGATTACTTTACATGTATTCTTAACATGTATAAGGCTGAGATAGAGGCTATAGCAGTGGTCTCCAACCTTTTTCGGGATGCGAGCTACTCGCGGCAAACTGAACCACCCGAAGAGCTACTAAAATAAAAAAATCTGCCTAATAACCAAATAATGCCCTTTACACATTATGCCACACACTGTAATGGCCCTGACACACTATGCCGCATACATAACTGCGCGTGCCAAAAATTAGGTGTAGCCACATAGGGTGCATCCAATGAAAATGGGGTTGTGATACACATATGCCCTCAATAGTGCAGTGCTAGATACACATATGCCCAAATTATGCCAGATACACATATGCCCCCAATAGTGCCAGATACACATATGCCCCCAATAGTGCCAGATACACATATGCTCCCATGGTGCCAGGTATGCCCCCACAGTGCCAGAAAAAGGAATACCCCCACGGTGCCATCTGTGCCCCTATGGTGCCGGATATGCCCCCACAGTGCCAGCAAGTAGTATGCCCCCACAGTGCCAACAACTAGTATGCCCCCACAGTGCCAATAAGTAGTATGCCCCCACAGTGCCAGCAAGTAGTACATTATGCCCCCACAGTGCCAGCAAGTAGTAAATTATGCCCCCACATTGCCAGCAAGTAGTATGTCCCCACATTGCCAGCAAGTAGTATGCCCCCACAGTGCCAACAAGTAGTATGCCCCCACAGTGCCAACAAGTAGTATGCCCCCACAGTACCAGCAAGTAGTACAGTATGCCCCCACAGTGCCAACAAGTAGTATGCCCCCACAGTGCCAACAAGTAGTATGCCCCCACAGTGCCAACAAGCAGTATGCCCCCACAGTGCCAACAAGTGGTATGCCCCCACAGTGCCAGCAAGTGGTATGCCCCCACAGTGCCAACAAGTAGTATGCCCCCACAGTGCCAGCAAGTAGTACAGTATGCCCCCACAGTGCCAACAAGTAGTATGCCCCCACAGTACCAACAAGTAGTATGCCCCCACAGTGCCAACAAGTAGTATGCCCCCACAGTGTCAGCAAGTAGTACAGTATGCCCCCACAGTGCCAACAAGTAGTATGCCCCCACAGTGCCAACAAGTGGTATGCACACTCACACACAGCACACTCACCATTGTGTCCGGTGTCCTCCTGCAGTGTCAGTGTCTCCGCTGCCGCCGCTTCTCCTCTTCTCAGGGAAGGAGAGCACAGCACAATGCGCGTCTCTCCTTCCCTTCACTTCCTTGTGACTGGGCCGTCCGTCAATCAAAGCTCGCGGGCCGGCTCCTGATTGGCTGCCGGTCCGCGAGCTCTGATTGGCGGATGGGCGGCCAAGTGACAGGGATGCACAGTGAGGGGTAGGAGAGACGCGCAATGCGCTCTCCTCTCCTCCAGTCCCCTCCCCTCAGGCTCGTAGGTAGAAAGCAGGGAGAGGCAGGCGGCAGGGAGAGACAGGCGGGCAGGCAGCAGAGTGGTCGAGCCACCCGATTCGCTGCCGCGAGCTACCGGTAGCTCGCGAGCGACGGGTTGGCGACCACTGGGCTATAGCAAACGAGCTATAAACAAAGTGTTTTAAATATTTCTTTATTAATTTTACATTATACGACATTTTACCATACATTTGATCCCCCCCGTATATAAGTATACAAAAGGAACAGATACCATAAGATCTTACACATTATTAACAGGGGTCATCACCTAAACATTACCAGTACATACATACCCACAAAGACAATAGCGCCTACCACCCTACTCCCTACGTCCACCATATATAGAGGGTAGACGGGATGAAGAACAAAACGAAGGTTTGTCCCCTCCCACCCCCCATGCCTCCAACAGTTCTCCTCCTCAGTTAATTCGCTCCTCAACAGCCAGTGCTCAAACAATCCTAAGTTCCTCTCCTTCACTCAAATTTAGTGGACTTTAGTTGTTATATCCTCTTTACGTCTTGCATGAGAGCTGGCTATTGAGGACCCAATCCTTATAATCTAACACAGTAATAGTCCTCAAGGGAAGGACACACGGATAGGGAATAAAACATACAAACATAAAAAAGAAAGAAAAAGTGAATAAATAGCATATTCTGATTTGTGTATATTTACAACTAAAGTCTACTATTTTTCCAATATATATTCACACATTCCAATATACATACTTCTAACTACTTGTTGCACCTCTTTAAGTACATAACCCAAAATCGTGCAGACCAACAGCTTTCTAATAATACTCACAGAGTGTAAGTGACAGTACTTATGATTTCCCATTCCCCTTCCCACCCTCCCCTCCCCTCCCAGTCCCACCCCTTACCCAATATCTTACTCAAATTTGTTATAACATTATGTGCCCTAAAATTATTTAGATATATTTATATTCTCATAGTTCTAAATGACGTAAATTAATTTTACTTCATCTAAGAGTCAGCTATATAAGGTGCTCCTTTATAATATAAAGAGTGAAACCAGCTCCCCCAAATTAAGTGAAATTTTTTAATGTTATTCCTTAAAAGATAAACTTCCCTCTCATGATCAAAAATCATATTAACCGTGTTAATCCATTCCATTTTATCTGGTGCAATTTTTGCCATCCAGGATCTAGCAATACACATTTTAGCAATTGAACCGAGGTTGATGGCCAGTTGCCTTAATTCTGGAGAGTTCCCTAGATTATGCCAGATGCCCAATATCAGGGCCCTAGGCTTTAACTCCTGATTCGGGACTCCCAATTCTAGGAGAATGCCTATTATATCCTGCCAAAATTTCTGCACAAACTTACACTGCCACATTAGGTGCCAAAAATCACAGCCCCCTGCTTTGCACTTTGGACAAAAGTCCCCATTCTCCCTTGAAAATCGATTAATTTTTGTAGGTGTATAATAGATTCGATGTAATATATTATATTGTATTTGTTGCAGCCTTACTGAAGCAGTTGCTAAACCAGGTATCCTAAGGGCCTTTTCCCAATCCTCTTGAGTTATTTCTGGGATATCCCCAATCCATTTTCCCAGGAGATCATCTAGCTGATAATTTTGTGCTAGGGTGGAAATAAATTTATAGCACTTAGATATACTTTTCGTGGCGTTTAATTTCCTTATAAACTTTTTTATTGGGTTATCTTTAATTGATATGGAAAACTCTTGCATATACTTCTCAACAGCACTTCTCATTTGCAAGTATCTAAAGAACATACTATTAGGCACATCAAACTCCTCACGTAGTCGTGAAAAAGATTTGATTCTGTTTTGAGTTGTTATGTGCCCCATATTATTTATTCCATACCCTGACCATACCGCAGCACCCTGCTGTTTATCTAATTCCACAAAGGAGGACAGCGAAGAGAAATTGACTTCTGGGTCTGTGTCCCTGTAATCAATTTCCCTACTCAGCCATTTCCATACTTTAATCGCTTGATTAAGTATCTGTGGGTGATTTTTGCGACATCTGTTAGTTAAAATGGCTTGAAAAGGGGAATGGCCAGGGACGGCCTTGTTTATTAAGCTTACTAACTCAGGGGAATGGGCCTGTTCATTTATCCATTCTCGAAGATGCACCAATTGCGAAGCCGCATAGTACATCTTGAAGTCTGGCAAAGCAAGACCACCTTGATCTCTAGATTTCATTAGAGTCTTAAGCTTGATTCTAGGAATTTTATTTTTCCAAATAAAAGAAGTTAGCACTCCGTTTAACTTTCTGAAGATCGTATCACTAATATAAATAGGGGAGTGTTGTAGGAGGTAAAGCACTTTTGGTAATATTATCATTTTAATAAGATTAACTCTACCCATAACGGTCAAGGGTAATTTAAGCCAGTTTTTACATTTAGATCTAATTTGCTCTATGACGGGGAGAATATTGTATGTTATAAATTCAGTTGCCTCCTTCGCAATCACCACTCCCAGATAATCAAGTTTTTCCACCCTGGGGATAGCCACCCCATCTCCACTACCCCAGGAAGTATCGATTGACTTTTCATCTATCAATAATTGGGATTTTTCTTTATTAATTGTTAATCCGGAGTATAGACCAAATTCATTTAGGTTATTCAAGACTATAGGCAGGTCTACTTTATAATTGATCAATCCCACCATAAGGTCGTCTGCATAGAGAGAGACAAGGTTGCCCATCCCCCCAAACCCTTGTTTTCCGCAGAGTATCTTTCTAAGCTTGCAAGCCAATGGCTCGATAGCTATTGCAAACAATGTGGGGGATAATGGGCAACCCTGTCTCGTCCCCCTATAAACAGGGAATGGATCGGAAACGTACCCGTTTACAGTAATTCTAGCACACGGGTTTTGATATATGGAGAAGATCCGTCTAATAAAACAAGGTCCAAGACCAAATGCCTCCAAGGTAGTCCCTAAATATGTCCATTCAAGGGTATCAAACGCCTTATTGGCGTCAAAAGAGGCTAATGCTACATCTCTACCTATAATTTTCCCGGTTTGTAGGAAGGTAAACACTCTACGGATATTAGTAGCAGTTGACTTACCCCTCCTAAAACCGGTCTGGTCATTGTGAATGATTTTATCTATCACAGTGCCAAGTCTATTTGCTAGGACCATAGCGTATAATTTAGCATCAGTTGTCAATAAAGATATAGGTCTATACGAGTCTACCTTTAGAGGGTCCTTGCCCTTTTTCAGAATGACCGTAATGACTGCTTCTGTCATAGATTGTGTGAGAGTACCCTCCTTCTCCATTTCTTGAAAGAAATATAGGAGCCTCGGGGCTAAACTAGCGCCGAGGGTTCTATAGATCTCTGCTGGTAACCCGTCTATACCGGGTGCTTTGGCAAGTGATAAATCCTTTATAGCCCCTTCTACTTCCTCCAACCTGAGCGGGGATTCCAAGAATTCCCTATCTTCAGGGGATATAGTAGGGAGATCGATATTATTCAAATAGCTTCTGCATTCACTATCCCCCTTTGTGGTCTTAGATTTATATATTTCCTTATAGTGATTCACAAAGACTTCGACTAGTCCCGGTGTTTCACTAACAATTTCCCCCGAAGGTGCACAGATTTAAGTGATTATATTTACAGGTTCTTCTGCCCTGGCAATATATGCCATCAATTTACCTGCCCTGTCAGAGTGTATATATCTTTTATGTGATTCCTTTAGTAACCTATATTTCGCCATGTCCTGAAGGTGCGTCACCCATGCTCGTTTAGCATTCAACCACTCCAGTTTACTGGGTTCTGAATGTTGTAATAAATAAATCTGTTCGGATTTTATCATGGTCCCCTCTAATGCTAACAATGTTTTTTTAAGTATATCTTTTGCATATGCTACTTTTTTTAATCAAAGTGCCCCGTAAATAAGCCTTAAAAGCTTTCCAGACCATACCAGACTTCGCAGAGTCAATATTAGTACCAAAAAACCCTTCAATTTCCTGATCTAAATCAGTAAGGCTACCAAACCGGGACAGCCACACTGGTTGAAACCTCCAATACCGGTACCCTCGGCACGGCTCGGGATCCAGCTGTATAACTAGGGGGGAATGGTCAGAGATACCTCTTGCTTTGTATTCGATTAAAGAGATTTTATTAAGTAAGGCTATAGAAGTAAATATAATATCGATCCTGGAGAAGTTATTATACGTGGGAGAGTAGCATGAAAATTGGCTCCCTTTTGGAAACTTTTCTCTCCAAACATCGTGCCATCCCACCTTCTCCATAAATTTAGCAAGGGAGCTTCTCCCAGAAGGGGTAGATTTCCTCGGACACCATATGTCCAATCCGTAGTTCATAACCATATTAAAGTCCCCCAGGCATATTAAGGGGCTATCTGGTCTAGCAGACACAAACTCCAGGGCTGATCTTAATACATCAAAGCTAAATGGGGGTGGGACGTAGACTGAGAGCAAGGATAATCTGGTTGTACCAATTATTCCATCCAAAAAAACATAGCGACCATTTGGATCTATCTCTACAGCTAGATGTTCATACGCCACCGACCTTTTAATAATTACTGAGACCCCACGAGAAGCCGACGTAAACGGTGCATGATACATCTGCGCGATCCAGGGGCGTTTTAAGGATCGGAGTTTTTCGCCACACAAGTGGGTCTCCTGTAAACATATTACGTCGGCCTCCAGGGTCTTACAATAATTAAGAACCAGGGATCGTTTGATTCTATCATTCAAACCCCGCACGTTCCATGTCATAATCCTAATCATGATAATAATTAGTTGCCATATTCAACCCATTATAGATGACTATAAATCGAAGATTACTATATCCAAAAAGGTGTATTTGGGAGAATGGAACGGACTGAGGAGAAGCATCTTCCCTCCAATCTGTTAATTTAAAGCTGTAAGAGCAGGTGAGTAGCAAGATAGGGACATATTTTGGCAGGCACATAAAAAACAAACAACACTTAACATGTACCCCCCCCCTCCCCTCCCTGTATAACCTATCCCATTAGGCATACCTATAGCAAAATAACCCCCAATTACACCCCTACGTACCCTCTAACGCTTGGGGACCTTTACTTAATGACCACATCAAGCACGGCAAGGAGCCCCAGCACTTATAATACAGATTGAATACACAAAAAATTATATAAGCCACACATTTCATGTATTCTGTTCTTTCAAGGCTATTGGGCCCTAAATCATCCCACCACCTCCCCAGACTCCATTTAAAATCCTTTCAGAACTTTTTGTCCCAGTATCCAAGATAAACATATAACACAGGAGTTATCCATGGCTATTATCGGCCATTTGGCTTCGGCCGGGGTAGAACTTATCCAGCCACAATGCTGCCTCTGACGCAGTGGAGAAGAAAGTTGTTTCCCCATTGGCCACCACCCAGAGTTTAGCAGGATATAACATAGCATATTTTAATTCCAATTCTCTTATCTACTTTTGACATTGCGAAACTTAGCTCTGTCTCTTTGTACATCTTGTGGCAAATCAGGGAAGACAGAGACTTTAGACCCATTATGTCCAAAGTCAGGTTTTGTACGAGTCAGTCTGAGAACTTGATCTCTGTCCCTGTAATGTAAGAATTTCGCAATTAGGGTACGGGGTAATCCCCCAGGAATGGAGGGGCGGGCTGGAATTCGGTGTGCCCGTTCTATAGAGAAGTGAGCCGAAAAATTTCCCTGTCCGAGCTCGCTCTTTAACCAGTCCTCTATGAACTTTTCAGGTTCTCGTCCTTCTATACGTTCTTCTAGGCCGACAAAACGGACATTATTACGCCTTGAGCGCCCTTCAAGATCAGTAAGTTTAGCCCGTAAGTCCGCCATTTGGCCCGAAATCCCCACTACCTGAGCCTGTAAGGGAATCACAATATCTTCTGTGGCCGAGAGTCGCTTTTCCAGCTCAGAGACCCTGTCTCTGTTTTTTTGTGCGTCATCTCGTATTAACATAATGTCCGACTGAAGCTTATTAATCTGTTCGGATAATCGCGTTTCACAAGAATTTATCGCCTCCAATACTTGTGCCAGAGTGACTTCTGGTATCTGCACCTGGGTGGAGGTCTTGGAGGGAGTGGTCTGTGGCGTGGCGGGCTGAGAGTTAGCCGTGGAGCGGGCATACTTTTCTAAGCGGGCAGCTGTATTTTGACCGGTTTTTCCCATTTTTTCACCAATTGCAGTTATAGTGGATAGACTGATTAAATTATAAGATTTATTGGCTTGCTGCCAGGACCAGCAGGAGTTTTCGACGCCCACTAATTATTACAGTCTTTTTATCCCCTGATGCTTTCTAACCTCTGGTGGCTAGTACAGGCTTTTAGTGTAGTATGGACTAGCAGTAACACACATATATTGCTGCCAAGGAGAAGCTTCTCCCACTATTTCCGACAAGTCCCAGTCACAGAGCCCAGCAGTATAATATATCAGGGGTACAGCACCTGTATTCTTGTAGCGTTGCAGGGTTGTTTTTCTCAATGTCCAAGGATAGAGGGGGAACTTGATGAACAAAGTCCCCAGCGTCCTCTCTGCCCGCTTAGCTGGTCCACTGGCTGCTTTCACCTTTTTCCTTCTGCTTGTGTACTGTAGTAACCTTGAGGGAACCAGGTTGCCACGCTTTTTTCCACACTGGCAGTCTGTTCGCGCCTTATAGCTCTCCCCGCTGCGCTACCTCAGGGTAGCTGGGTCCGTCACGCAGCCCGTCTGGCTGCCTTCCTGTGTCTCGTCCGGATGACGCGGCAGATGACGCGGCAAATAACGCGGCAGGTCTCCGTAGGATGACCCGACCACGCTGCAGACAGGGGATCACGCCGCTGTCAACCTGAGACGTTACCACCCCCTACCGTCTTTCAGCTCAAACGGTGCAGGGAGGCTTTCGCCGGCATCCAAGACCTCGTCAGTTATCGGCATCAGCGGCAGCAAGAGTGTCGGAGTCTGATAGCGGGGGTGAGGGTGAGAAATTCACATGTATAGCATACAAACATGCCGGAGCTCCCGCTCCCGTGTCCTCACGTACGTGCTGCCGTGGTCACGCCCAGATCAGCTATAAACAAAGTGAGTAAGGAAGTGGATAGGCAGGAGAGAGAACTGCTCTTAATCCCAAGAAACAAGGATTCCCAACAACTGGATGATAAAGTATGCTTTATAGGCACGTTCTGTCAAGAATGGAGTACAAAGTATTCTACACAAACATATAGACGTCCTGAAAACAGACAGAGACTTGGCAAAAATCCTGGATGACCGAATCCAGATAAACTGGAGACGAAGCAATAATCTACAGGATATACTAGTCCGCAGCCACCTAGAGAAACCACAGGATTACAAACCTTTGGTATGATACGACTTGAAAAAGGCATTAGGAGGGGCAACATTGACAAGGAACTCTTGCAACGAGAGACCAAGTTCATATTTTTGATGGACACAATGACACCAAATGGGCTCAATGAGGATATCAGCTATGCAGCTTTTCTTTGAATGGACATAGTAAATATCACAATAGGCAGTACGTAACTACATTTTGGGCGCCCCCCGCCGTTAAAGGGAGGGCGCCCAGCCACTCACCCGCCCCTCCGCCTGCCGCACCAACCCCCGCAGTCTAGATGTTCAGATCCGATATATCTGTGGGTACCTGGGGGAGCGGCAGGCGAGGACCGCAGGCGGCGCAGATGGAGACCGGGGGGCGCGGCGGGAGAATAGGAAGAAATCCTATTCAAAAGACCGGGCGGCTGCTGATTGGCTGAGCTCTCAGCCAATCAGCGGCCGCCCGGTCTTTTGAATAAGATTTCTTTATATTCTCCCGCCGCGCCCCGGTCTCCATCTGCGCCGCCTGCCGCTCCCCCAGGTAGCCGTCAATGCAGGTTGTGGGGACGCTGCGAGGCAGCTGGGGGGACGGACGCTGCGGGAGACGGACGCTGCGGGGGACACAGAGGCGGCAATTACTTACAGCTGAGCCGGGCAGGGGGAGCCGGGAGCTGTCACTGTCAGTATGGAAGAAAAAAAAAACAGCCCATACAATGAATCGGCAGCCTATGATTGGCTGAGAGCTCTCTCAGTCAGTCAGCAATTGGCTGAGAGAGCACTCAGCAGCCAATCACAGGCTGCCCATTCATTGTATGGGCTTTTTTTTCTTCAGTACAGACAGCTCCCAGCTCCCCCTGCCCGGCTCAGCTGTAAGTAATTGCCGCCTCTGTGTCCCCCGCAGCTTCCGTCCCCCGCAGCGTCCGTCCCCCCAGCCGCCTCAATGCCCCCCTGCCCCCTGCTCCCTTCACATTGCAGCTAACGTAACTATAGCACTGCAGTCCCCGGTGACCGCACATGCATAGCGACCCCCCGCGGTCGCGGGGGCTGCGGTGCTATAGTTACGCCCCTGACAATAGGGCAGAATAAAAGTGATGCGTGAACCCTGTATCCACAAAAGAATACGTGATACGTACACATAAAACAGATCTATATGTGGCCTATCAGCCACTTCCCATGTCTTCATAAACATGACAAAATAATCAATAGGGAATCCCCTAACGAATAGGAATCAGTCACTATATCATAAGGGACACATGTCCCTAATTAGAATGTCTTGCTGATCCCCTAAACTGGACCAACCAATGACCTTCCTGATATGAACAACCATACCACCAATACTGACGAAATTGTATAGATCTATATGCCGACATAATATACATCAACAGAAACTTTCCGTATTATAAACATAAGATTCATAATTTCCTAAACAAAAAATTACCAGAGGTATAACACTAACAACCTTCCAACACACCGGCACAACTTAATATCAGTGTATTCTAACACAGAACTCACCAAATAAAGGATATGGCAAATATATTGGTCGACATGATATGTCAACATGTTCAACCAAGCCGATTTCCAAAAGTGTAAAATGTCATGATCCCATCCGCATCAATGATATGGCCCATTCACACCCGGTTTCCGACTCACCCCTCTCACTCTGCACTTCTTACTGGTTTTTTTTTTTTTTTTCTGACACCTTTGAATATCCCGCTTTGTATTGGTCCGTCTGAAACCCGAGATCGTCACATATTCATTTATCTATTTAGATGTATGTCACCCAATACCTTATGTACCTATTTAGCACATATTATTTGCCTTAAGGGCTTCACAATCAGGGCACCCACACCTTATCACCAATTAGTGCCCACACGACACTACCATCACACACCATTCACCAATTCTAAATTGTTAGCAAAGTCACACAATGAGATCCTTATAGCTAGTCCCCAATAACACTGGATTGTCAACACAGTCACCAATCACTTTCAATTATCCTAATAACGAGTTCAACAAAAAAACATACCTAGATCGCCATCATATTTATACAATAGTGACATAGGAGGTTATTCTGATCGGAGCGGCCAAACGTGCGTACGTTCACTATTCACGTACGCTCTCCGTACGCGGCCGTTGGGGTTAAGTCCACCCACAAATCAGCCGCATACGTACGGGCATAAACAACGTAGAAGGGGAGTGGCGTACAAATGAGCGTACGCCAACGTACACGGACGGACCAGCCCTTACACTCCGACAACTGGCGTACAACAGAGCGTACGCCACCGTTTACGGACGTCTCTCGTCCGTCTTCCCACCGACTTCTTGCGGCTATCTGAGCGTACGCCAGCTTGCACGGACGGGTCCCTATTGTTTTCAATAGAAAACTCAGCTTATGTCACCGCTCGTGAGAGTGAGCGTACGTCCGTGCACGCTGGCATACCCTTCACATGTATGGACCTGCAAATCTTGCCTTTCAACTACAATTCTGACAATTAATTAATTATTCTAATTGTTATTCAATTATTGTTTTCTATTAACTCAATTGTCTACCTTAATAAAGACCCTAATAAAACAACATGTTAACCCTCATTACATGTATATTTGTTATGTTCTAATGTGGCATTTTAATCATTATCTATGTGTCCCCACATTGCTTTTACTTGTAAATAAATTTATGTTGGTGTTTGTGTGTATGTACTAAATTATGTCCCTAATTAGTTTGATCTGATTTTTTTAACATGTATACCTACCCTGATGTTATGTGTGATGTTTTCATCTAACAACAATAAAAAATCATGCCTTTTCACTATCTGTTATTTCACCCCAAAACACACACATTCACACATCATTCATTACCCCTCACCTCAAATTACCAATATAACTTACATGACACATCTGTATGTACCTGCCCTTACAAACCCTCTCACATATTTATGATTAAAAACACAGCCAACTTCTAACTTTCCAAAAACTTTTATTTAGAACAAACATAATAAGGGGGGGGGGGGGGGGGGGATAAAAAAAAATTACATGAGGGCCTCCAGACGTACAAAAAGAATATGTAAATAAAATAAAGTCAGGAATATTTCCCTCATGATATTGGCCACCTCCTCCTGGTGCTGTTCAGTGTCTGTAGTGAAGGGGAAAAACACATTATAATTAATATATCATATACATAAATGTTTATTGCATTGTAACATAATATGAATTTGTGAGTTAAGTGTGAAGGCCACATACATTTTTCCACTACATTGAAGATGGGTATGCTGTAAACATGGTCCAAAATACTATTCAGTTGACACACACATACTGTACATATTACATAAAAATATAAAAATTACTCCTTATTGGATGAATGTATGCTGTATCCCAATTGGTAGTTTGGTTTTGGGGGACTCACCTCTAACCTCACAATTAGGCTGTTTAAGGGTTATGACATTGTTGCGGCTTACGCACTCCTTACTATTTTAAATTTAGGACATTGCGGTACAAATTATAGGCCTAAAGCTATGTTTGTAAAGCATGCATCCGCATGGCCTCACACACTATGAACAAAACAATCTATAAATAAATGTTGCACATCATGCTGGGAAGTGGAGTTACCCAACACCTGGACCCACATAACTACAACACCACTAATGTCGGATATCTCATTGGATGTACTGTTATGTCAATTATTCAAGGGGTGAGGCATGGCCACACTCCAAAAAACCACCAAGGGGACCCTTGTTCCTGGAGAAGGACAGGCCACACCTCATGGTCGCCCTGCAGTTATATGTTGCAACTAATGTTGATGTTGGATACACATATGTGGTTGTTGTGATTGTTTATGTGTAGAAATGTGTAGGTAAACATTAGACACATTATTTACTTACGGCTAGTTGAGCCATCCTGCTCGCCGCTGGTTGGGTGTCTGGTGGTTGGGGGGGTCAGGAGCAAGGGGGATGGGATAGGACTTGGGATACTGGTAGTGGGTTGGAGTGGGGATTGGAGAGGTTTGGGGGTGGGTGGTGGAGAGGTGTAGGGGGGTTGGAAATGGGGTGGGGAGGGGGTGGGGGTAGGGGTGTGGGTGGGGGGAAGGGGAGGGGGTGGGGGTAGGGGAGGGGGTGGGGGAGGGGGTGGGGGTAGGGGTAGGGGTGTGGGTGGGGGGAGAGGAGGGGGTGGGGGTTGGGGAGGGGGTGGGGGTAGGGGTGGGGGTTGGGGAGGGGGTGGGGGTAGGGGTGGGGGTAGGGGAGTGGCTGGTGGAAGGGGATGTGGAAATTTGGTGGTCACCAGCAGGACCCATAGTTTCCTCCTCCTCTTCCTCCTCCTCTTCCTCTTCCTCCTCTTCCTCTTCCTCTTCCTCTTCCTCCTCCTGGGCTGCCTGCTCCCTGGCTGCCTCCTCCCGGGCTTCCATGCGTGCCCTTGCCCGTGCTGAAATTTTCATGTTGATGGCATAGAAATCGAAGGTTGGGTTTCATAAAAATGGGGGAAAGAAAAATTCACATTAGTCATGCTCATAACCTTACAAATTATCATTGCTGTTATATTTCAGAAATTTATCATGCGATCTAATTGCTATGCTACACCCAAAAACAGAGCGACTACTTATACCCCCCCTATACACCCCATATACCCCCCCTATACACCCCCTATACACCCATATATACCCCCTATACACCCCCTATACACCCCCTATACACCCATATATACCCCCTATACAACCCCTATACACCCCCTATACACCCCCTATACACCCCCTATACACCCCCTATACACCCCATATACACCCCATATACACCCACATACTCAGGAACATATTTATAAAAAGTACAGAAATCATTTGCAAAAAAACGCAGACATACTAGTAATAAAAACTTACATCGGGCAATATGGCGGCGAATGCAACTCAGCATGACTGGCTGGCGCCGGCGCAGGTCAGACCAGCGCCGCTTGACTTGGCCCAGGCTTCTGCGGACGCCGGTCCGGGTGTATATTAGGCGGCGGGCAGCATTATACGCCCGCCGCTTGTCCATGTTGGACACATATGGGCCCCTGGGCCCCAGCCGACGGTCCATGACCTCAACCAAGGCCACCAGCTCCTGGGTCGAAAACGCCCTAGCCCTGGTTGAAGTCATAGTGGCAATGGCGCAGTTAATAATTGCAGGTACATATATCACTTTTGGTGCTTGCTGATTGGTGTAAAAAATTGTTTGTTTAGTATTAACTTTATTAATCCTTCTTACATTAACAAACTGGATGCGAATAGAAACTTACGCGGACCGTTCCGATATACACACACCATAACCAACAGCATGCATTCAATGTATAGAGAGGAACTGTATATACAGTGTGCGTAAAAGAATACACGCAACCGTCTACTAATAAATACGCTGCTAAAAGGGGCACAATACACCGATTTCCATGGAGAGACGTACTGTATATACAGTGTGCGTAAAAGAATACATGCAACCGTCTACTAATAAATACGCTGCTAAAAGGGGCACAATGCAACATGTTGGTGTATGACAATTTCATACTCATTACATATGTAAGGAAAGCATTATAACGTGATGTTTTGAAATGTGACTCACAAAGCATACACGAACTCCAACAGATACCAGCTGACAACACTCATCATTGGAATGACAGGTGCACACATTTCACGATGTAGCACACAATGCTCCACAACCTGTGTATGTGCATATACAGGTGATTGATCAGGTGCGTTGAGACCTGCGTAATTTAAGCGGCAATTATCGGCGGGAAATATCGGCGTAAATTAGCAACTAGATTGCGGGGAAAAATATACGCCCCCTTGTTCATGGCGGGAGATTAACATATAAATATTCAGTCAGATGCAGGCCAGAATTGCTGCAAACATGTCTAGCTCAGACGATTCCGCAGCTGAGGACGCTCTACAGAGAGCTACAGCAGAATCCCTGCTTGAAGCTTTGCAGAAGAGGGAACAGGAGCGGAGAAGGAGGGCTCAAGAGAGAAGTAGCCTGCAAGACCAAGCGGGCCCCTCACTAACAGGCCCTGTTCAACCTCCACCAGCTCCACAAGGGCCAAGCAACCAGCCAGAACAAGAGGTTGCATCTCTCCAAACAGGTGTGACCCAGCAGGTGCATGGTGAGAGAACTGGGGCCACCAGAAAACGAGCTGCAACATCTAGGGTGAGGACTGAGCAGGATACCACCACCAAAAAGAGAAACCCTGCATTTGTAGAGGCAGAATTGCGAATTTTAGTGCCCAGGGCACGCGAATGGATAGAATTGGCAACCAGGAAGCCGAGTGCCAGTGCAAGGAGAAACCTTTGGGACAAGATCACAGAGGAAGTGAACCAGGTGTCACCAGTGGTCAGAGATTGGCTAGCGGTGAAGAAAAGGCAAGTGTGTTTGTCCCCCTGATAATGTCATATGTGTGTACATATGTTACATGTATGTTTTGAGAATAATAGAAAGGTGTGTTTGTAGATAGTGCTACACTTCAATGTCACATGTGAACACAACCATGTCTAATAACCCACATTGATATATGAAACATGCACCATTGGTGTGATGTGAGGTTATGGGCACAGTTCTGCTCATGTGAAGTATGTGAAGTATGTGATGGGACATGAGAAAGTGTGTTTTTGAAAGAGTTGTTGTAACATGTTCCATATGATGCTACTGAAACAAGAATGACCAAACTGTGCACATGTAGCTGGTGAGAAACTACACATCCCAGAATGCCATCCCATAGTTAAATTACTCCATAATAACCACACTGTCAAGCTATGGTGGAATGTGTAGTTTCACAACAGGTGGAGGTGCATAATTTGGCCATGGATGATGTCATTTCTGCATAGTGATCTATGTATGTGCATTTAGTGGCCTAATGAATGAGATGAGACACTGAAATGCCTCCTAATGGAGACATTAATGTGTGTGTGGGACACATATGGCTAAAAAACATAAGATCACCCACACTAGGAAATGTCACGTAGCACAGTGGTGCACATATCTCATGGTCATATTTGTATTTTTAAACTTGTAGGTGGACAGACTTCAAAACGACACTGAAGAGGAAGATGACTGACCGGTACAACCACAGCATGTCCACCGGGAGAGGGCCTATGCCAGATAATTTGGAGTATACCCCCCTGGAGCAGGACACCTTGGACGTCATTGATGTGGCCGAGGTCAGGGGGATATCCAATATGGATAGTGAGCTCCCGGCGGAGGTCTTTGCTGCTGCTTTTGATGGTAAGTCAGAGTAATGCATTGTATTTTGAAAGATATTTTTTTGTGCGTATGTGATGGTGACATTGTTTTCAATTATTATCCTAGAAGAAGCAGAAACCCAGGATGAACCTGCAGCATCTTCCTCTGCAGAGCCACAGGTGGAGCAAGTGGTCCAGCCTCCACCAAGATGACACCCCCAGCCACAGGAGACATGGGATAAGAGCGTGATGGTGATGCTGGAGAGGATCAAGCAGCAAGGGGTGGATGCTGCGATCCGTCAGCAGCAGGTTGGGGAATTTCTGGTGGATTGGAAGGCCACAAACAGGCAGCAGTGTGAGGCCTTCAACCGCATGAATGACACTCTGGCGGCTGGCATGCAAAGCATTGGCCAACACCTCAGCCGCCAGAATGAAATTCTTGCGGAGCTGCTGACCACCGCCAGGTCCCTAAGGGACAATCCCCCATCTGCTGGCCCACCCCAAGCTGCTCCCCAACCTTCCACCTCTGCTGACCCTCCTGTGTCCACTAGGGGAAGACGCCGCAAGCCATCTGAGCCAAAGGCCCCTGTCCCCAAGGCCCCATCTAAAAGGGGGAAAAAAGGGCCCAAATAATGAGACCTGGTTCACTTCCTCTGTGGTTGGACCCCAAATGTTTAAATTGCACTGGACATCCACTTCCTGGGTTGGCCATCGATCCATTTTCGTGCCATGGGCATTAAAGTTCTTATTTTGACCTCTACAAATGCAGGATAAATTTTTGGTGGTGTGTATCTTGCTTAGTATTCACCCTGGTTGTTGCAGTACGTATTCTGGTGTCCCCATTTCTTTCACCATTGCATTTGCAGGGTAACACATGTTTGGAGATATGCAACCTCTTGTTCTGGCTGTTTTTTTATTTTTGTGTCTATTTTATTTGTTTATTTGATTTATGACATTAAAGTGTCAAATAAGCTGTGATGCTGAACAGCAAATAAATTTATTTTACCAATTAAAACAAAATTGTTGTATGTGTAATTTCTTGTGTGAAACAAATACTACATTTATGTGTACTTACTGACCAGGGTATTTTTGAACATTTGTTGAAGTGTGGTAGAAGTTTCCCATGTGTAACCCTCTCCATGGCCATTCCCATGTTCCTATCCAACTTTTCCCTGCTAATTAGTTTGTGTCAGCACATGTGCAGAGCAACTTAATAGGTGAGAAAGCAGTTTGTGTGCAGGTGAGGTAGCTCCTACAGTAGTAGGTAAAAGCAGGTCCAGAACAATGCTTTCCTCATGGAGTGGGTGAGGCAGACAAACAAGGGTCAAAAGGTACATTTGTGTAGGAATGCATATGTGTCCTCCCTAAAAAAAGATGTGTGAATCGGCCAAACATGAGAAAATTGCTTGTGAACAAACATGTATAACTTTTTAAATATATATGATTTTACAGTGTCATAAGCAGATGTAGGAATCCTTTGTTAGAGAGATGTGAGTGCAATAATGTGATTGGTGGCATCTTACATCCAGAGTGTAGTAAAATCCAATTCATAGCAGATCAGATAGTGGTACAGTTCTGTATTTTGGGTACTATACAAAGATTGTGTGCAAAATAGTGGGCATGGGCTTAAAACATTGCTGAAACATACTTTGTAGGTGTTAGATGTGGTTTATGTTATTGTATCATAAATGCAAAACCTATGTTTGTATTACAGTGAACACGTTGACACATGTCGACTTGTGTAGATTGAGTGTGCTACTGTGTAAAGTCTATGAAAGCACGTAGTGAATGTGTCTAACTGTTTAACAAATACCTACCTTAGCATATATAAGCAGGTCTTAAAAAGATTCTTACCTTAAATTAAACAAACCTTTAAATGTCGAGAAGTAAAGAAAGATAAGCTTCCAATGTGTTTGAGTGCTGTGTGTGGCTTGCAGGTAGTGAAATCATGGTTTGGACTTAATAGACTGCAGCATTGCTTATTACATTCAGGTGTATGTGTTTGAGTAGTAATCAGCGTTAATTAGCAGACCCAGGCGCACGCTGTCATGCGGTATCTGTAGGGGTGGTCTGAGCTGGCGGTTGGCGGCCGCCTGTTTTGTGTCCGAAATGAACGGTGCTTTAGGCGATCGTGCGGTAGTAGCACCGCTCATTTTTGGTGTACGCCCATATTTACGCCCATTTTCCCTCATTATTTCGGCCGCTCCCCTCAACACGCCCCTATGCCGCCCCCAATGCCCGTACTCTCGCGTACAGGTTTTTTCGCACGGAGAGACCCGTCCATAAGCGTTGTTGAGTGTTTGCGCCTGCGCATTAACGAATGTACGCATGCGCAGATCATGAAAAACCCCGGAACGTACGCGTACGGCCCGGCCGCACCAACCAGAATAAGGCCCATAGTGTGTTGAATACTGATTGATATACAGCTCTGACTGCAAGGGCTTTGAAGAAAACACGATCCATGCATAAAAATGGACAGATAGTTGCATGAATATATTGCGCATCACCAATCAATATATGTGAATGGACTTATGTAACGGCACCTACTCGACTTATGGTTTCACGAAAAGAATAATAGTGAATTAATATAAAATCAGATAGAGAATTTGCAATTGCACAGTATTAGGTCAATTGGAGTATGGGCGGCACCACTAAAAACAGGAGGATCCCCATTGGACAGTTTGAAAAAAGCTCAGCCTCATAAACCTGCCCCGGGCACCTACACTGGTTGCCCTGAGGAAGACCTGCGAAGCGTACGCCGGCCGACCCAGCCGTGCGCACGTTCTCTGAGCACTACCGGCAATACTGTTTGTGTGTGATTGTAATACTTGTCCTTTTCAGGACTCTAATGTACTTAGCAGCTAAACCGTAAGCAGTCTCCCTGTAACCGTAGCACGAACAGCACTAGCTGCCAGCGGTACAGAGAGGGACGGTCAATGCACATCAGTCCGCATCGCAGCACTTGTCCCTATCACAGGGAGTGATTGCAGACAGCGGCGACGGTGCACGGATAGACTAGCACTTACCTACAGTGTATGCATCTGTATGCCCGAACTACGAGCAATACATAAGGCTAGGCATTGGCCACATTGTAATGATCATGAACCAGCAGATGCAACACTTGTAGCGAATTGCTTCTGCAGCAAACTACAAATCAATTCATATGTGATACTACTCCTAATTACCATTACATTCATCGATACAGCTGATACCACGAGTTTTACTAGTGCTTCCGCACTGTAAATGTTTGTAATATCGGTGTCATATTTAAAAAATAGGGATATCCCTACAAAGTAGTAGTCACTATATGAAATTATAAACGGGCCGCAGAACCCCGGGTACAATCCACACTAACCTTAAACCTTGAGACACCTCTCTCCTCAATAATTGTTGAATACTATAAGAAGGAGTAATATAACAGTGTCATTTGTATATTTAATACAGGTAGTTGCTCTCAGAACCCGCACGTGCCTTGTAATCACACTGTTTTCACTTGTGTTTATGTTCTGTGTTGTGTGTCATATTTCGCTCTTTTTAAAAAATACAACCAATAAAAGGTATATTTATGACTCTTTTTTCTTACAAATGGTGCACCACCATAAGACAAATCTTCTTTCTCTTCTCCAATAAAGTCCAGGAACAGAGCATTTTCTGCCGCATGGAGAGGGTCAGGTAGGCAAGTATGTTCCAAAGGCACCGCACAGGGGCAAACGCAGGATTTTCAGAAGGGGGTTTCCAGAGGGGCGGAGCAAAGCACGAAGATGGACACTTAGGTGACCCAGTATATGCCGGGTCAGTTAAAGAATTATAGATAGACCAAATGTATAAAAATAATAATATAATTTTATATATATATATATATATATATATATATATATATATATATATATATATATATATACAGTATATACATATATATATATATATATATATACATACATATACACACATTATACATATATATATATATACTAGGTGATTCATCGCGCCCTACGGGCGCTCTTCACACCGTCGTAAGGGGCTGCGCCCCCTTAATTTGTGAACGTTTGTATATGAGAAATATGGTTAGAATTGTATGAAAGATGCCCTGTATTGCAACTTAGGTGTCCGCGAATCGCGGGAGGGGGGGTCGCGGAGGGTGCCGCGAATTGCAGGAGGGGGGGTCGCGGGGGGTGCCGCGAATTGCAGGAAGGGGGGTTGTGGGGGGGTGGATGCTGCGAATCGCGGGAGGGGAGGGATTGCAGAGAATCGCGGGAGGGGGGTCGCGGGGTGGGTTGCCGCAAATCGCGGGAGGGGGGTTACGGGGGCGGGGGGTTGCGGCGAATCATGGTAGGGGGGGTCGCGGGGGGTGTGCCGTGAATCACGGGAGGGGGGGTCACGGGGTGGGGTGCCGAGAATCGCGGGGGGGTGTGTGTGTGCCGTGAATTGCGGGAGTGGGGGTTGCGGGGGGGTGGGGGGGTGTGACGCGAATCGCCACAAGAAAAAATCAACACAGAAAGGTCAACACATGTAAATGTTGACATAAGTGTGGCACTTCATTGGTGTCCATGTCGACACATGAGAATGAATATGAAAACATTCAAAAAATGAAAAAAAAAACTTCAAAAACTCATGTCAACCTTTTTCATTGTCGACCATAGCCATGTCAGTGTTTTCCATGTGCAATTTAATTCTGGAGCTGCCGCGAATCGCGCGGGGGGGGGGGGGGGGGGGTTGCGGGGGGGTGTGACGCGAATCGCCACAAGAAAAAATCAACACAGAAAGGTCAACACATGTAAATGTTGACATAAGTGTGCCACTTCATTGGTGTCCATGTTGACACATGACAATGAATATGAAAACATTTAAAAAATGAAATAAATCTTCAAAAACTCATGTCAACCTTTTTCATTGTCGACCATAGCCGTGCCAGTGTTTTGCATGTGCCATTTAATCCTGGGGCTGCCGCGAATCGCGGGGGGTGCCGCGATTTGCAGGAGGGGGGGGGGTTGCGGGGGGTGGGTGCCGCGAATCGCGGGAGAGCGGGGTTCATGGGGGTTCCGGTGGGGGGTTGCCGCGAATTGCGGGAGGGGGGGGGTCGCAGGGGGGTGCCGCGAATCGCCGGAGGGGGGTTGCGGGGGGTGTGACGCGAATCGCCACAAGAAAAAAATCAACACAGAAAGGTCAACACATGTAAATGTTGACATAAGTGTGGCACTTCATTGGTGTCCATGTCGACACATGAGAATGAATATGAAAATATTAAAAAAATGACAAAAAAACTTCAAAAACTCATGTCAACCTTTTTCATTGTCGACCATAGCCATGTCAGTGTTTTCCATGTGCAATTTAATTCTGGAGCTGCCGCGAATCACGGGGGGGTGCCGCGAATTGCGGGAGGGGGGGTCGCTGGGGTGGGTGCCGCGAATCGCGGGAGGGCGGGGTTCACAGGGGTTCCGGTGGGGGGTTGCCGCGAATTGCGGGAGGTGGGGGGTTGTGGGGGGGTGTGACGCGAATCGCCACAAGAAAAAATCAACACAGAAAGGTCAACACATGTAAATGTTGACATAAGTGTGCCACTTCATTGGTGTCCATGTCGACACATGACAATGAATATGAAAAAATTAAAAAAATTAAAAATAAATCTTCAAAAACTCATGTCAACCTTTTTCATTGTCGACCATAGCCATGTCAGTGTTTTGCATGTGCCATTTAATCCTGGGGCTGCTGCGAATTGCGGGGGGGGGTGCCGCGAATCGCGGGAGGGGGGTCGCAGGGGGGGTGCCGCCAATCGTGCAAGGGGGGGTCGCGGGGGGGTTCTTTTTGCTGCGAATCGCGGGAGGGAGGTCGCGGGGGGGGGGGGGGTTTCCGCGAATCGGGGGGGGGGTCACGGGGGAGGGTTTGGCTCGATTCGCGGGAGGGGGGGTCGCGGGGTGGTGGTTATGCCGCGAATTGCGGGAGGGGTCGTGGGGGGGGTTCTTTTTGCAGCGAATCGCGGGAGGGGGGGTCGCGGGGGTGTTTTTGCTGCGAATCGCGGTAGGGGGGGTCGCGGGGGAGCGGGTGTTTTTGCCGCGAATCGCGGGGGGGGGGGAGTTTTGCCGCAATTCGCGGGAGGGGGGCGCTCACCTGGTGGCTGTGGAGTAGCAGTGCTGGGCAACATGGGAAGGCAGTGGGTGTCTGGCACTGTCTGTGGGCTCACTGGGCTGGTTCTCTGTCACATACCTCCCAACATGACCCTCTCCAGGAGGGACACAATGCTCTGTTTCTAGACTTCCCCTTAATGTATGATTGCCATCACCTGTTTTAAACAGGTTAATTTCTCAGAAAGGTGTTCAGCACAGATGAAGGCAATCACACATTAAGAGGAAAGTCCAGGAACAGAGCGTTATAGACACAGACACCCACTTTGAGTGACAGATGTAGCCAAATATATAGGAGATACACAAACACACACACATATACATACCGGTGCGTCAACAGCAGTGTAGACCCCTGGGCATAGCAATGTATTGGGACCCCTACCGATCCTCCAACGGTAGGGGTGGGGGAAGCTTTGATGTCCCACGGGTGGTAGGGGGTATTATATTAACTGCTCAGCATGTAGGGCCTGGATCAGTAATTTCCACTAATTACCCCTTTACTGCACAGATGGTGGGGGAAGGGGCATTGGGCTGAATGAAGGGGCCCTGATACATAACTTCCAGGGTGGTAGAGGAGGTTTAATATGCAGAGGAGGGGTGTATAGTGGAGTGGGCTTATTATTCATAATTTTCTGGTGGGAGGACAGCTTGCATGACTGCAGATATCTCCAGTTCCCGGAAATAGATTTCTTAGATTTTAATGGAATTAAAAACTAGAGAATCCCACCTACCAAATGGTAATGGGGACTAGGGGATCAGAGTTCAGGAGGCAGAGCAATCTGCCAAGGAGTATATAAAACTACATACCAGGTGTGTGGAGCTGGAGCAGTAACCAGCTGCTGGAAGGCTGATATCTCTGGTTCTGGGAACAGTAGAGACAAGCTACTAGTGTCCATCAAAGGGGGAGAGTCCCAGCTTTTGGAATATACCCTCAGAAAAACTCTAAGTCAGACAGAACCCGAAATATTAGACTGGGAAAGAGCAATTAACAGGCTTGGATGGGGACCACTGTTTGAAGTCAGATATCTCCGGTTCCCAAGGGCCGATTTTTAACCCCTTCCTGACAGAGCCAGTTTTTGCGTTCCTGACAGAGCCCTTTTTTTCAAATCTGACATGTCTCACTTAAGTGGGGATAACTTTTTTTTGCTTTTACTTATCCCAGTGATTTTGAGATTCTTTTTTCGTGACACATTGTACTTCAAGTTAGTGGTAAATTTGGGTCGATGCAGTCTGTGTTTTTTTGTGAAAAATACCAAAATGTCGTAAAAAAATGGAAAATTTAGCAATTTGCAAAATGTTAAATTTTCTGCTTGTGAGACAAATAATCATACCACTCAAAATAGTTAATAACTAACAAAGACCATATGTCTACTTTATGTTGACATCATTATTTCAACTTCCTTTTAATTTTTTGGGACACTAGGAGGCTTACAATATGAATAGCAAATTCTCAAATTTTCAAGAAAATTTCAAACACTGATTTTTTTAGGGACCAGTTCAGTTCTGATGTGACTTTGAGGGACTTGTATGTGAGACACCCCCATAAATGATGCCATTTCAAAAACTGCACCCCTCACAGTATTCAAAACAGCATTTTGGAAGTTTGTTAAGCCTTTAGGTGTTTCACAGGAATTAAAACAAAGTGTAGGTGAAATTTCAAAATTTCTTTTTTTTTGCAGATTTGCAATTTTAATACATTTTTCTAAGGAACACAGTACATTTTACTAAAGAAATGTGACTGAAAATTGATTCCCCCAATTCTTTTGTTTTCATAAATATCCTATATGTGGCCCTAGTGTGCACGGTGACCAAACCACAGGCTTCATAATAGAAGGAGCACCTACTTGATTTTGGAGCCTCCTTTTTATGAGATTATTTTTTAGGCACCATGTAGGTTTCTAGGCACCATAAGATGCTAAAAGTTAGGAACCCCCCCACAAGTGACCCCATTTTGCAAACTACACCCCTCAGGGAATTCATCTAGGGGTATAGTGTACATTTCAAACCCCCAGGGGTTTCACCAATTGTGGTACAACTGGGCAGTGAAAATGAAAAATTATTTTTTTTACACAAAAATGCAGTTCTGGCTCCAAATTTGTCATTTTCAGAAGGTATGAAGGAGACAAAGCACCCCAAAATCTGTGCCCCAATTTCTCCCGAGTACGGCAATGCCTCACATGTGACCAAAAAATACCAGTTGGGTGCATGGCAGGACTCAGAAGGGAAGGAGTGATTTTTGGATTTTGCAGCTCAGATTCTGGTGGAATTTTGGTGGGTGCTATGTCGCATTAGCAAGACCCCCAAAGCACCAATACAGTGGAACCCCCCCACAAGTGACCCCATTTTGCAAACTACACCCCTCAGGGAATTCATCTAGGGGTATAGTGTACATTTCAAACCCCCAGGGGTTTCACCAATTTTGATACAAGTGGGCAGTGAAAATGAAAAATTACATTTTTTTACACAAAAATGCAGTTCTGGCTCCAAATTTGTCATTTTCAGAAGGTATGAAGGAGACAAAGCACCCCAAAATCTGTGCCCCAATTTCTCCTGAGTACGGCAATGCCTCACATGTGACCAAAAAATACCAGTTGGGTGCATGGCAGGACTCAGAAGGGAAGGAGTGATTTTTGGATTTTGCAGCACAGATTCTGGTGGAATGAATGGTGGGTGCTATGTTGCACCAATACAGTGGAACCCCCCCACAAGTCACCCCATTTTGCAAAGTACACCCCTCAGGGAATTCATCTAGGGGTATAGTGTACATTTCAAACCCCCAGGGGTTTCACCAATTTTGATACAAGTGGGCAGTGAAAATGAAAAATTACATTTTTTTACACAAAAATGCAGTTCTGGCTCAAAATTTTTCATTTTCAGAAGGTATGAAGGAGAAAAAGCACCCCAAAATCTGTGCCCCAATTTCTCCCGAGTACGGCAATGCCTCACATGTGACCAAAAAATACCAGTTGGGTGCATGGCAGGACTCAGAAGGGAAGGAGTGATTTTTGGATTTTGCGGCTCAGATTCTGGTGGAATTTTGGTGGGCGCTATGTCGCATTAGCAAGACCCCCCAAGCACCAATACAGTGGAACCCCCCCACAAGTGACCCCATTTTGCAAACTACACCCCTCAGGGAATTCATCTAGGGGTATAGTGTACATTTCAAACCCCCAGGGGTTTCACCAATTTTGATACAAGTGGGCAGTGAAAATGAAAAATTACATTTTTTACACAAAAATGCAGTTCTGGCTCAAAATTTTTCATTTTCAGAAGGTATGAAGGAGAAAAAGCACCCCAAAATCTGTGCCCCAATTTCTCCCGAGTACGGCAATGCCTCACATGTGACCAAAAAATACCAGTTGGGTGCATGGCAGGACTCAGAAGGGAAGGAGTGATTTTTGGATTTTGCAGCTCAGATTCTGGTGGAATTTTGGTGGGTGCTATGTCGCATTAGCAAGACCCCCAAAGCACCAATACAGTGGAACCCCCCCACAAGTGACCCCATTTTGCAAACTACACCCCTCAGGGAATTCATCTAGGGGTATAGTGTACATTTCAAACCCCCAGGGGTTTCACCAATTGTGGTACAACTGGGCAGTGAAAATGAAAAATTATTTTTTTTACACAAAAATGCAGTTCTGGCTCCAAATTTGTCATTTTCAGAAGGTATGAAGGAGACAAAGCACCCCAAAATCTGTGCCCCAATTTCTCCCGAGTACGGCAATGCCTCACATGTGACCAAAAAATACCAGTTGGGTGCATGGCAGGACTCAGAAGGGAAGGAGTGATTTTTGGATTTTGCAGCTCAGATTCTGGTGGAATTTTGGTGGGTGCTATGTCGCATTAGCAAGACCCCCAAAGCACCAATACAGTGGAACCCCCCCACAAGTGACCCCATTTTGCAAACTACACCCCTCAGGGAATTCATCTAGGGGTATAGTGTACATTTCAAACCCCCAGGGGTTTCACCAATTTTGATACAAGTGGGCAGTGAAAATGAAAAATTACATTTTTTTACACAAAAATGCAGTTCTGGCTCCAAATTTGTCATTTTCAGAAGGTATGAAGGAGACAAAGCACCCCAAAATCTGTGCCCCAATTTCTCCCGAGTACGGCAATGCCTCACATGTGACCAAAAAATACCAGTTGGGTGCATGGCAGGACTCAGAAGGGAAGGAGTGATTTTTGGATTTTGCAGCACAGATTCTGGTGGAATGAATGGTGGGTGCTATGTTGCACCAATACAGTGGAACCCCCCCACAAGTCACCCCATTTTGCAAAGTACACCCCTCAGGGAATTCATCTAGGGGTATAGTGTACATTTCAAACTCCCAGGGGTTTCACCAATTTTGATACAAGTGGGCAGTGAAAATGAAAAATTACATTTTTTTACACAAAAATGCAGTTCTGGCTCAAAATTTTTCATTTTCAGAAGGTATGAAGGAGAAAAAGCACCCCAAAATCTGTGCCCCAATTTCTCCCGAGTACGGCAATGCCTCACATGTGACCAAAAAATACCAGTTGGGTGCATGGCAGGACTCAGAAGGGAAGGAGTGATTTTTGGATTTTGCGGCTCAGATTCTGGTGGAATTTTGGTGGGCGCTATGTCGCATTAGCAAGACCCCCCAAGCACCAATACAGTGGAACCCCCCCACAAGTGACCCCATTTTGCAAACTACACCCCTCAGGGAATTCATCTAGGGGTATAGTGTACATTTCAAACCCCCAGGGGTTTCACCAATTTTGATACAAGTGGGCAGTGAAAATGAAAAATTACATTTTTTTACACAAAAATGCAGTTCTGGCTCAAAATTTTTCATTTTCAGAAGGTATGAAGGAGAAAAAGCACCCCAAAATCTGTGCCCCAATTTCTCCCGAGTACGGCAATGCCTCACATGTGACCAAAAAATACCAGTTGGGTGCATGGCAGGACTCAGAAGGGAAGGAGTGATTTTTGGATTTTGCGGCTCAGATTCTGGTGGAATGAATGGTGGGTGCTATGTTGCACCAATACAGTGGAACCCCCCCACAAGTCACCCCATTTTGCAAAGTACACCCCTCAGGGAATTCATCTAGGGGTATAGTGTACATTTCAAACCCCCAGGGGTTTCACCAATTTTGATACAAGTGGGCAGTGAAAATGAAAAATTACATTTTTTTACACAAAAATGCAGTTCTGGCTCAAAATTTTTCATTTTCAGAAGGTATGAAGGAGAAAAAGCACCCCAAAATATGTGCCCCAATTTCTCCCGAGTACGGCAATGCCTCACATGTGACCAAAAAATACCAGTTGGGTGCATGGCAGGACTCAGAACGGAAGGAGTGATTTTTGGATTTTGCGGCTCAGATTCTGGTGGAATTTTGGTGGGTGCTATGTCGCATTAGCAAGACCCCCCAAGCACCAATACAGTGGAACCCCCCCACAAGTGACCCCATTTTGCAAACTACACCCCTCAGGGAATTCATCTAGGGGTATAGTGTACATTTCAAACCCCCAGGGGTTTCACCAATTTTGATACAAGTGGGCAGTGAAAATGAAAAATTACATTTTTTACACAAAAATGCAGTTCTGGCTCAAAATTTTTCATTTTCAGAAGGTATGAAGGAGAAAAAGCACCCCAAAATCTGTGCCCCAATTTCTCCCGAGTACGGCAATGCCTCACATGTGACCAAAAAATACCAGTTGGGTGCATGGCAGGACTCAGAAGGGAAGGAGTGATTTTTGGATTTTGCAGCTCAGATTCTGGTGGAATTTTGGTGGGTGCTATGTCGCATTAGCAAGACCCCCAAAGCACCAATACAGTGGAACCCCCCCACAAGTGACCCCATTTTGCAAACTACACCCCTCAGGGAATTCATCTAGGGGTATAGTGTACATTTCAAACCCCCAGGGGTTTCACCAATTTTGATACAAGTGGGCAGTGAAAATGAAAAATTACATTTTTTTTACACAAAAATGCAGTTCTGGCTCAAAATTTTTCATTTTCAGAAGGTATGAAGGAGAAAAAGCACCCCAAAATCTGTGCCCCAATTTCTCCCGAGTACGGCAATGCCTCACATGTGACCAAAAAATACCAGTTGGGTGCATGGCAGGACTCAGAACGGAAGGAGTGATTTTTGGATTTTGCAGCACAGATTCTGGTGGAATGAATGGTGGGTGCTATGTTGCACCAATACAGTGGAACCCCCCCACAAGTGACCCCATTTTGCAAACTACACCCCTCAGGGAATTCATCTAGGGGTATAGTGTACATTTCAAACCCCCAGGGGTTTCACCAATTTTGATACAAGTGGGCAGTGAAAATGAAAAATTACATTTTTTTACACAAAAATGCAGTTCTGGCTCAAAATTTTTCATTTTCAGAAGGTATGAAGGAGAAAAAGCACCCCAAAATCTGTGCCCCAATTTCTCCCGAGTACGGCAATGCCTCATGTGTGACCAAAAAGTTGCAGGACTCAGAAGGGAAGGAGTGATATTTGGATTTTGCGGCTCAGATTCTGGTGGAATTTTGGTGGGTGCTATGTCGCATTAGCAAGACCCCCAAAGCACCAATACAGTGGAACCCCCCCACAAGTGACCCCATTTTGCAAACTACACCCCTCAGGGAATTCATCTAGGGGTATAGTGTACATTTCAAACCCCCAGGGGTTTCACCAATTTTGATACAAGTGGGCAGTGAAAATGAAAAATTACATTTTTTTTACACAAAAATGCAGTTCTGGCTCAAAATTTTTCATTTTCAGAAGGTATGAAGGAGAAAAAGCACCCCAAAATCTGTGCCCCAATTTCTCCCGAGTACGGCAATGCCTCACATGTGACCAAAAAATACCAGTTGGGTGCATGGCAGGACTCAGAACGGAAGGAGTGATTTTTGGATTTTGCAGCACAGATTCTGGTGGAATGAATGGTGGGTGCTATGTTGCACCAATACAGTGGAACCCCCCCACAAGTGACCCCATTTTGCAAACTACACCCCTCAGGGAATTCATCTAGGGGTATAGTGTACATTTCAAACCCCCAGGGGTTTCACCAATTTTGATACAAGTGGGCAGTGAAAATGAAAAATTACATTTTTTTACACAAAAATGCAGTTCTGGCTCAAAATTTTTCATTTTCAGAAGGTATGAAGGAGAAAAAGCACCCCAAAATCTGTGCCCCAATTTCTCCCGAGTACGGCAATGCCTCATGTGTGACCAAAAAGTTGCAGGACTCAGAAGGGAAGGAGTGATATTTGGATTTTGCAGCACAAATTCTGGTGGAATGATGGTGGGTGCTATGTCGCATTAGCAAGACCCCCAAAGCCCCAATACAGTGGAACCCCCCCACAAGTGACCCCATTTTGCAAACTACACCCCTCAGGGAATTCATCTAGGGGTATAGTGTACATTTCAAACCCCCAGGGGTTTCACCAATTTTGATACAAGTGGGCAGTGAAAATGAAAAATTACATTTTTTTACACAAAAATGCAGTTCTGGCTCAAAATTTTTCATTTTCAGAAGGTATGAAGGAGAAAAAGCACCCCAAAATCTGTGCCCCAATTTCTCCCGAGTACGGCAATGCCTCATGTGTGACCAAAAAGTTGCAGGACTCAGAAGGGAAGGAGTGATATTTGGATTTTGCAGCACAAATTCTGGTGGAATGAATGGTGGGTGCTATGTTGCACCAATACAGTGGAACCCCCCCACAAGTCACCCCATTTTGCAAAGTACACCCCTCAGGGAATTCATCTAGGGGTATAGTGTACATTTCAAACCCCCAGGGGTTTCACCAATTTTGATACAAGTGGGCAGTGAAAATGAAAAATTACATTTTTTTACACAAAAATGCAGTTCTGGCTCAAAATTTTTCATTTTCAGAAGGTATGAAGGAGAAAAAGCACCCCAAAATCTGTGCCCCAATTTCTCCCGAGTACGGCAATGCCTCACATGTGACCAAAAAATACCAGTTGGGTGCATGGCAGGACTCAGAAGGGAAGGAGTGATTTTTGGATTTTGCGGCTCAGATTATGGTGGAATGAATGGTGGGTGGTATGTGGCATTAGCAAGACCCCCGAAGCACGGTGAAATTATGAACCTAATAATCCATAGATGTGTGGTATATTTTAAAACACTCCTTTATACATAGGCCGGGTTTGTCGGGGCAAGTGTCACACTGGAAAATAGTTTGCTTTCTTATTCCCTTTTTATAGCAAACTTTGCACCTTTTTTGTGTCCTGCCCTTTTTTCCAGTGGAGGGGATTTCATCAGGAAAATGCTGCCCTGGTACAATACGGGGGCCAGTACTAGAAGTACTGGGGCCCTCAGCCTGCTGGTTCCCAAATATTAGGCCCTTTATGACTTCCTCTTGAAAGTGCATAAATGTCCCCCTCTGGCCGGTAGAACGGAATAGCACGTAAGCGTTATACAGTGCCATCTGGATGATATACATGGCCAGCTTCTTGTACCAGATTTTTGTTTTCCGCAGGGCACTGTACGGCTTCAGTACCTGATCTGAAAGATCCACTCCGCCCATGTACCTATTGTAATCCAGGATACAATTAGGTTTTGAGGTGTGGGTACTGGTACCTCGTACAGGGACGGAGGTGGTACTGTCTCCGTGAATTGTTGTCAGTATAAGGACATCCCTCTTGTCCTTATATTTGACCAACAACATATTTTCGGTGCATATTCCCCTGCTTTCACCCCTTCTCATTACTTGGGCAATGTGCGTTTTTGGGAGGCCTCTTTGGTTCTTGCGCACAGTACCGCAAGCTGCTGTACCTCTTGAACCAAGGGCCTTAAACAGGGGGATGCTGGTGTAAAAGTTATCCACATAGAGGTGATAACCTTTATCCAGGAAGGGGTGCACTAAATCCCAGACAATTTTTCCACTAACACCTACGAGGGAGGGGGGGCATTCTGGCGGTTCAATTCTTGAATCCTTCCCTTCATATACCCTAAACCTGTGGGTGTACCCTGAGGTGCTTTCACACAACTTATACATTTTTATGCCATACCTTGCCCTCTTACTGGGAAGGTACTGGCGGAATTTAACCCTTCCTTTAAAATGTATAAGGGACTCGTCTATGCAAATGAATTTATCTGGGATGTACATGTCTTCAAATTTGGCACTGAAATGATCAATGACCGGCCTGACTTTGAATAGCCGGTCAAAGGTGGGATCATCTCTGGGTGGGCACTGTGCATTATCGTTGTAATGCAAAAATTTAAGGATCGTCTCAAATCGAGCCCGGGGCATGGCCATACGATAAAATGGGGTGCTGTACAGAACATCTGTACTCCAATATTGCCTAATTTCTGGCTTTTTTACTATGCCCATATGAAACACCAGACCCCAAAACGTCATCATCTCTACTGCATCTACAGGGGTCCACCTAGCAAATGATGACGTGGGGTTTTGAGCAATAAACTGCTGGGCATATAAATTAGTTTGGTCCACCATTAAATTTATAAAATCATCAGAGAAAAATAATTTGAAAAAGTCAATTTCTCTGAGACCTGTGGAATCAAATTGGATTCCTGGCATGGCCAAAAACTCAGGAACCTGGGGCTCAAAATTGTCTGGTGGTGGGGTCCATACGAGATCAATTATTGGGGGGGGGGGTCTCAGCTGCTCTACGGGGGCGTCTTTGAGGGGGTCCCTCATCACCAGAGGAGGAAGAGGAGCTTAAGGCGAATCCTTCAAATTCCCCGCTTGCATCACTGGCTGTGTCAGAGTCAGAAGCAAGCAGGGCATATGCCTCCTCCACTGAATACATTCTTCTGGATGACTGGGATGACATTTGGGATGACATTTGGGATGACATTTTTATTTTTGTGTTACTGGTAGTGAAATGTTTCAACACGTGTATAGTGTAGGGGGGGGGGTACAAACTTTATTTCAACCCGGGGGGTATGTAGTGTGTAGTGTGTATGTAGTGTGCAGAAAAAAAAAAATACTTTATACAAAAAAAAAAAATGGAGGGGTTAAAAAAAAAAAAAATAGAAGGGGTTAAAAAAAAAAATTGAAGGGGTTAAAAAAAAAAAAAAAAAGGTCCTGCGCCAAAAATTGAGCACAGATGTTGGTCAGTAACGTCCGTCACTGAACAGCGCTGAAAGGCAACAGGAATTTGATCAAAAAAAAAAAAAAAATAGATCAACCCTGTGCCGAAAAAGATGATCAGTGATGTACGTCACTGATCCGCGCACAGCGGCCACAGGACACCCACAAAATCACAGTGTGTGTAAAAAAAAAATTAAAAAAAGACCCCACAGCACACACAAAAAAAAAAAAAAGGTGATCAGTGATGCGACACTGATTACCAGTGAGGGGCAGCAGGTGCAACTGACAGTGCAACTGGCAGGTATATATATAAAAAAAAAAAAACCTCTGCACCCCTAAAAAGTTGCTGATCACCTCAGATATAGTGATCAGCACAAAAGGCGGGGGCAGCAGACACAAAATTTAGCACTCTCTATCACTCTCTGTCGCTATCTCTCTCTATCTCTCTATCTCTCACTATCTAACACTCTATGACACTGCAGCAGCAGCAGTGACAGGTATATATATATATAAAAATACCCTGCGCCCCCAAAAAGTTGCTGATCAGTTAATTTATACTGATCAGCACAAAAGGGGGGGCAGCAGTCAGTTATATAAAAAATATATAGCACAATCTGTCACTATCTCTATCTCTCTCTCTCTATCTCTCTCTATCTCTCTCTATCTATCTATAACTATCACACTGCAGCAGCACAAAATATAGCACTCTCTGTCACTAGGCCTCTCTATCTCTCTCTGTCTATCTCTCTCTATATCTCTCTATCTCTCTCTATCTCTCTCTATCTCTCTCTATCTCTCTCTCTATAACTATATCACACTGCAGCAGCACAAAATACAGCACTCTCTGACACTATCTGACACTATCTCTCTCTATCTCTCTCTATCTAACTAACGCTATTACACTGCAGCAGCACAAGTTCACAGGAAGTCACAAGTAACAGGATCCAGGAAGCATCCAGCACACTACAAGCACAGATGAAGCAGCCAAGATATTTGCAAGGATCAGGTAAGTATTTTGCAAGGTTCTGGTCAGTATATCGCGGCAGATTGGCACGGTGACCGCACTGCACGCAATTCCAGACCGGAATGGCATCTGCAGTGCAGTCACCGTTAGTTTAAACCCCCCTCCATGGCTGTGATTGGTCCGTCGGTCCGACGGACCAATCACGGCCTTTGGGGGCGGGCGGGGTGAGGTGGGGTGACACCAGTGTCACCCTTACACCCCGCGGTGATTGGTGCTGTACTTTACAGCACCAATCACCTCCGATCGCGTGTCACCGGCGAACGTTATTCGCCGGTGACACAGAAAACGCTGTAATTGGCTGTTCACACTGAACAGCCAATCACAGCGATCGCCGACGGGGGGGCGGCATCGCAGCCCCCCCTGGGCATGCACGGACATGTCTGCTGTCAGGGACAGCAGACATGTTGAAACTGTCACCGCGTCTATAGACGCGGTGACAGTTAAATGCCATGACGTACATTTACGCCATGTGTCGGGAAGTACTTCCCGACCATGACGTAAATGTACGTCAATTGTCGGGAAGGGGTTAAAATTCATGTACCCATAGAAAGAGGAGACCCTCAGCTTTCAGCCTAGGGCCCTTAGACCTCTGGGGGGGTTCTGAGTACTCAGAAACCCCCCTGTGTGCACTACTGCCGCACCCCACACCACCGTTACCCTAAATTGGGTCTACGATTAACCATCAAGGAGCAACATGATAATGGCTCCTAACTTAAATATATCTAAACTAAGAGCTACCTACCTTGGAACAACAACCCCAGACTACTCCATGTGGTATATCAGGACCTGCATCTCCTCCTAATGCAGGCTCCTTTCTGCCTCTCACAACATACATATATATATATCCATTATAATTTTAAACACATACTTGCCGACTTTTGAATGGGCCTCTCCGGGAGAATCTTCTAGTTGGGGGGCGGGGACAAGGCTGATGACTCTAAGCCTCGCCCCCAATCCACACAAACACTGCAATTCGCGGGTCCGTGAGTAGGGGGCGGGGCTAAAATGCCGCAAAATGCCGCGATTTGCGTCATTTTAGCCCCGTCCCCTCCCATGGACCTGCACATTTCGGCATTTCCTTCAGCGGCTCCGGGGGGGGGGGGCTCTGGGGGGCATGCGAGAGACTTGCCCACCTTCCCAGGAGGGTAGGCATTATGATTAAACTTCTTTTTTAAACAACTTTTTTTAAAGTAATAGGGTGAAGTCATTATGATATATAATCTGCTTCAGCATCGCACTATACTTTACACAGCTTCGTCGTGTTTACAAACTGTCTTTCTCTAGAGCACACATGTACTACCTGTGTCCCTCCAGCTGTTGTGAATCTACAAGTCCCATCATGCCTTGCCACAGTTTTCCTATTAGGGAATGCTAAAACTATGGCAAGGCATGCTGGGATGTGTAGTTTCACAAGAGCTGGAGGGCCGCAGGTTGGACATGCCTGCTCTAGAGGGTTATACAATTACCCACTAAGTATGGGCTGCAGCTGAATCAGGAAAATTACACAAGCATAACTCCCAACTTGTATGTTTTGCGATACGGGACACTGGCGTGCGTTTGAAATTAGGGGGCGTGGCCTACCATTTTGCTGCTGTGGGGGCATGGCCCAGAGGCTCTGTGAGCCTCTAGCCATGCCTCCAGCCCCACTGGCTGTGGGAATAGACGCAGTGTGCATGCGCACAGGGTCTATTACCGCTGGCCAGCAACTGACAGGGGGGACTCCCGACTGCATACCCTCCAATATGACCCTCTCCAGGAGGGACACATTGCTCTGTTCCTGCACTTTTCTCTTCATGTATGATTACCATCACCTGTGGTAACACGCCTTTCTGTTCAATTAACATGTTCAAAACAGGTGATAGCAATCATACATTAAGAGGGAAGTCCAGGAACAGAGCATTGTGTCCCTCCTGGAGAGGGTCATGTTGGTAGGTTTGTGCATATCCTCCAACATGACCAATTCCATTAGGTACAAAATGCTCTGCTTCTGGACTTCTTACTTAATTTAGGATTGCCTTCACCTGTGCTGGTTCACCGTTATCATCACTGGTGACTGCAATTATCAATTAAGAGGGAAGTCCAGAAACAGAGCATTTTGTACCTAATGGAATGGGTCATGTTGGAGGGTATGCAACTCCCCCCCAAGCCGCGGGACACTGCCGGGCATGAGAGTGATGCGGGAACGTCCCCAAAAAACGGGTAAACCATGGTAATCGGGACGGTTGGGAGGTATGCACAAGAGAAATTAAATAATCATATAGATGTATATATAAAGTAGAAAAATCTCTTTTTTCAATTGTTTTTTTTTCCCAGCTCCACTATTGTTTAGTGTATCGGGGGTTTCTTTCTGTCTGGGCGTTGGCTATCTACTCGCACTCATCTGCAACTTCGAGTCAGGCCTGAAATGAATCAGGCCCCAAGTCAGACACATCTCACTTTCACTTTCTCTCTCTCTCTCAGCTTTCCTAACCTTTCCAGCAAGCATCTGCCTGGTAACTGCTGATCCTCTCTCTGCAAATTTTCCTATTGGTTAGAAATCCAGACACCATTCAATCAGCAGGGAGACCACACCTCCTGTGTACGGAGTTTCTTGTGTGACTGGAGGACAGTGTTACTTAGTTATACATGATATCAGTGTCTCTTCGGGAAGTTTCTTCTGTTACTGGTCCAGGACCCGCCCGATATATCACCCACAGGAGGGTGTTCCCCCAATATATCACCCACAGGAGGGTGTCCCCCCAATATTTCACAGACAGGAGGGTGTCAGCCCAACATATCACCTACAGGAGGATGTTCCATCAATATTTCACAGACAGGAGAATGTTCCCCCTCTTCCTGCTGATTCTGGGGCTGTCAGGCGTCTGCTCTGGTGCGTAACATGTATGTGGTAGCAGGTGTATGGTAACATGTATGTGGTAGCAGGTGTATAGTAACATGTATGTGGTATCTGATGTATAGTAACATGTATGTGGTATCAGGCGTATAGTAACATGTATGTGGTATCAGGTGTATAGTAACATGTATGCGGTATCAGGTGTATAGTAACATGTATGCGGTAGCAGGTGTATAGTAACATGTATGTGGTAGCAGGTGTATAGTAACATGTAAGTGGTAGCAGGTGTATAGTAACATGTAAGTGGTAGCAGGTGTATAGTAACATGTATGTGGTAGCAGGTGTATAGTAACATGTAAGTGGTAGCAGGTGTATAGTAACATGTATGTGGTAGCAGGTGTATAGTAACATGTATGCGGTATCAGGTGTATAGTAACATGTATGTGGTAGCAGGTGTATAGTAACATGTATGTGGTAGCAGGTGTATAGTAACATGTATGTGGTAGCAGGTGTATAGTAACATGTATGTGGTAGCAGGTATGTGGTAGCAGGTGTATAGTAACATGTACAGTATGTGGTATCAGGTGTGTAGTAACATGTATGCGGTAGCAGGTGTATAGTAACATGTATGTGGTAGCAGGTGTATAGTAACATGTATGTGGTAGCAGGTGTATAGTAACATGTATGTGGTAGCAGGTGTGTAGTGACATGTATGCGGTATCAGGTGTGTAGTAACATGTATGCGGTATCAGGTGTGTAGTAACATGTATGCGGTATCAGGTGTGTAGTAACATGTATGCGGTATCAGGTGTGTAGTAACATGTATTCGGTAGCAGGTGTGTAGTAACATGTATGCGGTAGCAGGTGTATAGTAACATGTATGCGGTAACATGTATGTGGGATCAGGTGTATGGTAACATGTATGTGGTAGCAGGTGTATAGTAACATGTATGTGGTATCTGATGTATAGTAACATGTATGTGGTATCAGGTGTATAGTAACATGTACAGTATGTGGTATCAGGTGTATAGTAACATGTATGCGGTATCAGGTGTATAGTAACATGTATGCGGTAGCAGGTGTATAGTAACATGTATGTGGTAGCAGGTGTATAGTAACATGTATGTGATAGCAGGTGTATAGTAACATGTATGTGATAGCAGGTGTATAGTAACATGTAAGTGGTAGCAGGTGTATAGTAACATGTATGCGGTATCAGGTGTATAGTAACATGTATGCGGTAGCAGGTGTATAGTAACATGTATGCGGTAGCAGGTGTATAGTAACATGTATGCGGTAGCAGGTGTATAGTAACATGTATGTGGTAGCAGGTGTATAGTAACATGTATGCGGTATCAGGTGTATAGTAACATGTATGCGGTATCAGGTGTATAGTAACATGTATGTGGTAGCAGGTGTATAGTAACATGTATGCGGTAGCAGGTGTATAGTAACATGTATGCGGTAGCAGGTGTGTAGTAACATGTATGCGGTAGCAGGTGTATAGTAACATGTATGCGGTAGCAGGTGTATAGTAACATGTATGCGGTAGCAGGTGTATAGTAACATGTATGCGGTAGTAGGTGTATAGTAACATGTATGCGGTAGCAGGTGTATAGTAACATGTAAGCGGTAGCAGGTGTATAGTAACATGTAAGCGGTAGCAGGTGTATAGTAACATGTATGCGGTAGCAGGTGTATAGTAACATGTATGCGGTAGCAGGTGTATAGTAACATGTATGCGGTAGCAGGTGTATAGTAACATGTAAGTGGTAGCAGGTGTATAGTAACATGTAAGTGGTAGCAGGTGTATAGTAACATGTAAGTGGTAGCAGGTGTATAGTAACATGTAAGTGGTAGCAGGTGTATAGTAACATGTAAGTGGTAGCAGGTGTATAGTAACATGTATGTGGTAGCAGGTGTATAGTAACATGTATGTGGGGTATGTGTCATGTTAATGCAGTATTAGTAGCAGGGGATTGTCACTGTGTAATGTGATGCTTTTATCTATGGAACAGTAAAGTGCACAGCTCAGTGGCAGTGTTGTGGCACCATGCGAGGGTAGGCAATACACTAATTTGGGGTCCATGTTGACCTCATGTCGATTTTCTTTGACTTTTTTCTGTTAACTTTTTCACCTGTGGTGACCTTTTCCATCCTGACCTTTTGTCCATGTCTATATTCAGCCTGTTGACCTTTTGGGGTCTATTGACTGTTTACATAGACACTGTCGACCCTTTTAACCACACCCATTCTCACTGAGGGGGCCACAATTCAAATAACTTACAATGACATGAAATAGGAAGAAGATGGTTGTGCCTGCTGAGCTTACAATCTACGATGTGTGGAGAACATCTGGTACAGAAGGCAGCAGTATAACATGTGTAGCCGCATGTGTGGTGCGGCTGGAATGGGGGGAGACAAGACAGTGATTACCAGTTACTCACTGCCCCTCCTTCCTGCTCCACTAACTGCCCCTCCTTCCTGCTCCTCTCACTGCACATCCGCCCTGCTCCACTCACTGCCCCTCCACCCTGCTCCACTCACCAGTTACACTCACTGCCCCTCCACCCTGCTCCACTCACCAGTTACACTCACTGCACATCCACCCTGCTCCACTCACCAACTCCACTCACTGCACATCCACCCTGCTCCACTCACCAGTTACACTCACTGCCCCTCCACCCTGCTCCACTCACCAGCTACACTCACTGACCCTCTGCCCTGCTCCACTCACCAGCTACATTCACTGACCCTCTGCCCTGCTCCACTCACCAGTTACACTCACTGACCCTCTGCCCTGCTCCACTCACCAGCTACACTCACTGACCCTCTGCCCTGCTCCACTCACCAGTTACACTCACTGCCCCTCCGCCCTGCTCCACTCACCAGTTACACTCACTGACCCTATGCCCTGCTCCACTAACCAGTTACATTCACTGCTTACAAGCTGAAACGTCCGTCTTACTTAGAGATACCCAACTCTTTACTCCATTACTTCTCCCCGTGGTTCTGAATAATTTCCAGATTACTCTGTCTGATACCCGCAACATGTTGACTTACCATGGGGACAAATTTGAAGAGGAACATTATTTTAGGCTCCTTCAATACCTCATTGATTGTGGTGGTTATGGGCCCGAAGAGAGACTGGGAGTTAACGCCTCTGATGTGCATTCTCTGCATTTAGCTTATGTCTTCCACATCAACAACCCACAGAAATTTTGTTGGTGTAAAGAGGCCTCCCTCAAGAGGGGGGTACTGGGGGGTACAGTCAAGACCCAGGTCACAGATAATGGCCCTGCTGCTGGTGTGCAGCTCTTCAGAGAACTTGCAGATTGAGCCAGGGCCATTCCTGCAGAGGGCGCTACTGTGTGTAGTGCACCCAAATGTCCTTAGCATGTACCCCAAATTCCTTTGCCCCAACTCCTGGCACCGGTTGCCATGTTGCTGATCTTGATTCCATCAATCACCGCTCCACCCAGCTGACTTGCGTCTCCAATCACTGCTCAGGAAAGAGGATAAAAGGACTGAGCACACACTCACTGCGTCACTATTCCTGGCTACGTTCCTTGACTCCAGGTTCCTGTGGTAAGTGGCCTGATCTCTGCTATTCTGTGTCTGTGTGGACATGCAGAGCTCAGCCAGCTCTAGTACAGTCTGCCATCTCTGTGCCTCTGCTATTTCATTCTGCAGCTACACTACAGTTATTGGCACCCCATTAATTACAGCAGGTTTCCTGACATCTGTCATTACACCTGCAAATAACGGCATCCTGACTGCTATATACCTGCACTGAGGTACTACAGGTTCTGACCAGAGAATATCCTCAGTACCCAGCCGCACTGCTTCCAGCATCAGAGCATTACACCTGCAAATAACACCATCCTGACTGCTTTATACCTGCACTGAGGTACTACAGGTTCTGACCAGAGAACATCATCAGTACCCAGCCGCACTGCTTCCAGCATCAGAGCATTACACCTGCAAATAACAGCATCCTGACTGCTATATACCTGCACTGAGGTACTACAGGTTCTGACCAGAGAATATCATCAGTACCCAGCCGCACTGCTTCCAGCATCAGAGCATTACACCTGCAAATAACAGCATCCTGACTGCTATATACCTGCACTGAGGTACTACAGGTTCTGACCAGAGAATATCCTCAGTACCCAGCCGCACTGCTTCCAGCATCAGAGCATTACACCTGCAAATAACGGCATCCTGACTGCTGTATACCTGCACTGAGGTACTACAGGTTCTAACCAGAGAATATCCTCAGTACCCAGCTGCACTGCTTCCAGCATCAGAGCATTACACCTGCAAATAACGGCATCCTGACTGCTATATACCTGCACTGAGGTACTACAGGTCCTGACCAGAGAATATCCTCAGTACCCAGCCGCACTGCTTCCAGCATCAGAGCATTACACCTGCAAATAACGGCATCCTGACTGCTATATACCTGCACTGGGGTACTACAGGTTCTGACCAGAGAATATCCTCAGTACCCAGCCGCACTGCTTCCAGCATCAGAGCATTACACCTGCAAATAACACCATCCTGACTGCTTTATACCTGCACTGAGGTACTACAGGTTCTGACCAGAGAATATCCTCGGTACCCAGTCTCACTGCTTCCAGCATCAGAGCATTACACCTGCAAATAACGGCATCCTGACTGCTATGTACCTGCACTGAGGTACTACAGGTTCTGACCAGAGAACATCATCAGTACCCAGCTGCACTGCTTCCAGCATCAGAGCATTACACCTGCAAATAACAGCATCCTGACTGCTATATACCTGCACTGAGGTACTACAGGTTCTGACCAGAGAATATCATCAGTACCCAGCCGCACTGCTTCCAGCATCAGAGCATTACACCTGCAAATAACGGCATCCTGACTGCTATATACCTGTACTGAGGTACTACAGGTTCTGACCAGAGACTATCATCAGTACCCAGCCGTACTGCTTCCAGCATCAGCATTACACCTGCAAATAACGGCATCCTGACTGCTATATACCTGCACTGAGGTACTACAGGTTCTGACCTCAGAACCCAGCTGCACTGCTTCCAGCATCAGAGCATTACACCTGCAAATAACAGCATCCTGACTGCTATATACCTGCACTGAGGTACTACAGGTTCTGACCTCAGAACCCAGCTGCACTGCTTCCAGCATCAGAGCATTACACCTGCAAATAACGGCATCCTGACTGCTATATACCTGCACTGAGGTACTACAGGTTCTGACCAGAGAATATCCTCAGTACCCAGCTGCACTGCTTCCAGCATCAGAGCATTACACCTGCAAATAACGGCATCCAGACTGCTTTATACCTGCACTGAGGTACTACAGGTTCTGACCAGAGACTATCCTCAGTACCCAGCCACACTGCTTCCAGCATCAGAGCATTACACCTGCAAATAACACCATCCTGACTGCTATATACCTGCACTGAGGTACTATAGGTTCTGCCCAGAGAATATCCTCACATCAGAGGCGTTAACTCCCAGTCTCTCTTCGGGCCCATAACCACCACAATCAATGAGGTATTGAAGGAGCCTAAAATAATATCCGGCTGATCGAGGTCGGAGCTGACTTCACAGACCCTCCCTGCAAATCCTCGGGAAAGCCAGAGTTCTCCTGACACACCCCAGAATACGCAGTCTGACCCCCAGAAACACCGGCTTCCTGTCTACTAACTTGCATATGGCCAGCGACGAAAAAAGATACTGGATTTTATCGCTGGCTGACATCGCGCATGTCTACTGTGAGCCGTACACTTGCGCAGTCACTCGATAATCGCCTGGTCTGTGAATCATCTGCAGTCATGCGATCAGGTCTGAATAACCCCCTGTGCAGAAATAACAAAGGGAATATCCTCTCATCAGAACAGAGCTGGGTTAACAGATACATTTTGGAACTCCAGAGATGGGGCCGAGGAGCAGCTCCCTGCCGGGATATAAATGTCAGTATAACTGGAAGCCGCGTGCAGTCTCTGGGGAACAGCCATGATGTAACAATGTTCCACTTCTGTACCTGTTATCTTTGTGATGACCCCACAATAGGATCACATGGACAGTGCTGTACTAAGGACCTTATTCTTGTCCGTTCACACTGGCCCCTTCGTTCGCACGGAGCCAATGTTTTGCATGTGCAGATGCAGGGTGCGTGTGGCCATGGCGAACAGACTGGGGAGCTGTGGGCCGGGGGACTTGCCCGTGGTAACACCCAGCATTTCATGGGCGTTCCCATGTAAACGCTTGTCGTTCCCATGGATATTGCCCGGTGACGTGGGTGCCAGGGGTGGGCAGCTCACATCACTTGAAGTGAGCTGCCGGCCCACTTCCTTCAGAATGCCCACGCACATCTAAGGTTACCTTAGACCAACCCTAAAAGTTGCGAGTGCCTTCCACATACCCTCCAACTTGACCCATTCCATTAGGTACAAAATGCTCTATTCCTGGACTTCCCTGCCAGTGGCAGTTAGAGGTGGGACTACTCCAGCACAGTCCAAAATTCAAAGAGGGGGGTCACATCAACTGCCATGGAGTCCAGGACAGTGATGTTTGAGGTGGCATTAGGTGTGGCTCCCCTTTTTGAATATGGGACAGTGCTGCAGGCTCACATCTGTAACTGCCAGTGGTAAGGAGCTCCAGAAACAGAGCTTTTTGTACCTAATGGAATGGTTCATGTTGGGAGGGTATGCTTCCACATCATTCGGAGGTCTGGGGCCACCGCCTGCGAATGTTCGGAGCCAGTGCGTGCTAACACATGCTGCATGGGGGGGGGGGGGGGCAGGCCACCACTCGCAAGGCGGGGTTTGGTGGACTCACAAGGCTTCGAATTTGTAATCTTGCGAATCAATATGAATAATCCCCTAGGTGTATGGTGGGCATGTACCCATCTGTAAGTTCGGCATGGTATGGGCTATGAGGCTTAGCAGCTGTAAGGGATCATGCACATGTATGGCTGTGGTCTGTGTCATGTGTATAATATGTATCATATGTAACAGTCTCTGGCGGGATGGTCTAAACCAGAAATGCGGTAAAAACACAGTTATCTTGGATATTACCGCATTTCTGTATTCTCTAAACCAACCCCCCCCCCCCCCCCCCCCCGTCAGCATGCCCTGCAGCCGTCTCTGGCGCTCTGCGCATGTGCAGAGGGAGGGACTCCCTGGTCTCAGACCCAGAAGGCCTCGGCCGCATCGCAGGGGTCAGCTCTTATCGCAAGAGCTGTCCCTTGTGTTAATGATCGCATACTGTATGTTAGAGCATATGGGGTTATTAACAATGCGGTGGCCGGCGAAGGGGGGCGATACAGGGCTGCGGATGTTAGAACACCCCTCCCTCTGTGTCTCTCAGACAGTCACACGCTGCAGTATTATTACACTATAAGATATATGTATGTATACAGGTAATACCGGGCTGTACATGGCTGTGGTCTGTGTCCTGTGTATAATATGTGTGATATGTAACAGTCTCTGTGTCTCTCTCAGACAGTCACATGCTGCAGTATTATTACACTATAAGATATATGTATGTATACAGGTAATACCGGGCTGTACATGGCTGTGGTCTGTGTCCTGTGTATAATATGTGTGATATGTAACAGTCTCTGTGTCTCTCAGACAGTCACACGCTGCAGTATTATTACACTATAAGATATATGTATGTATACAGGTAATACCGGGCTGTACATGGCTGTGGTCTGTGTCCTGTGTATAATATATGTGTGATATGTAACAGTCTCTGTGTCTCTCAGTCACACGCTGCAGTATTATTACACTATAAGATATATATGTATGTATACAGGTAATACCGGGCTGTACATGGCTGTGGTCTGTGTCCTGTGTATAATATATGTGTGATATGTAACAGTCTCTGTGTCTCTCAGTCACACGCTGCAGTATTATTACACTATAAGATATATGTATGTATACAGGTAATACCGGGCTGTACATGGCTGTGGTCTGTGTCCTGTGTATAATATGTGTGATATGTAACAGTCTCTGTGTCTCTCAGTCACACGCTGCAGTATTATTACACTATAAGATATATGTATGTATACAGGTAATACCATGCTGTACATGGCTGTGGTCTGTGTCCTGTGTATAATATGTGTTATATATAACAGTCTCTGTGTCTCTCAGACAGTCACACGCTGCAGTATTATTACACTATAAGATATATGTATGTATACAGGTAATACCGGGCTGTACATGGCTGTGGTCTGTGTCCTGTGTATAATATGTGTGATATGTAACAGTCTCTGTGTCTCTCAGACAGTCACACGCTGCAGTATTATTACACTATAAGATATATATATGTATACAGGTAATACCGGGCTGTACATGGCTGTGACCTGTGTATAATATGTGTGATATGTAACAGTCTCTGTGTCTCTCAGACAGTCACACGCTGCAGTATTATTACACTATAAGATATATGTATGTATACATACAGGTACCAGGCTGTACATGGCTGTGGTCTGTGTCCTGTGTATAATATGTGTGATATGTAACAGTCTCTGTGTCTCTCAGACAGTCACACGCTGCAGTATTATTACACTATAAGATATATGTATGTATACAGGTAATACCGGGCTGTACATGGCTGTGGTCTGTGTCCTGTGTATAATATGTGTGATATGTAACAGTCTCTGTGTCTCTCAGACAGTCACACGCTGCAGTATTATTACACTATAAGATATATGTATGTATACAGGTAATACCGGGCTGTACATGGCTGTGGTCTGTGTCCTGTGTATAATATATGTGTGATATGTAACAGTCTCTGTGTCTCTCAGTCACACGCTGCAGTATTATTACACTATAAGATATATGTATGTATACAGGTAATACCGGGCTGTACATGGCTGTGGTCTGTGTCCTGTGTATAATATGTGTGATATGTAACAGTCTCTGTGTCTCTCAGTCACACGCTGCAGTATTATTACACTATAAGATATATGTATGTATACAGGTAATACCATGCTGTACATGGCTGTGGTCTGTGTCCTGTGTATAATATGTGTTATATGTAACAGTCTCTGTGTCTCTCAGACAGTCACACGCTGCAGTATTATTACACTATAAGATATATGTATGTATACAGGTAATACCGGGCTGTACATGGCTGTGGTCTGTGTCCTGTGTATAATATGTGTGATATGTAACAGTCTCTGTGTCTCTCAGACAGTCACATGCTGCAGTATTATTACACTATAAGATATATGTATGTATACAGGTAATACCGGGCTGAACATGGCTGTGGTCTGTGTCCTGTGTATAATATGTGTGATATGTAACAGTCTCTGTGTCTCTCAGTCACACGCTGCAGTATTATTACACTATAAGATATATGTATGTATACAGGTAATACCGGGCTGTACATGGCTGTGGTCTGTGTCCTGTGTATAATATGTGTGATATGTAACAGTCTCTGTGTCTCTCAGACAGTCACATGCTGCAGTATTATTACACTATAAGATATATGTATGTATACAGGTAATACCGGGCTGTACATGGCTGTGGTCTGTGTCCTGTGTATAATATGTGTGATATGTAACAGTCTCTGTGTCTCTCAGACAGTCACACGCTGCAGTATTATTACACTATAAGATATATGTATGTATACAGGTAATACCGGGCTGTACATGGCTGTGGTCTGTGTCCTGTGTATAATATGTGTGATATGTAACAGTCTCTGTGTCTCTCAGACAGTCACAAGCTGCAGTATTATTACACTATAAGATATATGTATGTATACAGGTAATACCGGGCTGTACATGGCTGTGGTCTGTGTCCTGTGTATAATATGTGTGATATGTAACAGTCTCTGTGTCTCTCAGACAGTCACACGCTGCAGTATTATTACACTATAAGATATATATATGTATACAGGTAATACCGGGCTGTACATGGCTGTGACCTGTGTATAATATGTGTGATATGTAACAGTCTCTGTGTCTCTCAGACAGTCACACGCTGCAGTATTATTACACTATAAGATATATGTATGTATACATACAGGTACCAGGCTGTACATGGCTGTGGTCTGTGTCCTGTGTATAATATGTGTGATATGTAACAGTCTCTGTGTCTCTCAGACAGTCACACGCTGCAGTATTATTACACTATAAGATATATGTATGTATACAGGTAATACCGGGCTGTACATGGCTGTGGTCTGTGTCCTGTGTATAATATGTGTGATATGTAACAGTCTCTGTGTCTCTCAGACAGTCACACGCTGCAGTATTATTACACTATAAGATATATGTATGTATACAGGTAATACCGGGCTGTACATGGCTGTGGTCTGTGTCCTGTGTATAATATGTGTGATATGTAACAGTCTCTGTGTCTCTCTCAGACAGTCACACGCTGCAGTATTATTACACTATAAGATATATGTATGTATACAGGTAATACCGGGCTGTACATGGCTGTGGTCTGTGTCCTGTGTATAATATGTGTGATATGTAACAGTCTCTGTGTCTCTCAGACAGTCACACGCTGCAGTATTATTACACTATAAGATATATGTATGTATACATACAGGTACCAGGCTGTACATGGCTGTGGTCTGTGTCCTGTGTATAATATGTGTGATATGTAACAGTCTCTGTGTCTCTCAGACAGTCACACGCTGCAGTATTATTACACTATAAGATATATGTATGTATACATACAGGTACCAGGCTGTACATGGCTGTGGTTTGTGTCCTGTGTATAATATGTGTGATATGTAACAGTCTCTGTGTCTCTCAGACAGTCACACGCTGCAGTATTATTACACTATAAGATATATGTATGTATATAGGTAATACCGGGCTGTACATGGCTGTGGTCTGTGTCCTGTGTATAATACGTGTGATATGTAACAGTCTCTGTGTCTCTCAGACAGTCACACGCTGCAGTATTATTACACTATAAGATATATGTATGTATACATACAGGTACCAGGCTGTACATGGCTGTGGTCTGTGTCCTGTGTATAATATGTGTGATATGTAACAGTCTCTGTGTCTCTCAGACAGTCACACGCTGCAGTATTATTACACTATAAGATATATGTATGTATACAGGTAATACCAGGCTGTACATGGTGGTGGTCTGTGTCCTGTGTATAATATGTGTGATATGTAACAGTCTCTGTGTCTCTCTCAGACAGTCACAAGCTGCAGTATTATTACACTATAAGATATATGTATGTATACAGGTAATACCGGGCTGTACATGGCTGTGGTCTGTGTCCTGTGTATAATATGTGTGATATGTAACAGTCTCTGTGTCTCTCAGTCACACGCTGCAGTATTATTACACTATAAGATATATGTATGTATACAGGTAATACCGGGCTGTACATGGCTGTGGTCTGTGTGCTGTGTATAATATGTGTGATATGTAACAGTCTCTATGTCTCTCTCAGACAGTCACACACTGCAGTATTATTACACTATAGGATATATGTATGTATACAGGTAATACCGGGCTGTACATGGCTGTGGTCTGTGTCCTGTGTATAATATGTGTGATATGTAACAGTCTCTGTGTCTCTCAGACAGTCACACGCTGCAGTATTATTACACTATAAGATATATGTATGTATACAGGTAATACCGGGCTGTACATGGCTGTGGTCTGTGTCCTGTGTATAATATGTGTGATATGTAACAGTCTCTGTGCAGTGGCGTAAGTTCGTCCCAGGTGCCCGGAGGCAAGATGAATGTTGGTGCCCCTCCCCCCCATACACACACTTTATTATATATAATGCAATATGCTACGGTGCCACGGACTTCAGCATATATTCATGGTTTAACTTACTCTCACTCCCTCCTTCCTTGCTCCTCTACCTCCATCTGTCACCCCTTCGCCTCACCATCGACTGTTCAACCCTACACCTCTCACTCCGTCCACCTCTTCATCCCAGTTACCACTGCACCTCTTACTCCTTCCTTACCTGCACCTTTCTGTCCCCCTGTCACCTCATTCCCTCCTCCCCTGCACCTCTCCTTACGTCTGTCACCCCCACATCTCCTTTGACCTCTCACCCTACACCTCTCACTCCTTGCACCTCTCTATTGACCAATCACTTCTTCACCTCTCTCTTCCTCCACCTCTCCATCCCCCCATTCACCCTCCTTTCCTGCACTTTTCCATCCCCCTGAACTTCTCAATGCCATCTTCCATGCACCTCTCTGGTCTCCTCGGCACTTACCCCTCCTCGTACAGTGTCTTGGTCGCCCTTCAAAAAGGTCACCAGGTGTTGGTGTGATAATAGAAGTCAAAAGCTCTAAAATTGCTTTGGCTTCTCTTTAGTGAAACATTGTTTATCAGCTGCTACATTTTGGCCACCCGGTTCACCAAACCTTACAACATATGACTTGTTTGCAGAGTCAAAAATTTTGAGTTGTGCAGGTCCAAAACATTGGTGGAGAGCTTTAACTATTGAGTAATTGTCGAGTTTAGTGCCTGGTGGATAAGGACAATAATATGTCAGCAAGGGTCAACAATCAGTAGCAGCTGGAGTTCTACTGGTTATCTCCTTTTTCTCTACCGTCCAATGGGATACTGGGCTTCACTACTATGGGGATTGAGACCTCCGCAGGAGAGACAGGCACATAAAAGAACTTTCAGTGTGGGTGCACTGGCTCCTCCCCTCAATCTCCCTCCACTAGTCAGTTTTGAAAAATGTGCCTCAGGAGAGGCAGTGCTTCTGGATGCTCCAGAGTTTTTTCCACATTTATTTTCAAGTTTGTTATTTTGGGGCGCTGTGGTGACCACACAGCTGTCCTGCTTCGTGGGTGTCAGGGGAAGGGTCAGTCCCCGACCTCTTCAGGTGCAGAGCTGACCCTGCTACAGGACAATCCAGTCCTGCGTGGGACTTGTCACCGCACAGCATTGCGCTGTAGCGAGCAAGTCCCCTAGCCGCCGCACACCCCTGACAGGTCTGAAGACATCGGTGGTGAGTACAGGCTGGGGGTCCCACAAGGGGTCCCCGCAGCCATTTCTGGTGCGGCAAGACGACGGCTAGTAATGGCGGCTCTCCAGCAGGGACCGCGTGAACACCGCGTCTGATAACTGGCATAGGGGTGCTACCGCTGGACCACCAGGGACACCCCTCAGGGTATAATGTATGATATATATTTTACACCTTTAATAATGTCAGTATAATTATATGTAAGCGCCAGCTCCGTGTAAGGGGGCGGGGCTTCACTCAGAGCGGGACCAAGCTCTGCTGGGCGCGCGCTGTCACTTCCTGCTTCTTCACACGCTGCCAGACTCCATTACAGGGCTCCTCACTGGCGTGGTGGATCCGGGTACTTGCAGCACGGCAGAGACAGCAGGTTTTTTATAGCGATTTAGCGCTGCTGCGCTATCTAGCTTAGTCAGACACTGTGTTGTTTATATCACTGTGTTTAGCGTTACCAGCTCACCCAGATCTGTGAGTTCAGGTTAAGGGTGCACTTGGCTCCCCAATTGCTCTGTTTTTTCCCCACTGTCTAGTTACAGACACAGCATAAAGCAAGCACATAGTCTGTTTTCACTCAGAGGAAACACATCCAGCAGTGTGTGCACGTGTGTGACTGCGTGGGGGTTGTGTTTGTTACTACAGACATTGTAGTATTATCTCATCATGGTGAAAAAGTTCACTTGTATGGTGTGTAGCACCAAGTTTGTGCCCAAGTCACAGTCCCAGGTTACTTGTGAGGCTTGTATGTCACCACAGCCCAGTAGTGCTGACACCCAGATCAGTGGGGTTCCCCCACAGCTTGCGGGGCAGTCGCAGGCAGACGAGCAGGAGCCTGCGTGGGCCTCCAACATAAAGACCTTGTTGGATTCTGTGGCTTCACAGCTTTCCACTAACACTCAGCAAACGCAGAGGGTTCAGAGGGAATTGTCCATGTTAGCTGCCAGGGTGGATATTCTTCATACCCAAAATGTACCTCCTCCGCCCGCACAGCCTCAAAAGAGGCAGGCTACTGCTATGGATCCTGACACAGATGAGGACGATGAGGACATATTGGAGGAGGGTGAGGAGCAGGGTCTACAGGAACCAGCTCCTGAGACGGCAGTGCATGGTCCCGAGCCCCTTATCAGGGCCATTAGGGATGTTTTAGATCTCCCAATAGAGGCACCCACAGAAGGAGATCCTTTCTTCATGACTCAGAAGAAACAGCCAGTGTACTTCCCTGAGCAGGCAGAGTTAGAAACTGCTTTCAGGGCTGCATGGCAAAACCCTGATAAGAGGTTTACTCTTTCAAAAAGGTTCACAAATGCATATCCTTTTGAACCTTTGGGCAGAAAGAAATGGGAGGAGCCACCGGTAGTGGACTCCTCTGTTTCCCGCCTCTCTAAGAAGGTGTTGTTACCAGTCCCAGGGGTATCCACCCTTAAGGACGGGGCGGACAGAAGGCTGGAAGCTACCCTCAAGTCCATATATACGGCTAGTGGGGCATCCCAGCGTCCAGTTTTAGCCAGCTGCTGGATGGCCAAGGCTATTCATACCTGGTCAACCCAGATTCAGGAAGGGTTGTTGGGTGACATGACTGTGGCCCAGATAGGGGACAGCCTGCGTCACATTCAGGACACCGCAGGGCCTTGTGGCTGCGGCAGTGGTCTGCAGATGTAGACTCAAAGAAGAGTGTGGAGGGTATTCCCTTTACAGGAGAATGGCTGTTTGGCAGTGAATTAGACGGTTGGATTTCCAAAGCCACTGCAGGAAAATCTACCTTCCTTCCATCAGCCCCCACGGTTGCAAAGCGTACCTTCACAGGTGCTTCCCAGCAGTCCTTTCGTGGGAACAGGTTTCGCCCCAAGGCTAGGGGCGCCTCCAATGCCAGCAGGGGCACGAGAGGCAAGTTTAGGAAGCCTAACACCTCCAACACCCAGGACCGTCCAAATGCCACGACTTCCTCTAAGCCTGCAGCATGACGGGGTTTTCCCGCCACGAGACTCTCTCGCGGTGGGAGCGCGATTGTTGCATTTCAGCCATGTGTGGGACGCCTCGGGTCTGGATTCCTGGGCCAGAGGTCTCATTTCTCTAGGTTACAGGCTGGAATTCGACAAACCCCCTCCCAGACGATACTTCAGGTCGGCACTTCCAGCATCCCAGGAAGATCAGGTGCTCCTTCAGGGGGCCATTACCAGGCTGCTTCAGTCTCAGGTAATTGTACCGGTGCCAGACACGGAGCAGGGCCAGGGATATTATTCCAACTTATTCCTGGTACAGAAGCCAGACGGCTCAGTAAGACCCATCCTGAATCTAAAGTCACTGAACCCCTTCCTGCGCGTGTTCAAGTTCAGGATGGAGTCCTTGCGCTCTGTGATCGCCAGCCTAGAAAGAGGGGAGTTCCTGGCCTCTATAGACGTCAAAGACGCCTACCTACACATTCCTATCTGGCCCCCACACCAAATCTATCTCAGGTTTGCCTTGGGAAACGACCATTACCAATTCCGGGCGTTACCTTTCGGCCTGTCGACAGCCCCGCGGGTTTTCACAAAGGTAATGGCGGAAATGATGTCACTACTCAGGCTCCGAAGGGTGAATGTAGTGCCATACCTGGACGACCTGCTAATAAAAGCAGGGTCGGCGGAGGCTTTAAGCAGTGCTCTCAATCTGTCCATACAGGTTCTAAGAGACCACGGCTGGATCCTAAACATGCCCAAATCATCGCTGGTTCCAACCCAGAGAATGGTTTTCTTGGGCATGATCCTGGATACATCAGAACAAAAAGTCTTTCTGCCGATGGAAAAGGTCACTGCAATACAACAGCTGGTCAGGGAGGTCCTACAGTCACCTCTGGTACAGATCCATCTTTGCCTCCGGCTTCTAGGCAAGATGGTGGCTTCATTCGAAGCAATACAATTTGGCCGCTTCCATTCCAGGACTTTTCAATTGGATATTCTGACAAAATGGTCCGGCTCCCCCCTGCAGATGCGCAGAAGGATTGGCCTTGCAACAAGAACCAGGATCTCGCTACAGTGGTGGCTAGATTCATCCAATTTGTTGGCAGGCAGACGGTTCCAGATCCAGGACTGGATTCTGGTAACCACGGACGCCAGCCTGAGGGGCTGGGGAGCTGTGACACAGGGAGTCCGCCTACAGGGTCGATGGTCTCCACTGGAGTCAGGCCTTCATATCAACAAGCTGGAGTTGAGGGCGGTCTACTATGCCCTGTTACAGGCAGCTCCATTGTTACAGGGAAAGGCGATCCAGGTCCAGTCGGACAATGCCACCACTGTGGCCTATATAAATCGGCAGGGTGGTACCAAGAGCATGCCTTGCATGAGAGAAGCGTCAAAAATTCTGTCCTGGGCGGAACAGAATGTCCAGGCCCTGTCTGCCATTTTTATCCCGGGGGTCGACAATTGGGAGGCGGACTTCCTGAGTCGTCACGATCTTCACCCGGGAGAGTGGGGCCTTCACACTCAAGTGTTCAATGCCATAGTGGATCTGTGGGGGCTCCCTCAGATCGACCTGATGGCTTCACGATTGAACCACAAGGTAGCAATGTACTGTGCACGGACCAGAGACCCAGGGGCGATAGCGGTGGACGCTCTCACCTGGACCTGGGATTTCCAATTGGTGTACCTCTTCCCACCTCTCCCATTGTTGGCTCGGGTGCTAAAGCGGCTCCGGCATCAGGGGACGGAGGCCATACTGGTGGCACCAGACTGGCCAAGAAGGGCCTGGTACGGGGACATTCAGGCCATGCTAGTGGAAGACCCGTGGCGTCTGCCCCTAAGAGAAGACCTGCTCCTCCAGGGCCCGTTCGTCTTCCAGGACTTACAGCGGCTACGTTTAACGGCCTGGAGGTTGAGCGGCAGATCTTAGTCCACAAGGGTCTCCATCCCTCTGTCGTCACTACAATGATAAAAGCCAGGAAGCCGGTGACGGCTGCTCATTATCATGTAATATGGCGCAGATATATTGCCTGGTGTGAGAAGAATGACTTGCCTCCGGCCAGTTTTCGATTAAACAGTCTGCTACGTTTCCTTCAGGCTGGCCTGGATAAGGGACTCAGATTGGGTTCCTTAAAGGTCCAAATCTCCGCACTATCTGTGTTTTTTCAGAAAAAGATTGCGGCCTTGCCGGAAGTGCAAACCTTCTTACAAGGGGTGCTGAGGATTCAGCCCCCCTTTGTGCCTCCCACTGCACCATGGGATTTGGAAGTAGTTCTTACTTTCTTAAAATCAGCCCGGTTTGTTCCACTGGAAGAGTCTGAGCTGCGACACCTCACTTGGAAGACTGTTGTTCTGCTGGCTCTAGCTTCGGCCAGGAGGGTGTCCGAGCTCGGGGCCTTATCTTGTCGGAGCCCTTACCTTGTGTTCCACAACGATAGGGCGGAACTCAGGACTAGACCACAATTCCTTCCAAAGGTGGTGTCAGGGTTCCACCTAAACCAACCTATTGTGGTTCCTTCTAGCGCGACACACCCAGATATACCAGATACCTTGGATGTGGTCCTCACCCTTAAGGGGTATGTCAAGCGCACAGCTAGGATCCGTAAGACGGACAGCCTGTTTGTGCTTTATGATGCGCAGAAGAAGGGTTTACCTGCTTCAACGCGTACCATTGCCAGGTGGATAAGATGTACTATCCAGCAGGCTTATGCATCAGCTGGTTTGTCGCTTCCTTTTTCAGTAAAGGCTCACTCAACCAGGTCTGTAGGTACCTCTTGGGCGGCTGCTCGAGGGGTGTCGGCAATGCAGCTATGCAGGGCCGCTACTTGGTCAGGGCAACACACATTTGTGAAGTTCTACAAGTTTGACACCCTGGCCAGGGAGGATTCCCAGTTCGGGAATGCGGTTCTACAGCAGAATCCGCATGTTCCCACCCGTTCTGGTAGCTTTGGGACCTCCCCATAGTAGTGAAGCCCAGTATCCCATTGGACGGTAGAGAAAATAGGATTTTGGGTACCTACCGGTAAATCCTTTTCTCGTAGTCCATATGGGATACTGGGAGCCCGCCTCAGTGCGGCTTTTTCTGCTGTCAGACCTACTTTATTGTTAGGCTTATTGCCTTGTTTTCTATAGGATAAATATGACTATAGATTTGTTCTAGTTACAGGTGTCCTCTTAAGTTGTTAGGATTCACCTCTTTTATATGTTTTTTGTTCGTTTGGGTGTGCTGGATGAATCTCACCACAATACATTATCACATACTCCTCACATGCTCTCCTTCGGCACAGTTTTTGCATTAACTGACTAGTGGAGGGAGATTGAGGGGAGGAGCCAGTGCACCCACACTGAAAGTTCTTTTATGTGCCTGTCTCTCCTGCGGAGGTCTCAATCCCCATAGTAGTGAAGCCCAGTATCCCATATGGACTACGAGAAAAGGATTTACCGGTAGGTACCCAAAATCCTATTTTTTCAGCATTTCTTTCAGTAAGAACTAAATGCAGTACTGACTGAGTAATCCTCTTTCCCTAGTGACAAACTCCAGCTGGTATGTACCCCTCTACCCCTGATACCTTTAGCCCCGGTTTCCGGCATCAAGCACAGTAGCGGTGCCTTGCCTACAGGTGCGGCTTGTTGCATACCCGAACCGCGGCTTGCTGTGGGGACTCTGCCAGAACATCTCCTCTTGCGCTCCTCTGCCGTGGGCTCTGTCTCTGGTCCTGGCAGGTGAGTGTGCATCAGGGAGGAGTGGAGCTGTCCAGCTCCTGGTGCAGCACTGACCCCGCCGCAACCTCTCCTCGCTGCAGTGGCATCACTAGAAATTTTTCTAGTTTGGTAAAGCAGCACAATTAAACTAGTAAAAATAAAAACAGTACCTGCTTTATTCTGTCAGTCGGGCCTGGGAGGAGTGCATCCTGAAATGCAGCAGGCGAAGGAATTCAGCAGCAGGCACCACACTACTGTTTCAGGTTTTTTCCTGTATGCTGGGTGCAGACTCTACAGCAGTGGTGGCCAACCCGTGGCTCTTGAGCCTCATGCGGCTCTCCCCCTTGTAAAGTGCGGCTCCTGCTCCCACTGCTGCCCACCGTCCGTCCCAGTCCCCCCTGCTGCCAGTTCCCTGAATCCTTTCTCCTTCTGAGGGGAGTAGAGTGCGCATCTCTCCTACCCCTTACTGTGCATCCTTGTGAATGGGCAAGCAGCCAGTCAGGAGCCAGCCAGCAAGCTTTAATTGGTGGACGGCCCAGTCACAGGGAAGTGAGGAGGAAGGAGACGCGCGGTGTGCTGTGCTCTCCTCCCATCGGTGACATGATAGGAGGACTGCAGGGGGACACCAGACTGTCCTCTCCCTGCCCGGCAGCAGCAGCAACAACGGTGAGTGCTGCTGCTGGGAAATTTGTGGCTTTCTGGCTCCGTAGGGGCATTCCCGGCACCGTGTGGTGCATACCTGGCACCGTGGGGGGCATATGTGTATCTGGCACTATTGGGGGCATATGTATATATGGCACTGCACTATTGGAGACATATTTGTATCACACACACCCAAGGGGTCAAAATAGACTACGCTCCTTTTTTTGCGCATGCGCCTTCGGCGCGCACATGATGTCGGCTCTTTAGCTTGACTACCGATATTTTTCGGCTCTTTACCTCTGACCGGTTGGCCACCCCTGCTCTACAGCATGGTGGAAGGGCAGCAGGCAGGCTGCTGGAGCGCACACAGAGCTCCTGTCACCTGCTCCATGAGAGCACTGTGAGCAGGGGCGGTTCCCTACAAAAACAGGGGGGGGGGGCACTATTAATAGGGATGATATGGTTGCAGAGGGAGTTAGATTGTGGCACCGTTCTCTGGGCACCATGGCGCAGTGGTAGCCCTCAGTGAAAACATGTGTGGGTACCAGAGACCCCTCATCTTATATAAATTGGCATCCCACACATTCTTTTGAGCTTATTTTTCATGAAAAAATAGGTAATTAGAGGAGTTAGAGGTGTGAGAGACATGTCAGATAGAGAAATGGGAAGGAACAAGAGAGGGAGGAGTGCAAGACTAGGGCAGAGAGAGATAAAGAGACAGGTAAGATGGAGGGACAGTGAGAGAAGGGGTAGAGGGAGGGGAGTAGGTGAGAGAGACAGAGAGAGATAGAAAAAGAGAAGAAACTGCCAGGCAGATAGAGGGTGATAGAGATGGGGTAGTAGAGAGAGCAAAGGGGAGAGAAAAGGTGATGGAGAGGAAAGAGATAGCGTGGGGGGGGGATAAAGAGAGGGAGACAGGTGAGAGAGAGGTGAGACTAAGGGATGGGGGAGGTAAGTGGAGAAGGTGAGAGCTGGCGATGTGACAGGCTTAGACAAGAGGGGGTGAGGCGATGGGCTGAGACGAGAGGGGACAGGGCAAGACGACTGACTGAGGTGAGAAGGGGCGAGATGATGTACTATGGTGAGAGTGGGAGAGGTGATGGGCTGCGGTAAGAAGGGAGAGGTGATGGGCTACGAAAAGAAGGGGCGAGGTGACGGGCTGTGGTAAGAAGGGCCGAAATAACATGCTGTGGTAAGAAGGGGCGAAGTGACGGGCTGCCGTGAGAAGGGACAAGGTGACAGGCTGAGGTGAGAAGGGGTGAGGTGACGGGCTGAGGTGAGAAGGGACAAGGTGATGGGCTGCGGTGAGAAGGGGTGAGGTGATGGGCTGCGGTGAGAAGAGGTGAGGTGACGGGCTGCAGTGAGAAGGGACAAGGTGATGGGCTGCGGTGAGAAGGGGTGAGGTGATGGGCTGCGGTGAGAAGGGACGAGGTGATGGGCTGCGGTGAGAAGGGGCGAGGTGATGGGCTGAGGTGATAAGGGGCGAGGTGGCGGGATGAGGAGATGGGCTGAGGCAAGAAGGGGAAGAGGGGCATGCTGACAGGGGGTGAGGTCACGGTGACTTGGTGAAATGGGGCGAGGTGGCAGAGGGTGAGTCGAGAGGGGTACAGGAGAAGGTAGGAAGAGGAAGCAGATCTGTTCCCACTAGCATTGAGTGGCTCACAGGGGCCGGCCTCTGCTGGCTGCAACTGCTCACCTGATACCGGCCTTTGCTCACCTGATACTGGCCTTCTCATGTGGTCCCGGCTGCCGCTGCCCTTATCATGGTCCCTGGCTGCTGGCTGCCGCAGTGCCGCTAATCACCTGCTCCCGCCAGCGCCTACGTTCCCGGCCACTCAGCTGCTGCTTCAATCCTGCTCCCTGCCTCCGCTGCTCTGCTCACTGTGCCCGGCCGCCGGCGCTGCTACTACTCTCCTGCTCCGTGGAGCCGGGGACTGGACTAGACGCGTCCAACATTTCCGCCTCCACGCGGCGCACGGGGACTGAGGAGGAGGGAAGCACCAGCCGCCAGAGCTCCTCAGCCTCTTCCTGCTGCAGCTGCTGCGCAGCGAGTGTAATACAAATAATAGTGTAATACAAATAATAGTGGGGCACTGCGCTGTGGCATCTCTGGCTGGACTCCCAGGAGGCAATGGAGCCAGTGGCCCCTTTAAGGCTGGCGCCCGGCGGCAGATGACTCCATTGCCTCCGGGAGTTCCGCCACTGTCTCTGTGTCTCTCAGACAGTCACATGCTGCAGTATTATTACACTATAAGATATATGTATGTATACAGGTAATACCGGGCTGTACATGGCTGTGGTCTGTGTCCTGTGTATAATATGTGTGATATGTAACAGTCTCTGTGTCTCTCAGACAGTCACATGCTGCAGTATTATTACACTATAAGATATATGTATGTATACAGGTAATACCGGGCTGTACATGGCTGTGGTCTGTGTCCTGTGTATAATATGTGTGATATGTAACAGTCTCTGTGTCTCTCAGACAGTCACACGCTGCAGTATTATTACACTATAAGATATATGTATGTATACAGGTAATACCGGGCTGTACATGGCTGTGGTCTGTGTCCTGTGTATAATATGTGTGATATGTAACAGTCTCTGTGTCTCTCAGACAGTCACACGCTGCAGTATTATTACACTATAAGATATATGTATGTATACAGGTAATACCGGGCTGTACGTGGCTGTGGTCTGTGTCCTGTGTATAATATGTGTGATATGTAACAGTCTCTGTGTCTCTCAGACAGTCACATGCTGCAGTATTATTTTTTTTTTTTTTTAAATCATGTATTTTTATTATATTTTGCAATGCACATTAATAAAAACATAACAAACCTTACATAATACAACAAAAAATAAGAAGGAATGTAAAACAAAAAAGAAACAAAACACATCAGTTTCAAGTGTGCGTTAGATCAGTTCAGTCATGTCAGTACATCATGCAATACAAAATGTTCATTATTTGCGCTGACAAACAAAAATATTATGACTCATGAGGCATTAGTACAACAGTTGTCAATAAAGCGACCAGTGTCGTAGGTCCTTGTTGTGCTAAGCAGGTCTAATTTAAAGATTATAGCGGGCTATGTATCAGAATCCTGGATATATAACGGTGAAGACGTCCAAGGGTGCCAGACCTTTTCGAATTTATCTGGGCATTTACGCTTATTATACATAAATTTTTCATGCGAGATAGTAGTGTTAACAAGAGCTATCCACATATAAATAGAGGGTGCGTTAGGACTCATCCAGGCCCTCGCAATACACACCCGGGCAAGCATGAAGAGATTATTCAAGTAAATCCTCTGAAATTTGGGGAAAGCCTCCTCCATTCCTAACTCAAAAATACACAAACGCGGATCAAGGGCAGGTACCTGCACTTCAGTACTTCTGATCTTATTAAGCATCTGTTCCCAGTAAGTTTGTAATTGTGGACAACTCCAAAGCAGGTGCCAGAAGTTTGCCCCCTCCTCCCCATATTTGGGACATCCACCACCCGCAGTACCCCCAATTTGCAACAGCCTATGTGGAGTCCAGTAGACCCGGTGTAGAATGTACAATTGGATCTGCTGGAATCTGGCGTATGCCGTGGCTCGTTTAGGTGACCCACACATATGGGACCAGTCCTCATCATCTAAAGGTCCCAGGTCTGCCTCCCATCTGCCTCGTAGTGCATCTAGTTGACCGACCCCGGCAAAGGTGAGGAGAATGGAATATAGAGCAGAGACCCTCCTCCGGTCAGGGAGTTCACGGACCATCGTGTGAACCGAGCTGTCCGCTAACTCAGGGATAACACCCCTCCACTGCGTATTCAGCGCATGCCTTAACTGTAGATATTTATAGAAAAAATGCCTCGGGATACCATACGTATTTTGTAACTGATCAAAGGAATGTAGCACACCTTCCTGAAAGAGGTGACCAATCTCAGCGACCCCATAGGACATCCACTCCCTACCCGCCCCTAATTTGCAGAGTTCAGGAAAATCCCTATTCCGCCAAATAGGCGATCTGGAGTCTATGACTCGGTCATCCCTCACCACCCTCGCCGCCAACCAGACTCTACGAGCCTGCTGTAGAAGAGGGGAGAGGGTCACCAGGGGCACCCGGGCCAGTAGGAACTGCAAGGGTGTGAAAGCCAATCCCGCTTTAGCCAAGAGTGCACTAGGTAAATAGCCATAATCAACCGGCTCTATCCATTCTACCAGCTGGGCAAGTTGGACGGCTAGATAGTATAGCCTCAGATCAGGGAGCGCCAACCCCCCATCCCACCGGGACCTGCATAAGGTTTTAGCTGCAATACGAGCGCGTTTCCCACCCCAAACAAAGGTGGTAATACAACGTGAGATGAGCTGGAATTTAGTGGCTGGAATATATACTGGGGAATTCTGCAGAATGTAAAGAAATTTGGGTTGAATTATCATTTTGATTAGATTCACCCTGCCAGTAACCGACAGGGGGAGCGACTGCCAGATCCGAGCTCTTTGTCTCAGTGCGTCTATTTGAGGTGTCAAGTTTAGGGTCATAAAATCTGTGGGGGAGTGGGAGATCTGTATGCCCAAATACTTAAATTGGGTGCACCAACGGAGCGGGTAGTTATATGAGGGGGGTTTTGAAACATTGGGAAGTATTGGGAACACCACCGATTTATCCCAGTTAATGCCCACCCCTGAAAAACGGGCGAATTCTGACATTAAAGTGAGAAGGAAGGGGAGTGAGGACGCCATATTGGCCAAGTAGAGTATCATGTCATCTGCATATAACCCAATTTTTTCCTCCCTGCCCTCAATTAGAAGGCCACCCACCCGAGGAGAAGCTCTGATACAGCATGCTAATGGTTCCACAGCAAGGGCGAACAGTAAGGGGGACAGGGGGCATCCCTGCCTAGTGCCCCTACCCAAGGCAAATGAGTCCGTAGTATAACCATTAACCCTAAGTCGGGCTGCTGGGCTGGAGTATAGCAACTTAACCCAGGCCAGAAAGTTTGGCCCTATCCCAAACTTTGACAACACCGCCCATAAGTAACCCCATTCCACCGAGTCAAAGGCACGAGCTGCGTCCAGAGAAACAATAACCGCATCTTCCAGTCCCTCACCGGCCCACTGTAAATAAGTAAACAGGCGGCGCAAATTAAGAGCCGTCGATCTTCCCGGCATGAAGCCGGTTTGATCAGCATGCACCAGCTCCAGCACAACCGCGTTTAGGCGTGTAGCTAGGAGCTTGGCCAGCACCTTGATATCCGTGGACAACAAAGAGATAGGCCGGTAGGAGTCTGGAGACAGCGGGTCCTTCCCAGGTTTAGGAATTAGAACTATCAGAGCCTCCGACATGGATGGCGGGAGAGAACCCTGTGCCAATAGATAATTGAAAAGTAGGAGTAGTTTCGGGGCAAAGTAAGCTATATGGGTTTTATACAGCTCGATCGGGAGTCCATCTACCCCAGGGGCTTTGGAATTAGGGAATGATTTGATTGCTATCTCCACCTCCTCCAGGGAAATGGGGGCCTCCAATAAGTTCCTCGAGTCATCACCCAGTCTAGGGACAGTTATCTGGTCAAGGTAGTCACCCAACTCCACCAACGTGTAGTCAGTTCTAGTCCGATATACGGAGCGATAATGGTCATGAAAGACCAAGGCAATTGGGAGAGTACCCTCACACAAAGTACCGTCACTCTGTTTTATACTATGTATAACAGTGGGGGGAAGGTCCTCTCTAGCTAAGTAAGCCAAAAATTTGCCCGTACATGCTGCAGTATTATTACACTATAAGATATATGTATGTATACAGGTAATACCAGGCTGTACATGGCTGTGGTCTGTGTGCTGTGTATAATATGTGTGATATGTAACAGTCTCTGTGTCTCTCAGACAGTCACACGCTGCAGTATTATTACACTATAAGATATATGTATGTATACAGGTAATACTGGGCTGTACATGGCTGTGGTCTGTGTGCTGTGTATAATATGTGTGATATGTAACAGTCTCTGTGTCTCTCAGACAGTCACACGCTGCAGTATTATTACACTATAAGATATATGTATGTATACAGGTAATACCGGGCTGTACATGGCTGTGGTCTGTGTGCTGTGTATAATATGTGTGATATGTAACAGTCTCTGTGTCTCTCAGACAGTCACACGCTTCAGTATTATTACACTATAAGATATATGTATGTATACAGGTAATACCGGGCTGTACATGGCTGTGGTCTGTATCCTGTGTATAATATGTGTGATATGTAACAGTCTCTGTGTCTCTCAGACAGTCACATGCTGCAGTATTATTACACTATGAGATATATGTATGTATACAGGTAATACCGGGCTGTACATGGCTGTGGTCTGTGTCCTGTGTATAATATGTGTGATATGTAACAGTCTCTGTGTCTCTCAGACAGTCACATGCTGCAGTATTATTACACTATAAGATATATGTATGTATACAGGTAATACCGGGCTGTACATGGCTGTGGTCTGTATCCTGTGTATAATATGTGTGATATGTAACAGTCTCTGTGTCTCTCAGACAGACACACGCTGCAGTATTATTACACTATAAGATATATGTATGTATACAGGTAATACCGGGCTGTACATGGCTGTGGTCTGTGTCCTGTGTATAATATGTGTGATATGTAACAGTCTCTGTGTCTCTCAGACAGTCACACGCTGCAGTATTATTACACTATAAGATATATGTATGTATACAGGTAATACCGGGATGTACATGGCTGTGGTCTGTGTCCTGTGTATAATATGTGTGATATGTAACAGTCTCTGTGTCTCTCTCAGACAGTCACACGCTGTGGTATTATTACACTATAAGATATATGTATGTATACAGGTAATACCGGGCTGTACATGGCTGTGGTCTGTGTCCTGTGTATAATATATGTAATATGTAACAGTCTCTGTGTCTCTCAGACAGTCACACGCTGCAGTATTATTACACTATAAGATATATGTATGTATACAGGTAATACCGGGCTGTACATGGCTGTGGTCTGTGTCCTGTGTATAATACGTGTGATATGTAACAGTCTCTGTGTCTCTCTCAGACAGTCACACACTGCAGTATTATTACAATATAAGATATATGTATGTATACAGGTAATACCGGGCTGTACATGGCTGTGGTCTGTGTCCTGTGTATAATATATGTGATATGTAACAGTCTCTGTGTCTCTCTCAGACAGTCACATGCTGCAGTATTATTACACTATAAGATATATGTATGTATATAGGTAATACCGGGCTGTACATGGCTGTGGTCTGTGTCCTGTGTATAATATGTGTGATATGTAACAGTCTCTGTGTGTCTCTCTCAGACAGTCACACGCTGCAGTATTATTACACTATAAGATATATGTATGTATACAGGTAATACCAGGCTGTACATGGCTGTGGTCTGTGTGCTGTGTATAATATGTGTGATATGTAACAGTCTCTGTGTCTCTCAGACAGTCACACGCTGCAGTATTATTACACTATAAGATATATGTATGTATACAGGTAATACCGGGCTGTACATGGCTGTGGTCTGTGTCCTGTGTATAATATGTGTGATATGTAACAGTCTCTGTGTCTCTCTCAGACAGTCACACGCTGCAGTATTATTACACTATAAGATATATGTATGTATACAGGTAATACCGGGCTGTACATGGCTGTGGTCTGTGTATAATATGTGTGATATGTAACAGTCTCTGTGTCTCTCTCAGACAGTCACACGCTGCAGTATTATTACACTATAAGATATATGTATGTATACAGGTAATACCGGGCTGTACATGGCTGTGGTCTGTGTCCTGTGTATAATATGTGTGATATGTAACAGTCTCTGTGTCTCTCAGACAGTCACATGCTGCAGTATTATTACACTATAAGATATATGTATGTATACAGGTAATACCAGGCTGTACATGGCTGTGCTCTGTGTCCTGTGTATAATATGTGTGATATGTAACAGTCTCTGTGTCCCTCAGACAGTCACATGCTGCAGTATTATTACACTATAAGATATATGTATGTATACAGGTAATACCGGGCTGTGCTCTGTGTCCTGTGTATAATATGTGTGATATGTAACAGTCTCTGTGTCTCTCAGACAGTCACATGCTGCAGTATTATTACACTATAAGATATATGTATGTGTACAGGTAATACCGGGCTGTACATGGCTGTGGTCTGTGTCCTGTGTATAATATGTGTGATATGTAACAGTCTCTGTGTCTCTCTCAGACAGTCACACGCTGCAGTATTATTACACTATAAGATATATGTATGTATACAGGTAATACCGGGCTATACATGGCTGTGGTCTGTGTCCTGTGTATAATATGTGTGATCTGTAACAGTCTCTGTGTCTCTCAGAGAGTCACACGCTGCAGTATTATTACACTATAAGATATATGTATGTATACAGGTAATACCAGGCTGTACATGGCTGTGGTCTGTGTCCTGTGTATAATATGTGTGATATGTAACAGTCTCTGTGTCTCTCTCAGACAGTCACACGCTGCAGTATTATTACACTATAAGATATATGTATGTATACAGGTAATACCGGGCTATACATGGCTGTGGTCTGTGTCCTGTGTATAATATGTGTGATCTGTAACAGTCTCTGTGTCTCTCAGAGAGTCACACGCTGCAGTATTATTACACTATAAGATATATGTATGTATACAGGTAATACCAGGCTGTACATGGCTGTGGTCTGTGTCCTGTGTATAATATGTGTGATATGTAACAGTCTCTGTGTCTCTCAGACAGTCACATGCTGCAGTATTATTACACTATAAGATATATGTATGTATACAGGTAATACCGGGCTGTACATGGCTGTGGTCTGTGTCCTGTGTATAATATGTGTGATATGTAACAGTCTCTGTGTCTCTCAGACAGTCACACGCTGCGGTATTATTACACTATAAGATATATGTATGTATACAGGTAATACCGGGCTGTACATGGCTGTGGTCTGTGTCCTATGTATAATATGTGTGATATGTAACAGTCTCTGTGTCTCTCAGACAGTCACACGCTGCAGTATTATTACACTATAAGATATATGTATGTATACAGGTAATACCGGGCTGTACATGGCTGTGGTCTGTGTCCTGTGTATAATATGTGTGATATGTAACAGTCTCTGTGTCTCTCAGACAGTCACACGCTGCAGTATTATTACACTATAAGATATATGTATGTATACAGGTAATACCGGGCTGTACATGGCTGTGGTCTGTGTCCTGTGTATAATATGTGTGATATGTAACAGTCTCTGTGTCTCTCAGACAGTCACACGCTGCAGTATTATTACACTATAAGATATATGTATGTATACAGGTAATACCGGGCTGTACATGGCTGTGGTCTGTGTCCTATGTATAATATGTGTGATATGTAACAGTCTCTGTGTCTCTCTCAGACAGTCACACGCTGCAGTATTATTACACTATAAGATATATGTATGTATACAGGTAATACCGGGCTGTACATGGCTGTGTCCTGTGTATAATATGTGTGATATGTAACAGTCTCTGTGTCTCTCAGACAGTCACACGCTGCAGTATTATTACACTATAAGATATATGTATGTATATAGGTAATACCGGGCTGTACATGGCTGTGGTCTGTGTCCTGTGTATAATATGTGTGATATGTAACAGTCTCTGTGTGTCTCTCTCAGACAGTCACACGCTGCAGTATTATTACACTATAAGATATATGTATGTATACAGGTAATACCGGGCTGTACATGGCTGTGGTCTGTGTCCTGTGTATAATATGTGTGATATGTAACAGTCTCTGTGTGTCTCTCTCAGACAGTCACATGCTGCAGTATTATTACACCGTGGTCTCAGGTAAAGGATCGGGGCTGCCGGAGTTCTCTATAGTTGGATATGTGGATGATCGACAGATTGATAATTATAACAGTGACTCTCGTGTTGCACGTCCTGTGGCTCCGTGGATGAATAATGAGGGACCGGAGTACTGGGAGAGACAGACACAGATTGCTAGAGGCAATGAGGCTGTATTCAAACACAGTGTGAGGACAGCGATGAGTCGCTTCAACCAGACTGGAGGTGAGACACAAATTGCACTGTATATACACATTGCGCGCGCACACACACACACACACACACACACACACACACACACACACACTGCACTGTTTATACACATGACACACACACTGCACTGTATATAAACATGACACACACACACTACACTGTATAAACACTTGGGACCTCATTCTGGTCCACATGCAACACAGTGAATTTCATTGCATGTGGATGTAACGCCGCCCGCACGGCTGCCCGCCCCCTCGCACGATCCCTCGCACGGCTGCGTATGGATGTTTAGCATAAACAGCCATTCGCAGCCTGGGGTGCGGGGATTAATTGCTCGATGGTTGGTGACCATTAAATGTTTTCTTCAACGCTCGCAGATGTAACCTCTGTGGTGTCTCTGATCTGCGAGCACCCTGTGCGGGAAATGGGTGGGCAGCTGACATCCACTGATGCCCCCCCGCACCCGCGTCACTAGTCGATTAGCATGGGAACGCCCATGAAACGCTGGGTGGTGCCATGGGCTCTGCCCCCTGCTGCCGCCGCACGCCTCCTGCCAGCATTGCAGTCCGGCGTCTCCGCTCACACCAAGCATCTGCACATGCACAGACGCTAAAATCGGTCCTACGGGGGACCGATAAAAATCAGAATAACCCCCATGGCACACACACTGCACTGTATACACACACACACACACACACACACACATGACACACTGCACTGTATATATATATATATATATATATATATATATATATATATATATATATATATATATATACACACACACTACACTGTACCGTGTTTTCCCGATAATAAGACCTACCCCGAAAATGGTCCAAAATAAGCCCTACCCTGAATATCAGCCCGCCCGAAATCCCCATTTTCCCAAGTCCATGCGCTAAAATATCCGTTACAATGCCCCCATCTCTGCCCCCACTATCCCCCTCACCCCTGCCCTGCATAATGGATGCTGCTGCGGTGTGGTAGCAGCACTGGTACAGCTAAAGGATCCGGGTCCCAGGGATTCATTGCACATGATGTCACCGCGCATTATCCACGCGGCTTCTGTATGGAACACAGGCGGGAGTGGAGTGACAGCAGCGGCAGAAAGGCTGAAAAACGGAATAGTGAGAGTTGTGCTGAAAGGACTGAGGGGCATCATGTGTATTTGGTAAAAGCAGGACTGGGGGCATGGTAGGGATGGTACTTGTTTCCTAGCACGGCGCCACCGATTTTGATTGTATCCATCGGGTCGGAAAAATCACGTTGATCGCATCGCATGGCCAACCAAATCGCATGCGATGCGATCGACCCGATTTTTACATTGGAATCAATGTAAAATGGTGCCTGAGACCCGATTTTACATTGAGGGGCGGCGGTAGGCGTCCTCCGACCTTTTCATACCACATACTATCCACGTCGGCGTGGAGTTGAGAATAGAAAGTGTGGCGAGCCCGAAGCGTGGCGAGCGCAGCGAGGGGACGCGGATACCTTCACAGGTATCCCCGTCCCCTCGCGGCCTTCACAGGTATCCGCGTCCGCTCGCCACACTCTATTCTCAACTCCACGCCGACGTGGATAGTAGGGGTATGAAAAGGTCGGAGGACGCGTACCGCCGCCCTTCGCGGGCTCGCTGCGCTCGCCACGCTTCGGGTTGACGTCAATAGGGGGTGGCGTTAAAAATTGGGGGGGGGGGGGGGGGGCATTCAACATACTTTTTAAACATATTCAATGTGAAATGGCCCATATTGGCCCATTTAACATTGTCACCTATGTAAAATCGGGTTGATCGCGTTGATCGCATCGCGGTCGGGTTGACCGGCGCGATCAACCCGATTTACAGTTTAAAAATAATTTAACATTGTTCCCTGCGATCAACACGATTTTCACTTTTACCGGCAGATAAGCTTGTAAATGAAAGAAAATCGGGTCCATCGCATGCCTTAAGTACCTTAACTTAAGGCATGCGATCAACCCCGACGGGCGCCGTGCTAGGAAACAAGTACCGTAGGAATAAAAGCAGGAATGGGGGGCATGTTAATTAAAATAAGCTCTACCCCAAAAATAAGCCCTAAGGTGTTTTTTTTCTCCAAAAAATAAATAAATAAGAGTGTCTTATTATCGGGGAAACTATATATATATATATATATATATATATATATATATATAGATAGATAGATAGATAGATAGATAGATAGATAGATAGATAGATAGATAGTCCGGCACTCCAAACGATGGTGGCAGTTTGCGGTCGGTGCCTCCACAGCTCAGCAAGAGCAAATATAGGCAGTGGTGGTGTGGCACTCACGACACTTACTCAGGAACACAAATGGTATGCCAGTCAGATATGCATCAACGTTTCAAATTTAATTTGTCATCAGGTGATGACAAATTAAATTTGAAACGTTGATGCATATCTGACTGGCATACCATTTGTGTTCCTGAGTAAGTGTCGTGAGTGCCACACCACCACTGCATATATATATATATATATATATATATATATATATATATATATATATATATATCTTATATATTTGGCTACATCTGTCACTCAAAGTGTGTCTGAAGCTGTAACGCTGGGTGGAGCCTCTGACTCACATGACTGACTCACATGACAGAGAACCAGCCTAGTGAGTCCACAGACAGTGCCAGACACCCTCTGCCTCTCCATGTTACACAGCAAAGACACAGCTACTCACCAGACACACCAGGTGAGCGGTAATCCATAAATTAAGAAGAAAGTCCAGAAATAGAGCAATGTGTCCCTCCTGGAGAGGGTCATGTTTGGTATGCACCTCCCTCCCTCCCCCCTCCATTCACGGCATCCCCACGATTAAATGGCACATGCAAAACACTGACATGGCTATGGTCGACAATGAAAAAGGTTGACAAGATTTATTTTTCACTTTTTCAATGTTTTCATATTCACTCTCATGTGTCGACATGGACACCAATGAAGTGCCACACTTATGTCAACATTTACATGTGTTGACCTTTCTGTGTTGATTTTTTCTTGTGGCAATTCGCGGCACCCCCCGCGACCCCCCTCCCGCGATTTGCAGCACATCCCCCGCAATTCGCGGCACCCCCGGTGACTCCCGCGATTCGCGGCCCCACCCCGTGACACCCCCCCTTCTGCGATCGCGCCACCCCGCGACCCCCCCCTCCCGCGATTCGCGCCAACCCCCTGGGCCCCCCTCGCGAGGTTCACGGTGCCCCCCATGACCCCCCCAACCGCGATTCCCCACCCCTGACCCCCCCTCCTGTCATTGCGGCAACCCCCCGCGGCCCACCCTCCCACGATTCACTGCAACCCCCCGCGCCCCCCCCCCTCCCACGATTTGCGGCACCCACACCCCCCGCAATTCACGGCATCCAACCACGACCCCTCCTCCCGTGATTCGAGGATACCCCATACCTCCTCCCTCCCCCCCCCCCCCCCCGCGCGCGATTCACGGCAACCCCAAAATTAAATGGCACATGCACGGCTATGGTCGACAATGAAAAAGGTTGACATGAGTTTTTGAAGATTTATTTTTCTTTTTTTTTTTATGTTTTCATATTCATTCTCATGTGTCGACATGGACACCGATGAAGTGCCACACTTATGTCAACATTTACATGTGTTGAACTTTCTGTGTTGATTTTTTCGTGTAGCAATTTTTTTCCAGTGACAACTATGAACTATGTGCACGTCAACCTACACATCAACCACCAATTCTTTGTATAATATATAACACCTGTTCTGTTTTACTGTAGGTGTTTTAAGTCAGATCTATTACTGCTACTATTACTGTTTATGTAAATGCATTCTGAATGACAGCAACATCCTACCATCCTTCTACAAGAATATATAACCAACTAGGTGATTCATCGCGCCCCGTGCCCCCCCCCCCCCTCCCGCAATTCACGGACCCCCCGCGCACCCCCCCTCCCGCGATTCGCAACCCCCCCTCACGCAATTCACGCCCCTCCCACGCTTTGCGGAAGCCCCGCCCTCTCCCGCGATTCGCAGACACCTGCGCCCCCTCCCTCCCTTGATTCACGGCACCCCCCCGCGCCCCTCCCGCAATTCACGGCACCCCTAAGCCCCTCTTTAGTCCCCCGTATACTCACACACCCCTATCACTACCCAGCTTCCTGCTCTCCTGAACCGTAACTTCCACCACTGGGGAGTCGCTGACGCTGTTTTGCCCACATGCCCCTATCATGCCTCATAGCCCAGCCTCCTGCTCTTATGCACCTGAACTCCCACCCAGTAGGAGGAGACACTGACTAAGGGCCACCATCCTGTACTGCCATGCTGGACCCTCACCCACTGGCAGAAGCTGCACAGTATCTGCCACCCTCCTCTTTAGTTCCCCTTATGCCCACACACCCCTATCACTACCCAGCCTCCTGTTTTCCTGTGTCGTGACCTCCGCCAGTGGGGAGCCGCTGACTCAGAAACACCCTACTATACTATTGCACACACACACACACCTAAACAACATGCACACACAGCCCCCCCCCACACCCACAAATGTCACTGTACCATCCACACTATCAATGTACATCTTACTCTGTAACCGCTTTTTAATTAAACAAAACAATACACACCCCCTTCCACATCATATGCTCTCTATTTAACACATTTCACTCAAGTTGCAATACAGGCATCTTTCATACAATTCTAACCATATTTCTCATATACAAATGTTCACAAATTAAGGGGCGCGCAGCCCCTTACGACGGTGTGAAGAGCGCCCGTAGGGCACGATGAATCACCTAGTATACAGTGTATATATATATATATATATATATATACTGTATAGACATGACACACACTGCACTGCATACAGTATACACATGACACACACTACACTGTATATACACATGACACACACACTACACTGTATATACACATGAAACACACTGCACTGTATATACTCATATGACCATAGAATGCACTGTACTGTATATACAAATGGCACACACACTGCACTGTATATACACATTGCACACACACACACTGCACTGTATATACACATAACACTACACATGACACACACACTGCACTGTATACACACACACAACACACACACTGCACTGTATATACACATAACACACACACTACACTGTATACACACACACACACACACACAGATTGCACTGTATATACACATGGCACACACACTGCACTGTATATACACACACACAGACTGCACTGTATACACACATGGCAAACGCAATGCACTGTACCGATGGAGCCAGGCTCCCTCTTGCTGGCAAATCGCCAGAACATCACCGCTGGCGATCCAGCAGCCCGGCTCGCCATCTGACTGAGACGCATGCGCGTCTCAGTGTCCGTGCGCCGGGGCGACGGGAACCTGTGCGTCTCCGTTTCAGGGAGACGGACAGGGTTAGGGGGGGGGGCTGCGGGGAGGACCCCGGGTGACCGCCGACAAGCCGAGCCAAGCAAATACAGATCGCCATCCCCTGCAAAGAAGAGATCCGCTCCATCTGTATATACACATGGCACACACACTACACTGTATGCACACATGGCACACACACACACACACACTACACTGTATACACACACATACTGCACTGTATACACACATGGCACACACACTACACTGTGTATACACATGGCACACACACTACACTGTGTATACACATGGCACACACACTACACTGTATACACACTACACTGTATGCACACACAATGCACTGTATATACACATGGCACACACTACACTGTATACACACACACGTGGGGCCTTATTCCGATCTGATCGCAGTATAAATTTGTTTTTAAAATGGTCAGAACCATGGGCCTTATTTTGGTTCATTCTTTCTGACAAAATCCTTCTTAGATGGGCAAAACCATGTGCACTGCAAGTGGGGCAGGTGTTACTTGTGCAGAGAGAATTAGATTTGGGTGGGGTTTTACTTCAAAGTGAGATCTATATTGCAGTGTAAAAATAAAGTAGTCAGTATTTTCCCTGCACAGAAACAAAATTACTCACCCAAATCTAATTCTCTCTGCACATGTAACATCTGCCCCCCTGCAGTGCACATGGTTTTGTCCATCTAAGAAGGATTTTGTCAGAAAGAATGAACCAAAATAAGGCCCCATGTGCACTGCAGGTGGGGCAGATGTAACATGTATATAGACATGGCACATACACTTTGTATTTTGAAGCATTAACCCCTTCAGTGGTGGTTTTTTCTTTTTTAGGTAGCGCTCTCCACTGGGTGAGTTTTTTTAGGGGGAGCGCTCCCTAAAAACCCCACCACGCTGTGTCCCGGGACCAGGCAGTACCACTGAGCCAGTGGCGTAACTAGGCCACCGCAGCCCCCGCCATGGCGGGGAGGCGCAGAGTAACTATGGGCGCCGGGGGGGCTGCGGTGCTATAGTTACCCGCTGCGCTGCTGCCCGGCCGCATCTTCGGTCACTGTCCCGTCACTTGCTCCCGGCGCCGGCTCCTGCTGATAATGAAAAGTGACACTTAGAAAACGGCTGCCCCCGTATTGCAGACAGTTTTGGCAGCCATTTTCTAAGAGTCACTTTTCATTATCAGCAGGAGCCGGCGAGTGACGGGACAGTGACCACAGATGCGGCCGGGCAGCAGCGCAGCGGAGACTGGGGCAGCGCTCTGTCAGGTATGGGTATGGGTATGGGGAGGGGGGGGGGGGGGGCGCCGAAAAAGTTTGGCGGGGGGGCGCAAATTATATAGTTACGCCACTGCACTGAGCACTATGTCAGCCGCTGCCCACCCCTGCCCCCCGGCAACCCGCCCCTCCAACCCGGCAACTCGGCTTGACACTTACGGACAGAGTGCAACACAAACCCAATATTATATGCTAGGTGTCCATAACCGTTTTGGTCAAACCGTTTAGTGGGTACTTGTTTCCTAGCACGGCGCCACGAAAAAGATTGTATCCATCGGGACCCAAAAATCGCGTCCATCGCATGCAACCAAATCGCATGCGATGAATGCGATTTTTACATTGGAATCAATGTAAAAGGGTCCCTGAGAACCGATTTTACATTGTCCCCAATGTTAAATGCCCCCCAGACGCCAATTTTCATTGTATCCCCACCCTGATGGGTCAAATGCCCCCCATTGTTAACGCCACCCCACGATGAACGCCAACCCGAAGCATGGCGAGCGCAGTGGTACGTGTCCTCCGACCTTTTCATACCCCCACTATCCACGTCGGCGTGGAGTTGATTTTATATAGTGTGGCGAGCCCCGTGAGGGGACGCGCATTACTTCACAGGTATTACGCGGGGCTCGCCACACTATATAAAATCAACTCCATGCCGACGTGGATAGTGGGGGTATGCAAAGGTCGGAGGACGTGTACCGCCGCCGCTCGCCACGCTTTGGGTTCGCGTTCATCGTGGAGTGGAGTTAACAATGGGGGGCATTTGTCATGTAAAATGCCCATCAGGGTGGGTATACAATGAAAAATCGGGTCCATTGGCCCATTTAACATTGTTCCCTATGTAAAATCGGGTCCATCGTATGCCATTATAATGGCATACAATGGACCCGATTTTACATAGGCATTTAACATTGAATACAATGCATTCAATGTTAAATCGCGTTGGTCGCATCGGGACCTTAACTTAAGGCATGCGATGGACGCGATTTTTTCATTGTCGGAGAAAAGGCTAAAAATAGCCCTAAAATCGTGTCGGTTGCGTCAATCGCATACCTTAAGTTAAGATATGCTATCACCTACGACGGGCGCCGTGCTAAGAAACGAGTACCGTGCAGTGTTTGCTGCTAGTCCGAGTCAGACACTGAGGGGCAGATTTACTAAGCTCGTGAAGTGATAAAGTGTCTGGTATTTTATCACCGGCCAATCAGCTCCTAACTGTCATTTTTCAAACCAAGGGGTTGATCCTGTTATCCCCAAACGGCGCGGATGATTCACGAGTTGCGAATCATCACGACACTGGGCGCACTTTACGGTGGGCCGAATTAGCTGAAAAACGCTCCCACTTCCATAGGGGTGCGAGCAATTTTCAGCGAGTTAGGCTTAATTCTGGTGCCATTTTCAGTGTTAAAACGGTACCCGAGCGGCAACTCGCTCTCTTTGGGGGTAATAGGAGCGACCCCCAAGCCTGGAACTTCACAGGTAGGAGTTTATTGCCTGGTGATAAAGTACCAATTAATAAATCTGCGCAGGTACAATATCCCTATTTATCTTTACCAATGATACTAATAGGTTGTATCTAGTTATACCTCTGCCTATGCTGTGATCTGTATTGTCCTGATCTGTCCACTTACAGATGGAGCGCCTCTCATATAGCCAGCAGCTGGTGATAGATTCCCTGCCCCCCGCCATCTGCCAAAAGGGGCTGCGAGCACACGAGACACTTGCATGCCCCATTCCGATGGAGCTTTCCTCTGCCTCCCCGCCGGTCCTCGCACCCCCCTAACCCTGCCCGTCTCCCTGAAGTGGAGACGGGCAGGGATTCCACCACCCACTGTGGAGCAACGGGGACGCACGTTCGTCCCCATCAGATGGAGCGCATCTCCAACGGCTTTTGCCAGCGGAGGAGATCTGATGAGGGCTGGGAGAGGTGCTCCACCTGTATAGGAAGAATGAAGGGGTAATGCCACAGCTGGGGAATGCACTTGACAGGGTCCCCTGGTCAAAGCATTCATTTCTCCCATACTTGGGATATTCCTCTAAAAATAGGGACCCCCCTCAATAAAGAAGAGGTCCCCCCTCCCAAGGATCCTCCAAGGCTTGGGTGAAGCCCAGGGCCATCCCGGGCAGTCCTGTAGTGGTTGTTGAGTTGATAGCAATTAGTTTAATAAGAGTAATATTGTCTGTTACAGGAGGACTACATGTCCCAGCAAGCCTCCCCACAAGTACCAGCATGTGGGACATTAAGGGCCCACAGGTACCTTTAAAAAAAAAAAAAAAAAAATGAAATAAGCACAGGGCACACACCGTAGACAGTACACCTGTAATACACACTGACATACCCTCACCTTGGGCCTTATTCTAGTTCACTCTTTCTGACAAAATCCTTCTTAGATGGACAAAACCATGTGCACTGCAGGGGGGCAGATGTAACAGGTGCAGATAGAATTAGATTTGGGTGAGTTATTTTGTTTCTGTGCAGGGTAAATACAAGATGCTTTATTTTTACACTGCAATATAGATCTCACTTTGAAGTAAAACCCCACCCAAATCTAATTCTCTCTGCACATGTTACATCTGCCCCACCTGCAGTGCACATGGTTTTGTCATGGCACATGGAATAATGACTGATATACTCACCTACACTTGTTCAGGTCAGTCTCCTTCTCCAGTACAATCCTGAATACACGGACTACTGACTAATAGACTCACCTACACTTGCTCAGGTCAGTCTACTCCAGTACAATCCTGACTACACGGACTACTGACTAATAGACTCATCTAAACTTGCTCAGGTCAGTCTCCTCCAGTACAATCCTGACTACACGGACTACTGACTAATATACTCACCTACACTTGTTCAGGTCAGTCTCCTCCAGTACAATCCTGACTACACGGACTACTGACTAATAGACTCACCTACACTTGTTCAGGTCAGTCTCCTCCAGTACAATCCTGACTACACGGACTACTGACTAATATACTCACCTACACTTGCTCAGGTCAGTCTCCTGCTCCAGTACAATCCTGACTACATGGACTACTGACTAATAGACTCACCTACACTTGCTCAGGTCAGTCTCCTCCAGTACAATCCTGACTACACGGACTACTGACTAATAGACTCACCTACACTTGCTCAGGTCAGTCTCCTCCAGTACAATCCTGACTACACGGACTACTGACTAATAGACTCACCTACACTGCTCAGGTCAGTCTACTCCAGTACAATCCTGACTACACGGACTACTGACTAATATACTCACCTACACTTGCTCAGGTCAGTCTCCTGCTCCAGTACAATCCTGACTACACGGACTACTGACTAATAGACTCACCTACACTTGCTCAGGTCAGTCTCCTCCAGTACAATCCTGACTACACGGACTACTGACTAATGTACTCACCTACACTTGCTCAGGTCAGTCTACTCCAGTACAATCCTGACTACACGGACTACTGACTAATAGACTCACCTACACTTGCTCAGGTCAGTCTACTCCAGTACAATTCTGACTACACGGACTACTGACTAATAGACTCACCTACACTTGCTCAGGTCAGTCTCCTCCAGTACAATCCTGACTACACGGACTACTGACTAATATACTCACCTACACTTGCTCAGGTCAGTCTACTCCAGTACAATCCTGACTACACGGACTACTGACTAATATACTCACCTACACTTGCTCAGGTCAGTCTCCTGCTCCAATGTCACTAGGGCATTAACAATTAACAAGGATCATGAACCATCCGGTCATAAAGATGCTGTAGGTGGATACACAGATAGTTCCTCTTCACAGATGGCGGTAACCTGGTGCTTCCTGTCATTGTTTAGCTACCTGGGCTCTGAGTCAATGTGATGAAGGCCTTAGGCATAGGCTCGGACTGTTGTATGAATCGGGGAGGCTTGAGTAGACCTTTGTATAGTAAAAGCACCGTAGTGCACCCAGAGGCAGGAAACCGGCAGATGTACAAGTACAACCGGATTTATTGTAGCAGATGGTAAACAGATGATAAATGGTAACGTGTGCAATAGAGTATTTGGTATGCAAATTATGGAAACAGGAGTTGTAGTTGCAGCACAGCGCACTGATGAAGTCCAGAAATGGCTATGAGCCAATAACCAAATAAAAGCTGGTGCGTTACGTGGAGTTACTTGGACTGCAGAATACTTGGAATGCTGGTTAGAATGCGGAACAATGGTAGAACATCCACTGGAATGTAGAATGATGGTAGAACATCGACTGGAATGCGGAACAATGATAGACCATTTACTGGAGCTAGGCTGGGAACTGCTGAGGTGAGTATCATTTGCTGGACACAGGAACACAGGAGCTGGAATACCTGGAGCTTAAGCACACTGCAGCAGAGAGACACAACTGTATCACAGGACACAATTGAAGCACTAGCAATGTGTCTTGGATTTCCCAGCATACATATACCCAGTCCACTGAGAAGCCGGGATTGGCTGGGCAATTATGACAGGGAACCAGACTACACATGATTGGCTCAGAATGACATGTGACTGGAAAAAACATGGCAGCCCCCATGTCAGGCTATGGCGGGAAAGTCTGTATGCAGCATGCTTGTGGCCGGAGCAATGGCGGCATACTGGGAGATTGCTGGGCACTGAGGACTGTCCCTCAGCGTGAGGAGGGAGACATGCTGCACCGCTGCAGACACAGCAGCGTTTGGAGACTGGGAGGTGATTGCAGAGCAGCTGTACTGTACCTAGGACACCGGCTGCATCCTGGAATGAGACGCAAGCAGAGCCTGCACAGACACTTAGGTGGTAAGAAAGTCTCATTACCCGGATTGTGACACAGACGGGACCATAGGAAAAGGCCGCTGATTGGCTGTGAGTGGCCTGACTGTCAAACAACAGCTAGGCCGCTGTTAATTGATAGGCCTATGCCATGGCCTATTACCATTAAAAGATTCCTCTCTGCCCAGGGCTGGCATCAGCTGATGAAGGTAAAGGGGTCCATTTACTATTGAATATTTGAGGCTAATTCCCCATAAACACCGGAAATATTAATCACCCCCCACATGTATCACGGAGGGACCGCAGCAGAAATCTCCCTTCTGTCCCACCTGAGCCGTATCCCCCATAGGTTTCTGTCCCTGTGTCTGCCCCACATACATTCTGCAGACGGGATGCAGTTAAAATCCCGGCGTTCAGAATCCCGACGCTGGAATACCGACCGCCGAAATCCCGACACTCTCTCCCTCCGTGGGTGTCCACGACACCCCTGGAGGGAGAATAAATTAGCGTGCCGAGCGTAGCGAGGCACCGGGCCCGCTGCGTGGCGAGCCCGCAGCGAGCCCGCAAGGGGGGGCGATCCACGTCCCCCCTTGTCGGGATTTCGGCGGTCGGGATTCCGGCGTTGGGATTATGAACGCCGGGATCCCGACCGCCGGGATTTCATACTGAATCCCTGCAGACATATGCAATCCTGGGTGCTAGATCCCGGCCACATCTCATTGCCATCCCATAGTAAATAGGCCCCAATATACTGTAAGAAAGGTAATCTCTATAGGTAATCTTTATAGCTCCAGTAATAACATACGTAATCTCCATAGTAAGGAGAATTAGTGTAATAAATAGGCCCCAATATACTGTAATCTCAGAGGTTGTTACATAGCCCCAGTAATAACATACCTATAGAAAGGAGAATTAGTGTAATAAATTGGCCCCTTAGTATAAAACATTTGACAGAAAACTTAGAAACCGTAACGCAGCTGTAGCCCCCAGGTTCCCGTGTCAGCGCCTTATACACTGATAGCTGGAACGTGGAATGGTTATTTCCCAAGATGTCCGTTCCCTGATGCACCTACGTTCCTAATATTAGAGGGAAGATGATCCCGTAACTGGCAGAAGGAAAGAAGCAGATTTAGGGGGAAATTTACAAAAGAGCGAATTTAAATTTTTTCTGTTTTTGCAATATTTAAATCCTGGAGATTTATTAAAACCATTTTCATATCTATCAATAGAAGAAAATACAAAGTGATACAATTACAATGTGCGCGTTGTCAGAGCGCCGGTAATCTGTGATATTACTGTACTGGACCGCTCTGCCATGTGTGCAGTGCCAGGAACTGAATCACCCCCCTAGCCCGCTGTGCACTTATCAAACAAGGGGTGACATTTAATGAGATGCAAAAATGTTACTTTTGCGATATTTTGGCGAAAAACGGCTGAAATCCCGAATTTGCATATTTAATGAGATGCAAATTTTGGAAATGTGTCTTAAATTCGCCAAAAAATCAGACCAGGTTCTGATATGCGAATTGGCCAGAACCCTGCACAGATCATTGAGATCTGTGCATGCTCCTGTGGTAAAAAATGTGTTAAGGTGTTTTTTTTTTTTTTTAAATGGCGTGGGGTCCCCCCTCCTGAGCATAACCAGCCCCGGGCTCATTGAGCCGGACCTGGTTCCAAAAATACGGGGGACAAAAAGCGTAGGGGTCCCCCGTATTTCTGAAACCAGCCCTGGACTCTTGGACCGGTCCTGGTTCCAAAAATACGGGGGACAAAAAATCTGGGGGTCCCCCGTATTTTGAAACCAGCACGGGTTCCAACAGCCCGCGATGTCATGCCACAGCCAGGGGACACTTTTTATATAAGGTCCCCCGTCCGAAACATGAGCACCGTGGCTGGTCAGCCTTGGATGGGGTACCTGGAGGAGTGGGGACCCCCCCAATAAAGGCCCCCCCCCAAGCTTCACCCATCCCGGGCTGAAGCCTGGGGCTGTCACCGGCGTCCGTGCCCAGTGGACGCCGGCCTGATAGGGTTAAATCTGACATTCGTAACATTGCTTTATGCAGGAGAACTACAAGTACCAGCAGACCTCCCCCGCATGCTGGGACTTGGAGAACCACAAGTCCCAGCATGCGGGGCATTAATGGGTCCGCTGGGACTTGTAGTCCACCTGTAAAGAGAATGTTAAAAGAAAAGACACACACACACACAGAAAAGTATAACTTTATTTTACACACAACCACACACCTCACTTTTACACCAACATACTTACCGATCCAGCGCTGGTCTCCCTTCTGCATAGCCGGCTACCCCAGTGACAGCGGGATTAGCCGGCTTTCTCCGTCGCTGCTAACCTCCTCTGCAGCATGTTAGAGCACCATCTTGTGGACACTAGTTGAAATACATTTTAAGACGTGCTCATATTTTTTTCTGGGATTGTACCTGTGTAATATATATACATATATATACATAATGTGCCCCTTGTCTACTCAGCTATCCCCCAGTTGTGTGCAGCCCAGGAACATTAGCACACTGTGTTAAAATGTCAACAACCAGTTTATATGGAACCGGAACAAGGGATCTACAGCAAATAGATAGACAACCATTAGGTAGACACCATTAGTTCGACAAGCAAAAAGTAGACATGCAAAATGGTCGACATGCAAAAAGGTTGAAACTACCATCAGGTCGACAGTGTCTAGGTAGACAGTAAAAAGGTAGACATGGGGTTTTTCACAGTTTTTTTTTTTTACCCAAATGTCGACACAGTCGACATGGGCACAGTTTGAAGTGAACCGTAGCCCCTCGCAGCGCTCGCAATGCTTCGGGCACACTATTTTATTCTCACACCTCGCCCTAGTGGATGGTAGGGCATGAAATACTGCCTGTCGGCACATGTCTGCTCAAAAAACAGTGGAAAAACCCATGTCGACCTTTTGACTGTCGACCTAGCCACTGTCGAACTAATGGTAGTGTCGACCTTTTTGCACGTCGAGCTTTTTACATGTCGACCTTTTCGCTTGTCAAACTAATGGTGTTGACCTAATGGTTGTCTCTCTTTTTGCTGTAGACAAATAGTCCGGATCCTGTTTATATTGTGGTTTTTCACTATTATCCAGCAAACTGTGATCACTTGTGATACCCGCTCAGCGGCTGTGAGTGGCCACATACCCTTCCATACAGTGTGTTAGCTGCCTGGGCACCTGCTGCTGGTTCCTGCCCGCTCACATTACACCAGGGCTGCTTGGTAGCAGGCAGGGCACTGAGGCCGGATACTGAGCTCAGCACAAGGAGATGGGTAATAGGCAAACTGATACACTCCTGGGGGCCCATAGTACAGACCTGTAACCTCCAAGGGGGCCACACGTTACTCCTAATCTCAGTAGTAAGATAACTAATCCCTTTATTCAGTAACAGGCACCTGCATGTAGGGTTGCCACCTCTCCCGTTTTTCCGGGAATCTCACGCTTTTGGTGGCAACCCTCCAGGAGACTTTTCCAGTCTCCTGGATTCCGTGATTCTCCCGGAATCCGGGTGTCTGGAAAAGCCTCCTGGCCTATTCGCCGGCTCTCCCCATCCCCAGATACTAGCCGATGTCATGCCCCTCATTGCTCCTGTCAGGCCTGCCTCTGCAGCCTGATAGGTGCACTCGCGAGACAGTGATGTCATCATCTCGCGAGTAACTGCAGAGCCAGCTGCCCGCCCTGCCTGCGACGTGTTGCCGCGATGCCTCAACCGCCTGCCTCGGCGCGCTGACTCTGCCCGCTGCTGACTGTGCTCCTAGGACTTGGAGTCAGACACCCACGTGCACTTGGCACAGTCAGTGCACGTGAGACTCGAGTGCAAGCATGCCCTGCCTCCGCCCGCGCCCAGGCTTCCTTTTACTGTGTGCGCTGCCTGGGCGCTCCCTGCGTTGCTGGCTGCTGCTGTGTCCGCCTGCTGGTGCCAGGCCCTGGCCCACCCACGACTGCCTGGTGAGTTGGCTGCCTGCCACTGTCAGGCTCCGGGGAGGGGAGGGGGAGGGGGGAGGGGAGGGGGAGGGGGGGGAGGGGAGCACTGCCTGGTGCCCATCACTGGATTAGAGTGTGACTGTAACCTGTTGGTCCCAGGACCAGAGCAGGATTTAGCAGTGACAATGGTATTGCTCAGTAGCTCTTATAAGATGTTACATTTAAGGCCCCCATCCACTAGTGAGATCTGTATCAGCATTTGGGGCACCTGGGCCAGTTACCATGTGGACACAGCCACCTTCAGAGTGCCGAGTCCTGATGTGATTTGAATCTCGCAGTTATATCCCAGTTACTATCATGTATGTATATAGTGGTGACACATTGCACAGCTGACTGCTCCCCCTCCTGTAGGGATGGCCATCATTGCCATCGATGGTTGCCATCGATGGCAATTCTGCAACTGGCCATCGATAGTGCTAAACTATGCAATGGCTGACCATCGATATTTTTACATATCGATGGTCATCCATTGTGTTTGATTGATTGGCCTGTGGGCCAATCAAAACACGGTGGCGGGGCTTCGCGTGTGTTGGGGACGGAGCTATGCTCCGTGTCCCGGCACTTTAAAAAAAAAAAAAAAGCAAAACATAATTTTGCTGTTCCATCTGGTTCTCCCCCATTGATGGCAAAAGTATTCAACATCGCCCATGAACCATCGATGATTTCAAATCATCATACATTCTGCCTGATTCTGTCCCACTCCCTGCGTGATTGGTTGTTAGAAATTGGAGGGAAGCTACAGACAATATGCTGCCTGCCACAAGACTACACCCCTAATTGGCTGAGGGAATTGTTTGCCAGCTAAGGACAACCAATCAGGGAAGAGCAGCTCCTCAGTGATAGAATACTAATTTGCCTTTCTCCAGTTCTATTGGATGTTTGGATCATGTGACCCAGTCACCTCAGAGTCCAGTCTGTGGAAGAGCTGTGAGCAATGTATTCCCTGATTACAGGGAAATGTGATCCATGTAGTAATGTCACACACACCGCATGTCACACGTGTCACACACTGACACACACATGGCACCACCCTCTGTCCTCCTGTGTAATATGTTACACACATGATGTCAGACACACTGTATATTACACATGTCACACACTGACACACACATGGCACCACCCTCTGTCCTCCCGTGTAATATGTTACACACATGATGTCAGTCACACTGTATATTACACATGTCACACACTGACACACACATGACACCACCCTCTGTGCTCCCATGTAACATGTTACACACATGATGTCAGTCACAATGTGTATTACACATGTCACACACTGACACACACCTGATACCACCCTCTGTGCTCCTGTGTAACATGTTCCTGTGCTGTGTGCAGGTCTCCATTCCGTCCAGATGATGACCGGCTGTGAGCTGGGAGATGACGGCAGCACCGCGGGGTATCAGCAGTACGGATATGACGGGAGAGACTTCATGCACCTGGACACAGAGAGAGGGATCTATATCCCCACCATGCACGAGGCTCAGATCACTACACAGACATGGAACAGCCCCGATGTACAAGATGGGGAGAGATGGAAGATTGCTCTACAGAATCGCTGTATAGAGTGGCTGAAGATATACATCACCTATGGGAGAGAGGATCTGGGGAAGAGAGGTGACACCATACATTATATACACTGTATATACCTGTATCACATTTATATTACACCCATCATACATCCCTATCAGTTATACCGGTCATATCCTCATGTGTCTCATTACATTATACTGTCCTGTACTCAGTGGTGTAACAATGGGAGAGAGGATCTGGAGAAGAGAGGTGACACCACACATTATATACACTGTATATACCTGTATCACATTTATATTACACCCATCATACATCCCTATCAGTTATACTGGTCATATCCTCATGTGTCTCATTACATTATACTGTTCTGTACTCAGTGGTGTAACAATGGGAGAGAGGATCTGGGGAAGAGAGGTGACACCACACATTATATACACTGTATATACCTGTATCACATTTATATTACACCCATCATACATCCCTATCAGTTATACTGGTCATATCCTCATGTGTCTCATTACATTATACTGTCCTGTACTCAGTGGTGTAACAATGGGAGAGAGGATCTGGGGAAGAGAGGTGACACCACACATTATATACACTGTATATACCTGTATCACATTTATATTACACCCATCATACATCCCTATCAGTGATACTGGTCATTTCCTCATGTGTCTCATTACATTATACTGTCCTGTACTCAGTGGTGTAACAATGGGAGAGAGGATCTGGGGAAGAGAGGTGACACCACACATTATATACACTGTATATACCTGTATCACATTTATATTACACCCATCATACATCCCTATCAGTGATACTGGTCATTTCCTCATGTGTCTCATTACATTATACTGTCCTGTACTCAGTGGTGTAACAATGGGAGAGAGGATCTGGGGAAGAGAGGTGACACCACACATTATATACACTGTATATACCTGTATCACATTTATATTACACCCATCATACATCCCTATCAGTGATACTGGTCATTTCCTCATGTATCTCATTACATTATACTGTCCTGTACTCAGTGGTGTAACAATGGGAGAGAGGATCTGGGGAAGAGAGGTGACACCACACATTATATACACTGTATATACCTGTATCACATTTATATTACACCCATCATACATCCCTATCAGTTATACTGGTCATATCCTCATGTGTCTCATTACATTATACTGTCCTGTACTCAGTGGTGTAACAGAGGGAGAGAGGATCTGGGGAAGAGAGGTGACACCACACATTATATACAATGTATCTATATACCTGTATCACATTTATATTACACCCATCATACATCCCTATCAGTTATACTGGTCATATCCTCATGTGTCTCATTACATTATACTATCCTGTACTCAGTGATGTAACAATGGGAGAGAGGATCTGGGGAAGAGAGGTGACACCACACATTATATACACTGTATCTATATACCTGTATCACATTTATATTACACCCATCATACATCCCTATCAGTTATACTGGTCGTATCCTCATGTGTCTCATTACATTATACTGTCCTGTACTCAGTGGTGTAACAGTGGGAGAGAGGATCTGGGGAAGAGAGGTGACACCACACATTATATACACTGTATATACCTGTATCACATTTATATTACACCCATCATACATCCCTATCAGTTATACTGGTCATTTCCTCATGTGTCTCATTACATTATACTGTCCTGTACTCAGTGGTGTAACAATGGGAGAGAGGATCTGGGGAAGAGAGGTGACACCACACATTATATACACTGTATCTATATACCTGTATCACATTTATATTACACCCATCATACATCCCTATCAGTTATACTGGTCATTTCCTCATGTGTCTCATTACATTATACTGTCCTGTACTCAGTGGTGTAACAATGGGAGAGAGGATCTGGGGAAGAGAGGTGACACCACACATTATATACACTGTATATACCTGTATCACATTTATATTACACCCATCATACATCCCTATCAGTTATACTGGTCATTTCCTCATATGTCTCATTACATTATACTGTCCTGTACTCAGTGGTGTAACAATGGGAGAGAGGATCTGGGGAAGAGAGGTGACACCACACATTATATACACTGTATATAACTGTATCACATTTATATTACACCCCATCATACATCCCTATCAGTTATACTGGTCATATCCTCATGTGTCTCATTACATTATACTGTCCTGTACTCAGTGGTGTAACAATGGGAGAGAGGATCTGGGGAAGAGAGGTGACACCACACATTATATACACTGTATCTATATACCTGTATCACATTTATATTACACCCATTATACATCCCTATCCGTTATACTGGTCATATCCTCATGTGTCTCATTACATTATACTGTCCTGTAAACAGTGGTGTAACAATGGGAGAGAGGATTTGGGGAAGAGAGGTGACACCACACATTATATACACTGTATCTATATACCTGTATCACATTTATATTACACCCATCATACATCCCTATCAGTTATATTGGTCATATCCTCATGTGTCTCATTACATTATACTGTCCTGTACTCAGTGGTGTAACAATGGGAGAGAGGATCTGGGGAAGAGAGGTGACACCACACATTATATATACTATATATGCCTGTATCACATTTATATTACACCCATCATACATCCCTATCAGTTATACTGGTCATATCCTCATGTGTCTCATTACATTATACTGTCCTGTACTCAGTGGTGTAACAATGGGAGAGAGGATCTGGGGAAGAGAGGTGACACCACACATTGTATACACTGTATATACCTGTATCACATTTATATTACACCCATCATACATCCCTATCAGTTATACTGGTCATATCCTCGTGTGTCTCATTACATTATACTGTCCTGTACTCAGTGGTGTAACAATGGGAGAGAGGATCTGGGGAAGAGAGGTGACACCACACATTATATACACTGTATATACCTGTATCACATTTATATAACACCCATCATACATCCCTATCAGTTATACTGGTAATTTCCTCATGTGTCTCATTACATTATACTGTCCTGTACTCAGTGGTGTAACAATGGGGGAGAGGATCTGGGGAAGAGAGATGACACCACACATTATATACACTCTATCTATATACCTGTATCACATTTATATTACACCCCATCATACATCCCTATCAGTTATACTGGTCATTACCTCATGTGTCTCATTACATTACACTGTCCTGTACTCAGTGGTGTAACAATGGGAGAGAGGATCTGGAGAAGAGAGGTGACACCACACATTATATACACTGTATATACCTGTATCACATTTATATTACACCCCATCATACATCCCTATCAGTTATACTGGTCATATCCTCATGTGTCTCATTACATTATACTGTCCTGTACTCAGTGGTGTAATAATGGGAGAGAGGATCTGGGGAAGAGAGGTGACACCACACATTATATACACTGTATATACCGGTATCACATTTATATTACACCCCATCATACATCCCTATCAGTTATACTGGTCATATCCTCATGTGTCTCATTACATTATACTGTCCTGTACTCAGTGGTGTAACAGTGGGAGAGAGGATCTGGGGAAGAGAGGTGACACCACACATTATATACACTGTATCTATATACCTGTATCACATTTATATTACACCCATCATACATCCCTATCAGTTATACTGGTCATTTCCTCATGTGTCTCATTACATTATACTGTCCTGTACTCAGTGGTGTAACAATGGGAGAGAGGATCTGGGGAAGAGAGGTGACACCACACATTATATACACTGTATCTATATACCTGTATCACATTTATATTACACCCATCATACATCCCTATCAGTTATACAGGTCATATCCTCATGTGTCTCATTACATTATACTGTCCTGTACTCAGTGGTGTAACAATGGGAGAGAGGATCTGTGGAAGAGAGGTGACACCACACATTATATACACTGCATCTATATACCTGTATCACATTTATATTACACCCATCTTACATCCCTATCAGTTATACTGGTCATATCCTCATGTGTCACATTACATTATACTGTCCTGTACTCAGTGGTGTAACAATGGAAGAGAGGTGACACCACACATTATATCCACTGTATCTATATACCTGTATCACATTTATATTACACCCATCATACATCCCTATCAGTTATACTGGTCATTACCTCATGTGTCTCATTACATTATACTGTCCTGTACTCAGTGGTGTAACAATGGGAGAGAGGATCTGGGGAAGAGAGGTGACACCACACATTATATACACTGTATATACCTGTATCACATTTATATTATACCCATCATACATCCCTATCAGTTATACTGGTCATATCCTCATGTGTCTGATTACATTATACTGTACTGTACTCAGTGGTGTAACAATGGGAGAGAGGATCTGGGGAAGAGAGGTGACACCACACATTATATACACTATATATACCTGTATCACATTTATATTACACCCATCATACATCCCTATCAGTTATCCTGGTCATTTCCTCATGTGTCTCATTACATTATACTGTCCTGTACTCAGTGGTGTAACAATGGGAGAGAGGATCTGGGGAAGAGAGGTGACACCACACATTATATACACTGTATCTATATACCTGTATCACATTTATATTACACCCATCATACATCCCTATCAGTTATACCGGTCATTTCCTCATGTGTCTCATTACATTATACTGTCCTGTACTCAGTGGTGTAACAATGGGAGAGAGGATCTGGGGAAGAGAGGTGACACCGCACATTATATACACTGTATCTATATACCTGTATCACATTTATATTACACCCCATCATACATCCCTATCAGTTATACTGGTCATTTCCTCATGTGTCTCATTACATTATACTGTCCTGTACTGAGTGGTGTAACAATGGGAGAGAGGATCTGGGGAAGAGAGGTGACACCACACATTATATACACTGTATCTATATACCTGTATCACATTTATATTACACCCATCATACATCCCTATCAGTTATACTGGTCATTTCCTCATGTGTCTCATTACATTATACTGTCCTGTACTCAGTGGTGTAACAATAGGAGAGAGGATCTGGGGAAGAGAGGTGACGCCACACATTATATACACTGTATATACCTGTATCACATTTATATTACACCCATCATACATCCCTATCAGTTATACTGGTCATATCCTCATGTGTCTCATTACATTATACTGTCCTGTACTCAGTGGTGTAACAATGGGAGAGAGGATCTGGGGAAGAGAGGTGACACCACACATTATATACACTGTATATACCTGTATCACATTTATATTACACCCCATCATACATCCCTATCAGTTATACTGGTCATATCCTCATGTGTCTCATTACATTATACTGTCCTGTACTCAGTGGTGTAACAGAGGGAGAGAGGATCTGGGGAAGAGAGGTGACACCACACATTATATACAATGTATCTATATACCTGTATCACATTTATATTACACCCATCATACATCCCTATCAGTTATACTGGTCATATCCTCATGTGTCTCATTACATTATACTGTCCTGTACTCAGTGATGTAACAATGGGAGAGAGGATCTGGGGAAGAGAGGTGACACCACACATTATATACACTGTATCTATATACCTGTATCACATTTATATTACACCCATCATACATCCCTATCAGTTATACTGGTCGTATCCTCATGTGTCTCATTACATTATACTGTCCTGTACTCAGTGGTGTAACAGTGGGAGAGAGGATCTGGGGAAGAGAGGTGACACCACACATTATATACACTGTATATACCTGTATCACATTTATATTACACCCATCATACATCCTTATCAGTTATACTGGTCATTTCCTCATGTGTCTCATTACATTATACTGTCCTGTACTCAGTGGTGTAACAATGGGAGAGAGGATCTGGGGAAGATAGGCGACACCACACATTATATACACTGTATCTATATACCTGTATCACATTTATATTACACCCATCATACATCCCTATCAGTTATACTGGTCATTTCCTCATGTGTCTCATTACATTATACTGTCCTGTACTCAGTGGTGTAACAATGGGAGAGAGGATCTGGGGAAGAGAGGTGACACCACACATTATATACACTGTATATACCTGTATCACATTTATATTACACCTATCATACATCCCTATCAGTAATACTGGTCATTTCCTCATGTGTCTCACTACATTATACTGTCCTGTACTCAGTGGTGTAACAATGGGAGAGAGGATCTGGGGAAGAGAGGTGACACCACACATTATATACACTGTATCTATATACCTGTATCACATTTATATTACACCCATTATACATCCCTATCCGTTATACTGGTCATATCCTCATGTGTCTCATTACATTATACTGTCCTGTACTCAGTGGTGTAACAATGGGAGAGAGGATTTGGGGAAGAGAGGTGACACCACACATTATATACACTGTATCTATATACCTGTATCACATTTATATTACACCCATCATACATCCCTATCAGTTATATTGGTCATATCCTCATGTGTCTCATTACATTATACTGTCCTGTACTCAGTGGTGTAACAATGGGAGAGAGGATCTGGGGAAGAGAGGTGACACCACACATTATATACACTATATATGCCTGTATCACATTTATATTACACCCATCATACATCCCTATCAGTTATACTGGTCATATCCTCATGTGTCTCATTACATTATACTGTCCTGTACTCAGTGGTGTAACAATGGGAGAGAGGATCTGGGGAAGAGAGGTGACACCACACATTGTATACACTGTATATACCTGTATCACATTTATATTACACCCATCATACATCCCTATCAGTTATACTGGTCATATCCTCGTGTGTCTCATTACATTATACTGTCCTGTACTCAGTGGTGTAACAATGGGAGAGAGGATCTGGGGAAGAGAGGTGACACCACACATTATATACACTGTATATACCTGTATCACATTTATATAACACCCATCATACATCCCTATCAGTTATACTGGTAATTTCCTCATGTGTCTCATTACATTATACTGTCCTGTACTCAGTGGTGTAACAATGGGGGAGAGGATCTGGGGAAGAGAGATGACACCACACATTATATACACTGTATCTATATACCTGTATCACATTTATATTACACCCCATCATACATCCCTATCAGTTATACTGGTCATTACCTCATGTGTCTCATTACATTACACTGTCCTGTACTCAGTGGTGTAACAATGGGAGAGAGGATCTGGAGAAGAGAGGTGACACCACACATTATATACACTGTATATACCTGTATCACATTTATATTACACCCCATCATACATCCCTATCAGTTATACTGGTCATATCCTCATGTGTCTCATTACATTATACTGTCCTGTACTCAGTGGTGTAATAATGGGAGAGAGGATCTGGGGAAGAGAGGTGACACCACACATTATATACACTGTATATACCGGTATCACATTTATATTACACCCCATCATACATTCCTATCAGTTATACAGGTCATATCCTCATGTGTCTCATTACATTATACTGTCCTGTATTTAGTGGTGTAACAATGGAAGAGAGGTGACACCACACATTATATCCACTGTATCTATATACCTGTATCACATTTATATTACACCCATCATACATCCCTATCAGTTATACTGGTCATTACCTCATGTGTCTCATTACATTATACTGTCCTGTACTCAGTGGTGTAACAATGGGAGAGAGGATCTGGGGAAGAGAGGTGACACCACACATTATATACACTGTATATACCTGTATCACATTTATATTATACCCATCATACATCCCTATCAGTTATACTGGTCATATCCTCATGTGTCTGATTACATTATACTGTACTGTACTCAGTGGTGTAACAATGGGAGAGAGGATCTGGGGAAGAGAGGTGACACCACACATTATATACACTATATATACCTGTATCACATTTATATTACACCCATCATACATCCCTATCAGTTATCCTGGTCATTTCCTCATGTGTCTCATTACATTATACTGTCCTGTACTCAGTGGTGTAACAATGGGAGAGAGGATCTGGGGAAGAGAGGTGACACCACACATTATATACACTGTATCTATATACCTGTATCACATTTATATTACACCCATCATACATCCCTATCAGTTATACTGGTCATATCCTCATGTGTCTGATTACATTATACTGTACTGTACTTAGTGGTGTAACAATGGGAGAGAGGATCTGGGGAAGAGAGGTGACACCACACATTATATACACTGTATCTATATACCTGTATCACATTTATATTACACCCATCATATATCCCTATCAGTTATACTGGTCATTTCCTCATGTGTCTCATTACATTATACTGTCCTGTACTCAGTGGTGTAACAATGGGAGAGAGGATCTGGGGAAGAGAGGTGACACCACACATTATATACACTGTATCTATATACCTGTATCACATTTATATTACACCCATCATACATCCCTATCAGTTATACTGGTCATTTCCTCATGTGTCTCATTACATTATACTGTCCTGTACTCAGTGGTGTAACAATAGGAGAGAGGATCTGGGGAAGAGAGGTGACGCCACACATTATATACACTGTATATACCTGTATCACATTTATATTACACCCATCATACATCCCTATCAGTTATACTGGTCATATCCTCATGTGTCTCATTACATTATACTGTCCTGTACTCAGTGGTGTAACAATGGGAGAGAGTATCTGGGGTAGAGAGGTGACACCACACATTATATACACTGTATATACCTGTATCACATTTATATTACACCCCATCATACATCCCTATCAGTTATACTGGTCATATCCTCATGTGTCTCATTACATTATACTGTCCTGTACTCAGTGGTGTAACAGAGGGAGAGAGGATCTGGGGAAGAGAGGTGACACCACACCTTATATACAATGTATCTATATACCTGTATCACATTTATATTACACCCATCATACAACCCTATCAGTTATACTGGTCGTATCCTCATGTGTCTCATTACATTATACTGTCCTGTACTCAGTGGTGTAACAATGGGAGAGAGGATCTGGGGAAGAGAGGTGACACCACACATTATATACACTGTATATACCTGTATCACATTTATATTACACCCCATCATACATCCCTATCAGTTATACTGGTCATATCCTCATGTATCTCATTACATTATACTGTCCTGTACTCAGTGGTGTAACAATGGGAGAGAGGATCTGGGGAAGAGAGGTGACACCACACATTATATACACTGTATATACCTTTATCACATTTATATTACACCCCATCATACATCCCTATCAGTTATACTGGTCATATCCTCATGTGTCTCATTACATTATACTGTCCTGTACTCAGTGGTGTAACAGAGGGAGAGAGGATCTGGGGAAGAGAGGTGACACCACACATTATATACACTGTATATACCTGTATCACATTTATATTACACCCATCATACAACCCTATCAGTTATACTGGTCGTATCCTCATGTGTCTCATTACATTATACTGTCCTGTACTCAGTGGTGTAACAATGGGAGAGAGGATCTGGGGAAGAGAGGTGACACCACACATTATATACACTGTATATACCTGTATCACATTTATATTACACCCCATCATACATCCCTATCAGTTATACTGGTCATATCCTCATGTATCTCATTACATTATACTGTCCTGTACTCAGTGGTGTAACAATGGGAGAGAGGATCTGGGGAAGAGAGGTGACACCACACATTATATACACTGTATATACCTGTATCACATTTATATTACACCCATCATACATCCCTATCAGTTATACTGGTCATATCCTCATGTGTCTCATTACATTATACTGTCCTGTACTCAGTGGTGTAACAGTGGGAGAGAGGATCTGGGGAAGAGAGGTGACACCACACATTATATACACTGTATATACCTGTATCACATTTATATTACACCCATCATACATCCTTATCAGTTATACTGGTCATTTCCTCATGTGTCTCATTACATTATACTGTCCTGTACTCAGTGGTGTAACAATGGGAGAGAGGATCTGGGGAAGATAGGCGACACCACACATTATATACACTGTATCTATATACCTGTATCACATTTATATTACACCCATCATACATCCCTATCAGTTATACTGGTCATTTCCTCATGTGTCTCATTACATTATACTGTCCTGTACTCAGTGGTGTAACAATGGGAGAGAGGATTTGGGGAAGAGAGGTGACACCACACATTATATACACTGTATCTATATACCTGTATCACATTTATATTACACCCATCATACATCCCTATCAGTTATATTGGTCATATCCTCATGTGTCTCATTACATTATACTGTCCTGTACTCAGTGGTGTAACAATGGGAGAGAGGATCTGGGGAAGAGAGGTGACACCACACATTATATACACTGTATATACCTGTATCACATTTATATTACACCCATCATACATCCCTATCAGTTATACTGGTCATATCCTCATGTGTCTCATTACATTATACTGTCCTGTACTCAGTGGTGTAACAATGGGAGAGAGGATCTGGAGAAGAGAGGTGACACCACACATTATATACACTGTATATACCTGTATCACATTTATATTACACCCCATCATACATCCCTATCAGTTATACTGGTCATATCCTCATGTGTCTCATAACATTATATTGTCCTGTACTCAGTGGTGTAACAGTGGGAGAGAGGACCTGGGGAAGAGAGGTGACACCACACATTATATACACTGTATCTATATACCTGTATCACATTTATATTACACCCATCATACATCCCTATCAGTTATACTGGTCATTTCCTCATGTGTCTCATTACATTATACTGTCCTGTACTCAGTGGTGTAACAATGGGAGAGAGGATCTGGGGAAGAGAGGTGAAATCACACATTATATACACTGTATATACCTGTATCACATTTATATTACACCCATCATACATCCCTATCAGTTATACTGGTCATATCCTCATGTGTCTCATTACATTATACTGTCCTGTACTCAGTGGTGTAACAATGGGAGAGAGGATCTGGGGAAGAGAGGTGACACCACACACTATATACACTGTATCTATATACCTGTATCACATTTATATTACACCCATCATACATCCCTATCAGTTATACTGGTCATATCCTCATGTGTCTCATTACAATATACTGTCCTGTACTCAGTGGTGTAACAGTGGGAGAGAGGATCTGGGGAAGAGAGGTGACACCACACATTATATACAATGTATATACCTGTATCACATTTATATTACACCCATCATCCATCCCTATCAGTTATACTGGTCATATCCTCATGTGTCTCATTACATTATACTGTCCTGTACTCAGTGGTGTAACAATGGGAGAGAGGATCTGGAGAAGAGAGGTGACACCACACATTATATACACTGTATATACCTGTATCACATTTATATTACACCCATCATACATCCCTATTAGTGATACTGGTCATATCCTCATGTGTCTCATTACATTATACTGTCCTGTACTCAGTGGTGTAACAATGGGAGAGAGGATCTGGGGAAGAGAGGTGACACCACACACTATATACACTGTATCTATATACCTGTATCACATTTATATTACACCCATCATACATCCCTATCAGTTATACTGGTCATATCCTCATGTGTCTCATTACATTGTACTGTCCTGTACTCAGTGGTGTAACAATGGGAGAGAGGATCTGGAGAAGAGAGGTGACACCACACATTATATACACTGTATATACCGGTATCACATTTATATTACACCCATCATACATCACTATCAGTTATACTGGTCATATCCTCATGTGTCTCATTACATTATACTGTCCTGTACTCAGTGGTGTAACAATGGGAGAGAGGATCTGGGGAAGAGAGGTGACACCACACATTATATACACTGTATCTATATACCTGTATCACATTTATATTACACCCATCATACATCCCTATCAGTTATACTGGTCATTTCCTCATGTGTCTCATTACATTATACTGTCCTGTACTCAGTGGTGTAACAATGGGAGAGAGGATCTGGGGAAGAGAGGTGACACCACACATTATATACACTGTATCTATATACCTGTATCACATTTATATTACACCCATCATACATCCCTATCAGTTATACTGGTCATATCCTCATGTGTCTCATTACATTATACTGTCCTGTACTCAGTGGTGTAACAATGGGAGAGAGGATCTGGGGAAGAGAGGTGACACCACACATTATATTCACTGTATATACCGGTATCACATTTATATTACACCCATCATACATCCCTATTAGTGATACTGGTCATATCCTCATGTGTCTCATTACATTATACTGTCCTGTACTCAGTGGTGTAACAATGGGAGAGAGGATCTGGGGAAGAGAGGTGACACCACACACTATATACACTGTATCTATATACCTGTATCACATTTATATTACACCCATCATACATCCCTATCAGTTATACTGGTCATATCCTCATGTGTCTCATTACATTATACTGTCCTGTACTCAGTGGTGTAACAATGGGAGAGAGGATCTGGAGAAGAGAGGTGACACCACACATTATATACACTGTATATACCGGTATCACATTTATATTACACCCATCATACATCACTATCAGTTATACTGGTCATATCCTCATGTGTCTCATTACATTATACTGTCCTGTACTCAGTGGTGTAACAATGGGAGAGAGGATCTGGGGAAGAGAGGTGACACCACACATTATATACACTGTATGTATATACCTGTATCACATTTATATTACACCCATCATACATCCCTATCAGTTATACTGGTCATATCCTCATGTGTCTCATTACATTATACTGTCCTGTACTCAGTGGTGTAACAATGGGAGAGAGGATCTGGGGAAGAGAGGTGACACCACACATTATATTCACTGTATATACCGGTATCACATTTATATTACACCCATCATACATCCCTATCAGTTATACTGGTCATTTCCTCATGTGTCTCATTACATTATACTGTCCTGTACTCAGTGGTGTAACAATGGGAGAGAGGATCTGGGGAAGAGAGGTGACACCACACAATATATACACTGTATCTATATACCTGTATCACATTTATATTACACCCATCATACATCCCTATCAGTTATACAGGTCATATCCTCATGTGTCTCATTACATTATACTGTCCTGTACTCAGTGGTGTAACAATGGGAGAGAGGATCTGTGGAAGAGAGGTGACACCACACATTATATACACTGTATCTATATACCTGTATCACATTTATATTACACCCCATCATACATCCCTATCAGTTATACTGGTCATTTCCTCATGTGTCTCATTACATTATACTGTCCTGTACTCAGTGGTGTAACAATGGGAGAGAGGATCTGGGGAAGAGAGGTGACACCACACATTATATACACTGCATCTATATACCTGTATCACATTTATATTACACCCATCTTACATCCCTATCAGTTATACTGGTCATATCCTCATGTGTCACATTACATTATACTGTCCTGTACTCAGTGGTGTAACAATGGAAGAGAGGTGACACCACACATTATATACACTGTATCTATATACCTGTATCACATTTATATTACACCCATCATACATCCCTATCAGTTATGCTGGTCATTTCCTCATGTGTCTCATTACATTATATTGTCCTGTACTCAGTGGTGTAACAATGGGGGAGAGGATCTGGGGAAGAGATGTGACACCACACATTATATACACTGTATCTATATACCTGTATCACATTTATATTACACCCATCATACATCCCTATCAGTTATACTGGTCATTACCTCATGTGTCTCATTACATTATACTGTCCTGTACTCAGTGGTGTAACAATGGGAGAGAGGATCTGGGGAAGAGAGGTGACACCACACATTATATACACTATATATACCTGTATCACATTTATATTACACCCATCATACATCCCTATCAGTTATACTGGTCATTTCCTCATGTGTCTCATTACATTATACTGTCCTGTACTCAGTGGTGTAACAATGGGAGAGAGGATCTGGGGAAGAGAGGTGACACCACACATTATATACACTGTATCTATATACCTGTATCACATTTATATTACACCCATCATACATCCCTATCAGTTATACTGGTCATATCCTCATGTGTCTCATTACATTATACTGTCCTGTACTCAGTGGTGTAACAATGGGAGAGAGGATCTGGGGAAGAGAGGTGACACCACACATTATATACACTGTATATACCTGTATCACATTTATATTACACCCCATCATACATCCCTATCAGTTATACTGGTCATCTCCTCATGTGCCTCATTACATTATACCGTCCTGTACTCAGTGGTGTAACAATGGGAGAGAGGATCTGGGGAAGAGAGCTGACACCACACATTATATACACTGTATCTATATACCTGTATCACATTTATATTACACCCATCATACATCCCTATCAGTTATACTGGTCATATCCTCATGTGTCTCATTACATTATACTGTCCTGTACTCAGTGGTGTAACAATGGGAGAGAGGATCTGGGGAAGAGAGGTGACACCACACATTATATACACTGTATATACCTGTATCACATTTATATTACACCCCATCATACATCCCTATCAGTTATACTGGTCATATCCTCATGTGTCTCATTACATTATACTGTCCTGTACTCAGTGGTGTAACACAGAGAGAGAGGATCTGGGGAAGAGAGGTGACACCACACATTATATACTCTGTATATACCTGTATCACATTTATATTACACCCCATCATACATCCCTATCAGTTATACTGGTCATTTCCTGATGTGTCTCATTACATTATACTGTCCTGTACACAGTGGTGTAACAATGGGAGAGAGGATCTGGGGAAGAGAGGTGACACCACACATTATATACACTGTATCTATATACCTGTATCACATTTATGAGTTTGAAGAAACTCAGGGAGCCCGAGGTGTGCTCCCACCACCACCAGTGCTGTGCCTAAACACGTGCAAAGTGGGCAGCCGTACGAACGTTTGGACCCTCTCCCAAAGGAGAAAGGCCCCATGGTTCCCCTAACCCCCCTCAACCATAAGGCCGAGGAAGGGAAAAAAGGGATCGGTGGGTCCTCTTCGCCGAAGCTCAGAGAGACCCGCTTTTCCTCCACCCCCGGAAGGGTTTTGGACGGTGGGTCCTCCGCACCCGAAGGTTCGGAGAGACCCGCTTAGGCTTCCCTCCGCCTTGCGGCTCGGGGTTGCCCTCGAGGGGACCGGGACTCTCCCCAAAAGGTGAAGAGTCCCAGCCACGTTTGGGGAACGGAAGGCCCGTTAGGTACAGCCGCACTACCCAAATCAAAAAAACGTGACAAACTAACGAAAAACGTGAAGTGCTCAAAAGTGCAAATCAAAGAAATAAATAAAAGAGGCCCTAGCCAGAAGGCCGGGGTGGGGGTGTAAAAAATTGTCCTACCCCATCCAAAAGGACGAGGTAAGGACGTGTAGCCTAACCTAGAGGGAAGTGCGCAGTGTGTGTGCCATTCAGTGCATGGTGCTGGACATCACCAGTGCAAATCAGGCACCCCCGAGTTTCCCCGGGGGCACAGTGCAGCCTCGGGCTCCAGGCAGCCGACCCTTCAGCGTCCAACCAAGCTTTTCTCTGTCTCACCAGCAGGCATTTTCCAGCCCCCGGCATGGGAATGGGTACTCCACTGGGCTTTTCGAAAGACTCCCTTTGGGGCTGCACCCCCTCCGGAAGAGCAATCTACTCAGTCCCAGTGTTTCTCCGCTCCCAGGGTTAAGATACTAGGCTGAGCTTTTCGCTGTGCCCAGGCTGAGGACCTGCCCCAACCTGGACCAATCTACTCGGTCTCAGCTTTTCTCTGCTCCCTGGGATTGGATACTAGACTGAGCCTTTCGCTGCTCATCCTTCGGGGGCTACAAACCCCGTCAGGAGAGTCAAACTACTAGGCCCAGTGTTTCTCCCCCCCTCTTACCAGTGGATTTACGGAAACAACACCTCCTACCAAAGGCAGAGGTGAAGATACTCAGTGAGACTTTTCACTGCTCCCGGGAAAAAACAGAGGGGTCCCACACCCTCCGCCCATCAGAGCAGCTACTCAGTCCAACCTTTCTCTATTCTCTGCCAGAGGCCAGTCCATACCCAACTGATAAGAACAGATACTACACTTGATCTTAGCCAAAAGGCCGAGAAGCGTTATATTACACCACATCATACATCCCTATCAGTTATACTGGTCATATCCTTATGTGTCCCATTACATTATACTGTCCTGCACTCAGTGGTGTAACAATGGGAGAGAGGATCTGGGGAAGAGAGGTGACACCACACATTATATACACTGTATCTATATACCTGTATCACATTTATATTACACCCATCATACATCCCTATCAGTTATACTGGTCATTTCCTCATGTGTCTCATTACATTATACTGTCCTGTACTCAGTGGTGTAACAATGGGAGAGAGGATCTGGGGAAGAGAGGTGACACCACACATTATATACACTGTATATACCTGTATCACATTTATATTACACCCCATCATACATCCCTATCAGTTATACTGGTCATATCCTCATGTGTCTCATTACATTATACTGTCCTGTACTCAGTGGTGTAACAATGGGAGAGAGGATCTGGGGAAGAGAGGTGACACCACACATTATATACACTGTATCTATATACCTGTATCACATTTATATTACACCCATCATACATCCCTATCAGTTATACTGGTCATATCCTCATGTGTCTCATTACATTATACTGTCCTGTACTCAGTGGTGTAACAATGGGAGAGAGGATCTGGGGAAGAGAGGTGACACCACACATTATATACACTGTATATACCTGTATCACATTTATATTACACCCCATCATACATCCCTATCAGTTATACTGGTCATTTCCTGATGTGTCTCATTACATTATACTGTCCTGCACTCAGTGGTGTAACAATGGGAGAGAGGATCTGGGGAAGAGAGGTGACACCACACATTATATACACTGTATCTATATACCTGTATCACATTTATATTACACCCATCATACATCCCTATCAGTTATACTGGTCATTTCCTCATGTGTCTCATTACATTATACTGTCCTGTACTCAGTGGTGTAACAATGGGAGAGAGGATCTGGGGAAGAGAGGTGACACCACACATTATATACACTGTATATACCTGTATCACATTTATATTACACCCCATCATACATCCCTATCAGTTATACTGGTCATTTCCTCATGTGTCTCATTACATTATACTGTCCTGTACTCAGTGGTGTAACAATGGGAGAGAGGATCTGGGGAAGAGAGGTGACACCACACATTATATACACTGTATATATATACCTGTATCACATTTATATTACACCCATCATACATCCCTATCAGTTATACTGGTCATTTCCTCATGTGTCTCATTACATTATACTGTCCTGTACTCAGTGGTGTAACAATGGGAGAGGGGATCTGGGGAAGAGAGGTGACACCACACATTATATACACTGTATATACCTGTATCACATTTATATTACACCCCATCATACATCCCTATCAGTTATACTGGTCATTTCCTCATGTGTCTCATTACATTATACTGTCCTGTACTCAGTGGTGTAACAATGGGAGAGAGGATCTGGGGAAGAGAGGTGACACCACACATTATATACACTGTATCTATATACCTGTATCACATTTATATTACACCCCATCATACATCCCTATCAGTTATACTGGTCATTTCCTCATGTGTCTCATTACATTATACTGTCCTGTACTCAGTGGTGTAACAATAGGAGAGAGGATCTGGGGAAGAGAGGTGACACCACACATTATATACACTGTATATACCTGTATCACATTTATATTACACCCCATCATACATCCCTATCATGTCCTCTGTAAAGCCTGCAGCTCCCAGAAAGCTCCGGTATCTGCTGTATTTCGGGCCTGGACGGGCCCCGGCTCCAGGAGGACCAGGGGGGCACTTGAGGGGTGAGGTGGAGGCTTTCAGCGCCAGCGGAGGGCGCAGCGGCGCGTCCGCGGCGGTCCCGGATCTCCGGCCGGGGGCGGGCAACAAATTTAGTCCCCAGCTTCTCTGTAGTACTAGGCCGCAGAGCGTAAATGTGCGCCGGACAGCTCAGGACTCCGCAGCCAGCTCCGGTGGTGACAGGACCGGGTGCAGGTAGGTGAGTATGCTGAAGGGGGCTATTTAGTGGTGAGATTGCCCAATTTTCTTAATGAAGCCGGAGGAGCTCTCCGGCTATGCGTCCTGTCCTGTCGGCAGCCAAACCACGCCCCCTTGCCTATCTACTTTAATACCAGCTCGCCCTCTGGCGACCCCTACTGGTCTCACAATGGTGAAAGGTAATCAAAATTCAGCAGCTGCTAAGCTGGAAAAATTCTCCAGGCAGCCCCCACAACCTAAACAAACTGACGATGTGCAATCCTGCAAACCCAACCCCTGCTGCTGAGGCCCCTGACGATCCCTTTCAAAGGGTCCTTGATGCAGTTCCGGCCACTGAAACAAGACTGGCAGATAAGATAGGTCAATTGCAATCCGGCCTGTCCATTATTCATCATGACCTGCAGCGAGTTCGGGAGAGGGTGGATGAGGTAGAAGCACGTACATCCACGTTGGAGGACACGGTGGCCCCCCTGGACAGACGTACAGCTACCCTGGAGTCCCAAATGCAGGCAGTCCATAAGAAAATGACTGATATGGAGGGTCGCCTTAGGCGTAATAACATCCGATTTGAGGGGCTGCCTGAGAGGGAGGAGGGCAACTCACCAGAACAATTCCTGGAAAAATGCCTCACTGACTTTTTTGGAGCAAAGGCATTCACTAACCAATTTGAGCGTGCGCATAGAGTTCCAATGCGCCCCCTTCCACCTGGAGCGCCACCTCGCACGTTCCTGGCTAAACTCCTACACTACCGGGATCGTGACACCTTCCTTCGCTTGGCCCGCACGGCGGGCCCCCTTAAGTGGAATTGATCGCCTATCTCGGTGTTCCCTGACTTTGCGGTGGACATTCAAAAGGAAAGGGCGCAATTTTTTCCGATAAAGCGGAGGCTTAAAGAACTTAACATCCAATACAGCATGCTTTTCCCGTCGCGACTGAGAGTTATCGCTGACGGAGAAACAAAATTCTTTGCAACTCCACGAGAGGCGGCGGCCTGGCTAGACAGACACAGACCACAGAGGCGTGCGCTTAACAATGACTGATGTTAGGCACCCATCAATCCCTTGAATCCACTGGGATAAGTAGTTACTTCATTAATGTTGCTTCATATTATTGCTTGAACTGTATTATCAAGATCAGCTATGTATACATGTTTTAATGCGAAGTCCTATTTCAGCCTATGCTGCTAAGGATGTTCTCCTTTTATCTTACTAATGTGCTGGTGCCCCGGGCGGGTACGCCCTTGTTATATAACAATGCTATGGTGGGAGATCTGTGACCGGTAGTCATTACATTCTTTGCCCCCACTATAGGTATAATAACTTGGGTTTAGTTGGGTAATGTTTATTTTCTTTTTTATGTTCTGAGGTTTTAGATTGGTAGATGTTTTGGGATCCAGGTATGCCACAGTTGTGTATTGGTATACGGGGAGGGGGCAGGGTTTACATTTCCCTGATGGGAAATAGGATTTTGTATGTTATTGTTTATATGTCTCTGTTATTTCAGCAAGACCGGTTCATGTTGTTCTCATTTAACATTGCAGTGATGCAGGGATCCCTTGATTTTTGGCACAGGTATAGCTGGGTGGTTGATCTGTTCACTCCCCATCCTACTAACCTTATCCCCTTCCCGACATTTGACGTATATATACGTCATGGCCGGGAAGTACTTCCCGACACATGACGTATATATACGTCATGGCTTCAAACTGTCACTGCGTCTAGAGACGCAGTGACAGAGGGACGATGTCTGCTGTCCCTGACAGCAGACATGTCCCTGCGTGCCCAGGGGGGGCTGCGATGCCGCCCCCCCGTCGGCGATCGCTGTGATTGGCTGTTCAGTGTGAACAGCCATTCACAGCGTTTTCCTGTGTTACCAGCGAATCAGACGCTCGGTAACACAGGTGTCAATCACCGCCGGGCGTCAGGGGACATGAGGGGGTCATCGGTGACGACGACACCTCACCCCACCTGCCCCCAAGGCTGTGATTGGTCCGTTTAAACTAACGGTGACTGCGCTGCAGACGCCATTCCGGTCTGGAATTGCGTGCAGAGCGGTCACCGTGCCTATCTGCCGTGATACTGACCTGATCCTTGCAAATACTTACCTGATCCTTGCAAATACCTTACCTGATCACCTGATCACTGCTTGTAGCGTGCTGGATGCTTCCTGGATCTGACTTCTTGTGACTTCCTGCTGCTGCTGCAGTGAGATAGAGAGAGAGATAGAGAGAGATAGAGAGAGATAGAGAGAGATAGAGAGATAGTGACAGAGAGTGCTATATTTTATGTCTGCTACCCCCCCTTTTTGGGGGTGCAGGGTGTTTTTTTTTTTATATATATATAACTGTCAGTGCTGCTGCTGCAGTGTCATAGAGTGATAGATAGTGATAGATAGTGAGAGATAGAGAGATAGTGATAGAGAGTGCTATATTTTGTGTCTGCTACCCCCCCTTTTTGGGGCTGCAGGTTTTTTTTTATATATATAACTGTCAGTGCTGCTGCTGCAGTGTCATAGAGTGATAGATAGTGATAGATAGTGATAGATAGTGATAGATAGTGATAGATAGTGATAGATAGTGAGAGATAGAGAGATAGTGATAGAGAGTGCTATATTTTGTGTCTGCTACCCCCCCTTTTTGGGGCTGCAGGTTTTTTTTTATATATATAACTGTCAGTGCTGCTGCTGCAGTGTCATAGAGTGATAGATAGTGAGAGATAGAGAGAGATAGATAGAGAGAGATAGTGACAGAGAGTGATAGAGAGTGCTATATTTTGTGTCTGCTACCCCCCCCCCTTTTGTGCTGATCAGTATATCTGTGCTGATCAGCAACTTTTTGGGGGTGCAGGGTTTTTTTTTTTATATATACCTGCCAGTTGCACTGTCAGTTGCACCAAAGGTTGTGCACCTGCTGCCCCTCACTGGTAATCAGTGTCGCATCACTGATCACCTTTTTTTTTTTTTTTTGAGGGTGCTGTGGGGTCTTTTTTTAATTTTTTTTGATCAAATTCCTGTTGCCTTTGAGCGCTGTTCAGTGACGGACGTTACTGACCAACATCTGTGCTCAATTTTTGGCGCAGGACCTTTTTTTTTTTTTTTCTGCACTACATACACACTACACACTACATACTACATTGAAATAAAGTTTGTACCCCCCCTACACTATACACGTGTTGAAACATTTCACTACCAGAAACACAAAAATAAAAATGGCATCCCAAATGTCATCCCAAATGTCATCCCAGTCATCCAGAAGAATGTATTCAGCGGAGGAGGCATATGCCATGCTTGCTTCTGACTCTGACACAGCCAGTGAGGCAAGCGGGGAATTTGAAGGATTCGTCTTAAGCTCCTCTTCCTCCTCTGGTGATGAGGGACCCCCTCAAAGACGCCCCCGTAGAGCAGCTGAGACCCCCCCCCCCCAATAATTGATCTCGTATGGACCCCACCACCAGACAATTTTGAGCCCCAGGTTCCTGAGTTTTTGGCCATTCCAGGAATCCAATTTGATTCCACAGGTCTCAGAGAAATTGACTTTTTCAAATTATTTTTCTCTGATGATTTTATAAATTTAATGGTGGACCAAACTAATTTATATGCCCAGCAGTTTTTTGCTCAAAACCCCACGTCATCATTTGCTAGGTGGACCCCTGTAGATGCAGTAGAGATGATGACGTTTTGGGGTCTGGTGTTTCATATGGGCATAGTAAAAAAGCCAGAAATTAGGCAATATTGGAGTACAGATGTTCTGTACAGCACCCCATTTTACCGTATGGCCATGCCCCGGGCTCGATTTGAGACGATCCTTAAATTTTTGCATTACAACGATAATGCACAGTGCCCACCCAGAGATGATCCCACCTTTGACTGGCTATTCAAAGTCAGGCCGGTCATTGATCATTTCAGTGCCAAATTTGAAGAGATGTACATCCCAGATAAATTCATTTGCATAGACGAGTCCCTTATACATTTTAAAGGAAGGGTTAAATTCCGCCAGTACCTTCCCAGTAAGAGGCCAAGGTATGGCATAAAAATGTATAAGCTGTGTGAAAGCACCTCAGGGTACACTCACAGGTTTAGGGTATATGAAGGGAAGGATTCAAGAATTGAACCGCCAGAATGCCTCCCCTCCCTCGTAGGTGTTAGTGGAAAAATTGTCTGGGATTTAGTGCACCCCTTCCTGGATAAAGGTTATCACCTCTATGTGGATAACTTGTACACTAGCATCCCCCTGTTTAAGGCCCTTGGTTCAAGAGGTACAGCAGCTTGCGGTACTGTGCGCAAGAACCAAAGAGGCCTCCCAAAAACGCACATTGCCCAAGTAATGAGAAGGGGTGAAAGCAGGGGAATATGCACCGAAAATATGTTGTTGGTCAAATATAAGGACAAGAGGGATGTCCTTATACTGACAACAATTCACGGAGACAGTACCACCTCCGTCCCTGTACGAGGTACCAGTACCCACACCTCAAAACCTAATTGTATCCTGGATTACAATAGGTACATGGGCGGAGTGGATCTTTCAGATCAGGTACTGAAGCCGTACAGTGCCCTGCGGAAAACAAAAATCTGGTACAAGAAGCTGGCCGTGTATATCATCCAGATGGCACTGTATAACGCTTACGTGCTATTCCGTTCTACCGGCCAGAGGGGGACATTTATGCACTTTCAAGAGGAAGTCATAAAGGGCATAATATTTGGGAACCAGCAGGCAGAGGGCCCCAGTACTTCTAGTACTGGCCCCCGTATTGTACCAGGGCAGCATTTTCCGAACGAAATCCCCTCCACTGCAAGAAAGGGCAGGACACAAAAAAGGTGCAAAGTTTGCTATAAAAAGGGAATAAGAAAGGAAACTATTTTCCACTGTGAAACTTGCCCCGACAAACCCGGCCTATGTATAAAGGAGTATTTTAAAATATACCACACATGTATGGATTATTAGGTTCATCATTTCACCGTGCTTCGGGGGTCTTGCTAATGCCACATAGCACCCACAAACATTCCACCAGAATCTGAGCTGCAAAATCCAAAAATCACTCCTTCCCTTCTGAGTCCTGCCATGCACCCAACTGGTATTTTTTGGTCACATATGAGGCATTGCCATACTCGGGAGAAATTGGGGCACAGATTTTGTGGTGCTTTTTCTCCTTCATACCTTCTGAAAATGAAAAATTTTGAGCCAGAACTGCATTTTTGTGTAAAAAAATGTAATTTTTCATTTTCACTGCCCAGTTGTATCAAAATTGGTGAAACCCCTGGGGGTTTGAAATGTACACTATACCCCTAGATGAATTCCCTGAGGGGTGTAGTTTGCAAAATGGGGTCACTTGTGGGGGGGTTCCACTGTATTGGTGCTTTGGGGGTCTTGCTAATGCGACATAGCACCCACCAACATTCCACCAGAATTTGTGCTGCAAAATCCAAATATCACTCCTTCCCTTCTGAGTCCTGCCACTTTTTGGTCACACATGAGGCATTGCCGTACTCGGGAGAAATTGGGGCACAGATTTTGGGGTGCTTTTTCTCCTTCATACCTTCTGAAAATGAAAAATTTTGAGCCAGAACTGCATTTTTGTGTAAAAAAATGTAATTTTTCATTTTCACTGCCCAGTTGTATCAAAATTGGTGAAACCCCTGGGGGTTTGAAATGTACACTATACCCCTAGATGAATTCCCTGAGGGGTGTAGTTTGCAAAATGGGGTCACTTGTGGGGGGGTTCCACTGTATTGGTGCTTTGGGGGTCTTGCTAATGCGACATAGCACCCACCAACATTCCACCAGAATTTGTGCTGCAAAATCCAAATATCACTCCTTCCCTTCTGAGTCCTGCCACTTTTTGGTCACACATGAGGCATTGCCGTACTCGGGAGAAATTGGGGCACAGATTTTGGGGTGCTTTTTCTCCTTCATACCTTCTGAAAATGAAAAATTTTGAGCCAGAACTGCATTTTTGTGTAAAAAAATGTAATTTTTCATTTTCACTGCCCAGTTGTATCAAAATTGGTGAAACCCCTGGGGGTTTGAAATGTACACTATACCCCTAGATGAATTCCCTGAGGGGTGTAGTTTGCAAAATGGGGTCACTTGTGGGGGGGTTCCACTGTATTGGTGCTTTGGGGTCTTGCTAATGCGACATAGCACCACCCACCAACATTCCACCAGAATTTGTGCTGCAAAATCCAAATATCACTCCTTCCCTTCTGAGTCCTGCCACTTTTTGGTCACACATGAGGCATTGCCGTACTCGGGAGAAATTGGGGCACAGATTTTGGGGTGCTTTTTCTCCTTCATACCTTCTGAAAATGAAAAATTTTGAGCCAGAACTGCATTTTTGTGTAAAAAAATGTAATTTTTCATTTTCACTGCCCAGTTGTATCAAAATTGGTGAAACCCCTGGGGGTTTGAAATGTACACTATACCCCTAGATGAATTCCCTGAGGGGTGTAGTTTGCAAAATGGGGTCACTTGTGGGGGGGTTCCACTGTATTGGTGCTTTGGGGGTCTTGCTAATGCGACATAGCACCCACCAACATTCCACCAGAATTTGTGCTGCAAAATCCAAATATCACTCCTTCCCTTCTGAGTCCTGCCACTTTTTGGTCACACATGAGGCATTGCCGTACTCGGGAGAAATTGGGGCACAGATTTTGGGGTGCTTTTTCTCCTTCATACCTTCTGAAAATGAAAAATTTTGAGCCAGAACTGCATTTTTGTGTAAAAAAATGTAATTTTTCATTTTCACTGCCCAGTTGTATCAAAATTGGTGAAACCCCTGGGGGTTTGAAATGTACACTATACCCCTAGATGAATTCCCTGAGGGGTGTAGTTTGCAAAATGGGGTCACTTGTGGGGGGTTCCACTGTATTGGTGCTTTGGGGGTCTTGCTAATGCGACATAGCACCCACCAACATTCCACCACCAAAAATCACTCCTTCCCTTCTGAGTCCTGCCATGCACCCAACTGGTATTTTTTTGTCACATATGAGGCATTGCCATACTCGGGAGAAATTGGGGCACAGATTTTGGGGTGCTTTTTCTCCTTCATACCTTCTGAAAATGAAAAATTTTGAGCCAGAACTGCATTTTTGTGTAAAAAAATGTAATTTTTCATTTTCACTGCCCAGTTGTATCAAAATTGGTGAAACCCCTGGGGGTTTGAAATGTACACTATACCCCTAGATGAATTCCCTGAGGGGTGTAGTTTGCAAAATGGGGTCACTTGTGGGGGGGTTCCACTGCATTGGTGCTTGGGGGGTCTTGGTAATGCGACATAGCACCCACCAAAATTCCACCAGAATCTGAGCTGCAAAATCCAAAAATCACTCCTTCCCTTCTGAGTCCTGCCATGCACCCTATTGGTATTTTTTGGTCACATGTGAGGCATTGCCGTACTCGGGAGAAATTGGGGCACAGATTTTGGGGTGCTTTTTCTCCTTCATACCTTCTGAAAATGAAAAATTTTGAGCCAGAACTGCATTTTTGTGTAAAAAAATTTAATTTTTCATTTTCACAGCCCAGTTGTATCAAAATTGGTGAAACCCCTGGGGGTTTGAAATGTACACTATACCCCTAGATGAATTCCCTGAGGGGTGTAGTTTGCAAAATGGGGTCACTTGTGGGGGGGTTCCTAACTTTTAGCATCTTATGGTGCCTAGAAACCTACATGGTGCCTAAAAAATAATCTCATAAAAAGGAGGCTCCAAAATCAAGTAGGTGCTCCTTCTATTATGAAGCCTGTGGTTTGGTCAACGTGCACACTAGGGCCACATATAGGATATTTATGAAAACAAAAGAATTGGGGGAATCAATTTTTAGTCACATTTCTCTAGTAAAATGTACTGTGTTCCTTAGAAAAATTTATTAAAATTGAAAATCTGCAAAAAAAATGAAATTTTGAAATTTCACCTACACTTTGTTTTAATTCCTGTGAAACACCTAAAGGGTTAACAAACTTCCAAAATGCTGTTTTGAATACTGTGAGGGGTGCAGTTTTTGAAATGGCATCATTTATGGGGGTGTCTCACATACAAGTCCCTCAAAGTCACATCAGAACTGAACTGGTCCCTAAAAAAATCAGTGTTTGAAATTTTCTTGAAAATTTGAGAATTTGCTATTCATATTGTAAGCCTCCTAGTGTCCAAAAAAATTAAAAGGAAGTTGAAATAATGATGGAAACATAAAGTAGACATATGGTCTATGTTAGTTATTAACTATTTTGAGTGGTATGATTATTTGTCTCACAAGCAGAAAATTTAACATTTTGCAAATTGCTAAATTTTCCATTTTTTTCCGACATTTTGATATTTTTCACAAAAAAAACACAGACTGTATCGACCCAAATTTACCACTAATTTGAAGTACAATGTGTCACGAAAAAACAATCTCATAATCACTGGGATAAGTCAAAGCAAAAAAAAGTTATCCCCACTTAAGTGATACATGTCAGATTTGAAAAAAAGGGCTCTGTCAGGAACGCAAAAACTGGCTCTGTCAGGAAGGGGTTAAGATATGGCTTCATTAAACTTCCTCTCCTGGAATGTGAGGGGTCTCAATGACAGGGTGAAGAGGTCCTTGGTTCTTGTCAGCGCAGGCGGCTTTTGTGTTCCCGGCTGTGACCGTGGTGGAGCAGTGGAGGGCGCTGGGTAGCAGAACGCTGGAGGCTTGATGTGTGACATACACGGAGGGACAGGAGATCAGCGAACCAGAGTGTTGGCGGAGACCAGGAACAGGGGCGCGGAGTCTAACCTGCCAGCGGTATTCACCAGGGAGCCCCGCAAGGAGCTTTGGACTTAGCTGCGTCTGACAGGCAGGTCGCGGCCCCCTGCCCTGGTCCTCTGGACGCAGGCTGGGGCGAGAATACTTGAGCTCGGGAAGGAGCTTTGAGAGCTCAGCAAGGAGGACGCAATCTGGGAATTGCAGGAGATGTCGACCAATGGTGTCGACCGTGGTGCCGACAGCTGGTGAGAGACTCTGGGGATACGCTGGAGCAATAGGACGTAGATGGTAAGTCACTATGATACACAGCAGAGGGGTGTCAACCCTGGAGTCGACGGAGCCTGTCGGCAGTTCAGGACAAGATGTTGATAGTCACTGAAAATGGCAACTGACTTAAGAGCCAGTGAGGTGCTCAGCGAGACACCTTATACTCGACTGCAGAGATGGTGTCGCAGGAGACTTCTGGAGATGGGACGAACCAGGAAAGTAACAGCAGCTGTGAGAAACGCTGTAGACAGGGACACAGGTGAACCTGGATACCCTGGAGCCTTGGGAACTTCCTCTGAACACAGGAGAACTCTGGAACAGGTAAAGCAATTGTTCAAGGCAAGGAGGACTCTGGGAAACTGGCTTATATTCCTCCAGGTGATTGCTTGATTGTCTGCAGCTTGCAGCAGCAGACAGAACCAGGAAGTATGCCTTGAGTACCTGGGATCATGTGACTGGTGCTGAATTTAGGGAGCTTCACTGGAGTTCTAATCACTGAAAATGCAGAGCAGCTGCAACAGCAGCAGCTAGGAAACAAACAGGCATGGAACATCAGGAAATCACGGTGAACCAAGTCAGGTTCATGACAGTTCTTAGACAATTAAAGCAGTATAATCCAGATGTAACATGTCTTTTAGAAACACACTTAACAGGTAGCAAAGTGCTGTCCCTCAAGAAGCCCTGGGTCAGCTGGACATATCATTCTACCCATACCTCCTCCTCCAGGGGGGTATCTGTACTCATTAGGAAAACTGTTCCCTTCTCTGTGATAGGGGTGCAAATCGACCCCTGGGGTAAATTTGTTTTTATAAACTGTCTACTAAATTCTCTTCCTGTACTATTGATGGTGGTATATGTCCCACCCCCGTATTCTCCCTCTGTCCTTAAAAAGGTGGCCGAATTTATGGCGTCCTCTCCCAGCACTGCCACTATATGTATGGGAGACTTTAATAACCTCCTAGACCCCATGATGGATAGAATGTCTGAGATCACATCCCACTCAAACCCGGCCGTCCCACTTCCCGGGCGTTGTAGCAGAGATGTGCCTCATGGATGCTTGGAGAGTGAAACATCCTACTTCTAGACAATACTCGTGCTTCTCACATTCCCACTTCTCCTTCTCCAGGATTGACCTAGCACCTGATACCTAGGATCCGTCACACTAAGTATGAGAGCAGAGGCATTTCGGATCATTCCCCTATCACGTTACATCTAGACCTCAATTGTCACCGAGGCCAGTCAATATGGAAACTTAACCCCTTTTGGCTGACTCGTATGGGTATAGGACTGGACCTCGAGGTGACATGGAAGGAATTCTTTGATAAAAACTCTGACTCTGTGTCTACAGACATCTTGTGGGATGCTTTTAAGGCCTTTCTTGGGGGGACTTTAATCCAAAGGGTCTCCAGCCTGAAAGCGTTTTACAAGAAACAGGAGTCAGAATTAGAAACACTGTGTGTTGCAACTGAGTTAAAATTCCTTACGGACAAATTAGAATCCTCCAAATTAGAGTGGTTAGATGCCCAAAAAGAATCGAAAAAATGTCTCTTAGAAAAAACTCGATATAAACTATTGTTCACTTCCCATTCGACCTATGCCTTTAGTGATAGACCGGGTAGTTACATGGCACGTCTTATGCGTGGGGAGAGAGGCCCTTGTACAGTCACAGAGCTCCACACAGCGGGCGACCAGGCAGTCAGTCAGACCCCCGACATCGCCAACGAATTTGTTTCGTACTATAGCAATCTCTATACTTCCAAATCCTCATGTGACTTAGATGATCTCCGAGCATATCTACACAGTATATCACTCCCCTCCCTATCTACTGAAGATCGTAATCTGCTAGAAGCACCTTTCACGCTTGATGAAATAACATCTGCTATACAGGCCTCCCCAACGGCAAGGCACCGGGCTCCGATGGTATCCCGTCCAAACTATACAAGAAACACATTAACTTCTTCTCAGCCCACCTACTTAACATTTCCCAACAAATATTTGATAAGGGTATTCTTCCGACATCAATGTCAGAGGCTATAATTATCGTTCTCCCCAAACCCGGCAAAGACCCCTCTTATCCCGACTCCTACTGTCCTATTTCCCTACTCCCAACAGATGTTAAGATTTTGACCAAAGTGTTAGCTGCCAGATTGAATCGAATTATAACACACATAATACACCCGGACCAGACGGGCTTTATACCCAATAAAACCACTTCCATTAACCTAAGGCTATTTACACACCTACAGACTCCTAGGGATGACCAGTGCACTTCGGCTATTGCCTCCCTCGATGCAGCAAAGGCATTCGACTCGGTCGAATGGGGTTACCTTTGGGAGGTACTAGACCGATTTGGATTTGGACCAAAATTTATTCGATTTATTCAAACACTATACGCTTCACCAACGGCCAGGATATCGGTAAATGGATATATATCTCACTCATTTCCCCTATTCAGAGGCACTAGGCAGGGCTGCCCCCTGTCCCCCGCCCTATTCGCCATTGCCATCGAGCCCCTGGCTTGTTTAATTATATCAAATTAAAACATCGTTGGCCTAAAAATAGGGTCTAGGCAAGACAAAATAGCTTTATATGCTGACGATATCCTCCTATTTATCCATGACTACTCTAATTCATTACCTTTAATATTCAGTGTTACTACAGATTTTGGTCAATACTCTGGCTTATTAATTAACTGGTCCAAATCCTCTATTACACCACTTAGAGGCAGCATTCCGAATCCTCTTCCTGTACAATTCCCACTTCCATGGTCGGATACCTTTAAATACCTAGGAATTTGGGTCTCGAACAAACCCAGCTTTTATATCCCACTAAACCTCCCACAAATAAACTATCTTCGCACTAAAACGCCACTCTTCAGTAAATTACCACTAACAGTCACTGGAAGAATCAATATGGTGAAAATGGTCTTCCAACCTAAACTCCTTTACATTCTTCAACAAGCCCCGATCTATATCCCACAGAAACACTTTAAACAAATCGAAAGCTTACTCTCCTCACTAATATGGGTGGGTAAGCGCCCTAGGGTTAGACTTCAAACCCTCACCAGACCCAAAAACTCAGGCGGCCTAGCCCTACCTGATTTCAGATACTATTACTATGCAGCCTAGCTGTGCTTTATATGGGAATGGCTAAATGTAAAGGATGATACTACTCTTCATGTAAAAATGTTTGCTCAACAATGCCCGGGAACTTCCCCACTACAAACTTTATTAGGCAGCATCACTAAAAATATCAGAATCCCTTTGATAAAACAAGCAGTTATTATATGGCGACTGGTTCACAGAACTATGGGTGGCCAGGGATGGGACCCGGAGATCTCTCTACTTAACACCCGTGCCTTGCCTGAGTTGGCCTCTCTGGAAGTGGAGAACACGTGGAATAGGTGGAATGTATGTAATTTGGGAGACTTGTACCATAACAACACTCTTAAAACTTTCCAGGAACTACAGGTCACTTTCCCCATTCCCAACTCGCAATTTTATAGGTACCTCCAGATAAGACATGCCCTCAACAAACAAGTGGGATCTTCATCCTCCCCATCTATTAACAATTCCCCCGTTAAAACATTGATTCAGAATGCCTCGGACATACATCTTGTATCCATACTGTACTCGGCTATACAGCAGAAATCTCACTCAGACCTTCTCCCCTCTGTTAGGTTAAAATGGGAGGCTGACCTGGGAGATATGACCGATGAGATATGGTCTAGTGCCTTGGAGGCCCACAGGTTATCCACGACTAATATTAGATTCCAACAGATACAGTACTATATTCTGCACCGGGTGTACATGATCCTCCTCCTCGACATGTCCCAGGTGTAATTTAGCAGAAGGTACCTTTTTGCATTTATTATGGTCATGTCCCAGGATAACTATATACTAGAAGGCTGTTACTGACTTTCTGATCAGCTTAGGTATCCCCGGGAATGCTATCACCCCTGTCTCTTGCTTACTCTCTGCTTTCGACGAGGAAGCCCTCACTACTTCAGATAAACGTTTTATGATTAATATATGTGCCCTGGCCAAAGTGGTTATAGCCAGATTGTGGATGGGTGGGGAGGCACCGAGTATTCCGGCCTGGGTCTCCCTGGTCAATGAAACAGTGAGCCATGAAAAATTTGTCTACCTGTCCAGAAGTAGTGAAAAAAAGTTCCATTCCATATGGTCTAAATGGTTGGAGTCTAACTACTCAACAAAGAATACTCCTAGAAATTAATGCCTTGGGACTTGTGCCCTAATACATGACAAATATCCTATGATTCACAATGACCAATGTGCCTTACCGCTAGGTTAATATATGTCTATATCCTGGCATTTGGATACTACTGTCTTGTACGTCTACTGATAAATTAGTACACTTCGACATTGTGACCTGCCATAATATGTGCCTCTTCATCTACTTGTCTTTGTGCCTCGAATTATTCTTTATAAGCTTGCCTGTGCATGTCGATATGGGATCACACATGGAAATAATATACAATGATGGTATGTTTGATGCTCTTTATTCTGATGTTAGTATTGATTATATTGCTATTGTATCTACTGTACCATGGTATCTGTATACAACCTTATATATATATTTGCACAATGTAGTCATTTATTTGATGGGTGAACATGTACCTCTGTACTATGTCTTGCTTGTACGTTTGCGTTTTGCTCTTTTTTTTGTTCTTTATGCATCTAAAAAACAATAAAAATGTATTGAAATAAAAAAAAAAAGAATTTAAGTCCTGGCCCTATTTGGTTTGTTTTTTGTTTGTTATGGTATGTTTAACATTTTTCCTGACCACTTCTTTATATTATATATATGTGTGATACAGTCTATACTATACACCAGTGGTTCCCAACCCTGGTCCTCAAGTACCCCCAACAGTGCATGTTTTGCAGGTTTCCACACAGAATCAGTGAAATAAATAGCTCCACCTGTGGATCTTTTAAAATGTGCCTGAATAATCTGTGCACCTGCTGGGTGACCTGGAAAACATGTACTGTTGGGGGTACTTGAGGACCAGGGTTGGGAACCACTGCTATACACCATCTATAGTGTTAGATATTAATAGTGTATTCCATACAATATCCACTGTATAAAAAGACTAATGTGTATATTAATGTCCAGGGTCATTACTAGCTTCTTCTACCGCTTCCCCCAGACACCCGCTCTTGCTCCAATGTTCCACAGAGATGGTGGCCTGCATTGGAAATCCAGCATATTTATTCCTTAACAAGGTGACATAGTGCAGTGTATTAAGGCTTGTGCGCAGTAGCACCGCCGGTGTTATCAGACAGCCCATCATAGTGCGTGATCATATCCAGCATCAACAGTTGCTGTACCTGGTACCTTATACTGGCTGCTGTATATCTTATATCACCTATATCCTGCTATCTTCAGTACAACCTCTAGTAGTTTGGCATCAGTGTGTGGACTAACCGCCTTGCTCACATCCGCTATGCACCTACCAACTTGTAGGCATCTACCAATAAATCCAAAGTGAGCTATTCAGTGATCTCACTTATGTGATGTCATCGGTCAGCAGCCAGTTAAACTATAAGACCCATCAGGAAGTAACAGGACACAAACCCAGAGTGCGCTGCCTCTTCTCATATCCCCTTCTGGAGAACTGACACCATCGGGTATATTTACAAAGATAAGTGGCAGGAATACTATGTGCAACACACGCCGGACATTACAATTAATATTATTGCCACTATATATTTTAAGGTGCTACTCAAGGAGAAAAAGTGCCTTTTGCTTCACAAATATACCACTTTATTTCCAATTCATAATTCAATAGGTTCAGTGGTTTGCGTAGTATAGTACAGGTTGAGTATCCCTTATCCGAAATGCTCGGGACCACGAGCATTCCGGATAAGGGAAAATTCCGGTTTTTGGAATAATTTTTTTTTTGCCATACTTACCTGCCCCTGGTGGGTCCCCGATGGTCCCTCGGCATCCATGGAGTCCTCCGGCGTCCATGGCAGGCTACCAGCACTGTCTCCGGCGTCTCCAGGAGTGCTTTGCGCAAGTTCCCAGGCACGCCGGTGCAAAGCACTCCTGGGACCGATGGAGACACCGGAGAGGATGCTGAAGGCATGCCGTGGACGCCGGAGGACTTGGTAAGTATTAAAAGAGGGTAAGGGGGGGGGGGGGGGGGGGGGGGGGGGGGGGAACAAAAAAAAATTTGAATTATTCCAAAAAAACACGGTTTTTGGAATAATTCGGATACAGCCAGTCACAGGATAGAGAACCATGAGAGACATTGTCAGTCACTGAGTGGGAAGCAGAGTACAGAGGATGCAGCCAGTCATGGGATAGAGAACAGGGCGGTGAGAGACATTGTCAGTGACTGAGTGGGAAGCAAAGTACTGAGGATGCAGTCACTCACAGGATAGAGGGTGGTGAGAGACATTGTGAGTAACTGAGTGGTAAGCAGACTACAGAGGATGCATCCAGTCACCGGATAGAGAACCAGTCAGTGAGAGACATTTTGAGTGACTGATTGGGAAGCAGAGTAAAGCGGATGCATCCAGTCACAGGATAGAGAACAGTGAGAGACATTGTGAGTGACTGGGAAACAGAGTACAGAGGATGCAGCCAGTCACAGGAGAGAGAACAGTGAGAGACAGTGTGCGTGACTGAGTGGGAAGCAGAAGAGCATCTCACACCAGTGAGTGAGTGAGCTGCAGCCAGTGTGTACTCCCTGCCTCCATCCCCAAGGATCACATGTAGGCACAACACTCTCACACGAGGAACACTGAGTGACAGTCCATTGATCAGGGGTGGCCAAACCGGTCCTCGAGATCTACCAACGGTTCACGTTTCCCAGTTACCTAGCTGGTTCACAGCTGTAGTCATTACTAACTGTCATATTTTCAAACATGCTGCATTCATTCCTACTATAGATCCACAGGTTGCCTGGAAAACATGCACCATTTGTAGATCTTGAGGACAGGTTTGGCCACCCCTGCCATAGATCATTCTATGTAACATCTGGATCTCTGTCTCCCTCCCAGTTCGCCCACAGGTGAAGGTCTCCAGTCACCAGTCAGACGATATCACAAAGCTCCACTGTCAGGTGTACGGGTTTCACCCCCGAGCTGTGGATGTGAAGTGGATGAGGAATGGGACAGACGAGGTTCCCTCACATGAAGCTACAAAGATCCTCCCCCATCCTGACGGCACCTATCAGACCAGAGCCTCTGTGGAAGTCATACTCAGGGATGAGGACACTTACTCCTGTTATGTGGATCACAGCAGCCTGGAGGAGTCACTCAATATCCTGTGGGGTGAGTGTCAGCTATGCTTGGGGCACGTGTGCATTATAGCATAGTACTAACATTCTGTATTGTACCAGGTATCACTTGTACCATATACTGTAATAATGCAGAGATCTGACATAGTATTTATATTAAACTTTTGAAATGAACATGTCATACTTACTGTACATACATCTATACATACTGTACATACATCCATACTGTACGTACATCCATACTGTACATCCATACTGTACGTACATCCATACTGTACGTACATCCATACTGTACATCCATCCATACATACATCCATACTGTACATACATCCATACTGTACGTACATCCATACTGTACATCCATACATACATCCATACTGTACATAATCCATATTTATTTGTTTACAGTTTCTTATATAGCGCAGCATATTCTGCTGTGCTTTACAATTGGTACTGTACCCACATCCATCCATACTGTACCCACATCCATACTGTACATACATACATTCTTACAGTCTTAGGGGGGGGAATTTACTAAGCAAAATATGTCTAAAAAATTGTATTTATTTTTTTAAGGCACATTTGTATTTTTAGCACTTTACTATGCCAAAAATACATGTATTCTTATTCATGCGCATTCGTATTTGTATTTACAAATACGAATGTATACGCCATTGGAAAATACGAATAAAAAAGAATGGTGGTTCCCAATTTACTAAGCGCCATATTGAATATAGGCCACAAATTAGTGGTAAACGGACGTAATTGCTCGCCAAATACACCTGGAAAATACACTTCATTTTCCTGGTGTATTTGTCAGAAGCCTGAATGGATCAGTAAAATCCGTGCAGGTTGCAGTGTGTAAAAAAAAAAGAAAAAAAAACAGTGTGGGGTCTCCCACGAAGAGCTGCGGCTGGTTTTAAAAACTCAGGGAAAATTTGGCGTAGGGCTCCGCTGATTTTTTAAAACCAGCCCCAGGCTCCAGGGCTGGGTCTGGATCCCAAAATATGGGGGACAAAATGAATAGGGGTCCCCCATATTTTAAGAACCAGCCCCAGTCACAGCCGGGGGACACTTATTATATAAGGTCCCACGGCCAAAACATTAACTCTGCCAGTCAGCCTGGGCTGGGGTCCTGGGTGAGTGGGGTCCCCCCAACAAAGGGGTCCCCCCTCCAGGACTTACCTGCCCAGGCTGAAGCCTGGTGCTGTCCCCAGTACCCCTGGCCTGTAGGTACTGGGCATATTCAAGTGTAAAAAATAGACAAAACCATTGGGTTTTGCTGTGGAACTGTGAGTCCCAGCAAGTCTGGAACACATACTGGGACTTGGAGAACCACAAGTCCCAGCATGTGGCCCTTTAATAGTTAGATAAAAGCACACTGACACTAGAAAAATAAAACTTTAATACATACAGTGCCCATACATACTGATACTTGCCTATCTTGAGCCCCCTCCTCCAATTCTGAAAGTGACAGTTCTCCGGGACATTCATAGGTATAAGATCTTAGTTAATATCATCATTTTCAGAGCCGCAATTCTACCTAGCCATGAGATGTGCAACATCATCCAGTCAGTGGACATCAGTGAGATCTTGTGAAAGAGCGGGGCATAATTAGCTTGAAATATTTAAGACTACTAGTTTGCCAGGAATATTGGAATTTAGTTCTTAGGGATTGAAGGAGATCAGAGTAGAAGTTCATAGGGAGTGCTTCAGTTTTGGACACGTTTGTAATAAGATACAGCGGAATATTCATCTAGGATCCTATGCAGATTGGGCAGGGAATACTCTGGATCAATGAGGGAGAGCAGAACGTCATCCGCAAATAAGAATATTTGATATGTCACACCCGATATCTTCGGACCTTTAACGGTATCCGATGATGTTATAATCTCGGCAGGTGGTTCAATAGCCAGTGCAAAAACTAAGGGTGACAGGGGGCAACCTTGGCGAGTTCCATTGGAAATCATAAAGGAGAAGGAAAGCAGACCGCTCACAAACACTCTAGCTGATGGGGTTGAATATAAGGCAGATATGGATGTCACAGCACGACCCGTTATCCCAAACTTGCGTAGAACCGCATGTAAATAGCCCCAATGATGTCTGTCAAAGGCCTTCTCCGCATCCAAGGACAGCAACAGCAACGGTTCCTCCGATCCAGAGAAGGCCTCAACCAAATCGATTATTCTTCTAGTGTTATCAGGTGACTGTCTACCTTGTACGAAACCCACTTGATCCTGATGAATGAGAGTGGGAGGGTTGAGTCTGTTAGCTATCAATTTGGCATAAATGTTAACGTCCGAATTAAGCAATGCTATGGGTCGATAATTGGTTATGATAGTTGGGTTCTTCCCTGGTTTAGGGAAAGCAACTATCCTGGCTTACAGCATTTCTTTGGGGAAGCTACCTAACATAGATGCTTCATTGAACATTTGGGCCAAAATAGGGGAAAGAACATCTTTGAAGCAGGAATAAAACTTGTTAGTGTATCCATCTGGGCCGGCCCTTTGTCGGCCGGGAGTGATTTAATAACTGAATTAATCTCCTCCACTGACCAGGGCCGTGCTAGCGTGTGAAGGTCATTCACACTAAGGGAAGGGAGCGTAATCTGAGCTAGAAATTGGCCTATGGCAGAATTAGTAGGCTGTGGAGTCTCTGGGTCGGCCGCCAGGTTGTAAAGGTTAGAATAATATGCGGCAAAGGCATTAGCTATATCCTCTGGATTAGACACCTTAAAGCCTCTGTTGTCCACGATTGACCGTATTCGCCTGGGGCTGGGTTTAAAAAAAATCGGCGGAGCCCAATGCAAAATTGTCCCTGTTTTTTTTTAAAACCAGCCTCGGCTCTTTGAGCCTGATGCTGGTTATATACGAATTAGTCAAATACGACTGATTAGTACATTTTCCTCCGGAATACGAATTTGCATATGGCTAAAACAGCCGTATCCATTCGTATTAGGAATACAAATACGATTTTTCATCTTCGTATTTTTTTTTTTTTAATAAACGTTTGTTTTTTAAGAAGTATTACATTGAAAGTACACATTTAAATTTGGATACCGATATACATCAAACAGCAACAAATCAGAGACCAATTGTTACATTTTTGTTGTGCAGATCCATCCTGTGGGACACAGGATCTAATGTGTTTTTTTTTCTCAAATTATTTTTATTCAGGATTGAGCATTATAGTATTACAATCAATCGAATACAATTGAATTTATAACGGTAAAAAGAAAGAATATGACATACTGTAAATTCAGATTACAATAGAATACGTTATCATTTCCATTTTCTCTTTTCCTTAGCAACAGATATAGGATCTAATGTGTTTAACATAACTAGTATATGAAGCTTAACCTTAAGCATTGCTTCCGGAATCTGTCCCAGCTGGGTCATTCTAAAGTCCCAATATATAGGTCTGTATGAATATAATGAGGTTTTTCGGTCTCAGCTGACAACAAACATAAACACCTTACTTATATTATATCATAGAACATAAGGAAGGAGAAAGAAAATGAAAGAAAGTGGAAGAAAGAGAGGGGGGTGGGGTATGGGGGGGTAAGTAGCACAATGCCTATAGGCTCTATTAAGTCACTCACTGTCGGTGAGGCCCTTAGGGCTACGTTTCGTATGACCTTAGAAACAAAATAGAAGGAGGGGACTGAGCCGCCCAAGGTTTGCTCTACTAAGACAGAGTGGAATGTGAGTATGAATACTTGTATGGGATGGAGTTTGACGCATTTCTCTGTACCTCAATTGTTATAGCCCGTCGGACAGGAGCCCTTTTTCGCAAGGGTCCAAGACGGATGTTCAGTATATAAGTAGATCTCGGATCAAGTATCTGTGTCAAGGGTTAGTATGTACAGTATCTCTCCCATTTTCTACCAGTAGAAGACATATCCGGTAAATATTTACGATCATAATACATTTGCTGCAGCGTCATCCTGTGTAATTCTTCTAGTCTCGGACTAGTCTTGGCTATCCAATGCTTTAGTATCAGTTTCTTTGAAATCGTAAACATGATCGTGAGCAGTGGAGTCACCGCTCTGCGCAGAGCCATGTCCAACCGGCCATCAAAGTTAATACATAAGCATGCTTCTGGCGTGACCTTGATATGGAGCTGAGAATTTATAAACATAAATAATTTGTTCCAATACCTTCTGATTTTGAAGCAATCCCAGAAGCAGTGGAAAAGGGAAGCTGCCAGAACTCCACATTTCGGGCATCGCCCTTCTTCATCTGGGACAAAGTGAGTTCTAACATTAGGGGACATATAGGCACTATGTAGAGTCTTGAGGTGGACTTCTTGCAGGTGTGCAGAGTGCAGGGTTTTTATCGTGGTCACATATACCCCATCAGGTCTTTTTCCAAATGAATCCAGTCTGCAGCATATCTCATGAGAATAGCTAGAGAATAAGAGTATATATCCGGGATCTCCGATCCCCCGTCTTCTCTGGTCATAACTAATTTGGAGAATGCAATTTTTGTTTTTTTCCCTTGCCATATAAAACGTACAATGGCTTTCTTTAATTTTTGATTGTCTTCTTTAGTTATAATGAAGGGAAATAGAAGATTTTTGGAAAGATGATGGTTTTTACCACTGCATTAAAGAAATCGGGAGATCATGCCAGCCATCTAATTTTGTGAGAATGGTAGATATAATTTTTGTGAAATTTAGCTGATAAATATCGGAAGGTGATTTAGAAATCAATATTCCAAGATATTTAAAATGGTTATTGGGTGATATTTAGTTGCGTGGACTTGGTTAGGTCCTGTATTGCTTCCTGTGGTACATTAAGGGGTAATAATTCTGATTTGGTGATATTAATCTTATACCCCGCTCTGTTACCAAATAGAGTAATGAGGCATAGGATTTCGGGGATGGAGGTCGTAGGGTCTGACACAAACAGGAGCATGTCATCGGCAAACAATGCTATTTTCATCTCTTCTCCTCCCACTTTCATGCCCTTGTACAGGGCCGTTTCTAGACAATTTAGCTCCCCCCCCCCCAAATACATAACATGGTACAGAAGAAATTGCGCGTGCCGAAGGCGTGCGCCGAAATAGGGGGCGTGGTTTATTTTAAAAGGGGCGTGGCTTAATATAAGGGCGTGGTCTAGCAGGAAACAATTACCTTACATCTCACTTTTGCAACCTGCACGTCTAGACATTGTCCTCCCGCACTCTTAGTTGGCGGGCTGAAGGCCACACAGTGACATAAAAATATAAAGGCCCACACAGTTACCTAGTACGCCTCACAGGCCAAACAATGACTGGCTACTTAAATCATTATACACTTTTTACCCGTGATGCCAATTACACATTACGCCGCACACTGTGATGACAATGACATATTACGCCGCACACCATGATGACAATTACACATTATGTCGCACACTGTGATGACAATTACACATTACGCCGCACACTATGATGACAATTACACATTAGGCACACTGTGATGACAATTACATATTACGCCGCACACCATGATGGCAATTACACAATACTCCCCACAACGTAATGCCTATTACACATTATGCCCCACACGCCGCTGCCATACAACTGATGCTGTTTACTAATATGCCCACACAGTGGCAGATATGCCCCCACAGTGCCATACATATATGCCCCCACAGTGCCATACATATATGCCCCCACAGTGCCAAATATGTCCCCACAGTGCCACATATATGCCCCCACAGTGCCACATATATATGCCCCCACAGTGGCAGATATGCCCCCTCAGTGCCACACATATATGCCCCTACAGTGCCATACATATATGCCCCCACAGTGACAGCTATGCCCCCACAGTGCCACATATATGCCCCCACAGTGGCAGATATGCCCCCTCAGTGCCACACATATATGCCCCTACAGTGCCATACATATATGCCCCCACAGTGACAGCTATGCCCCCACAGTGCCAAACATGCCCCCACAGTGACAGCTATGCCCCCACAGTGCCACACATATATGCCCCCACAGTGCCACACATATGTCCCCACAGTGCCACACATATGTCCCCACAGTGCCACACATATGTCCCCACAGTGCCACACATATGTCCCCACAGTGCCACACATATGCCCCCACAGTGCCACACATATCCCCACACATATGCCCACACAGTGCTACACATATGCCCACACAGTGCCATATATGCCACCACAGTGCCACACATATGCCCCCTCAGTGCAAGACCTATATGCCCCCACAGTGCTAGAATATTATATCCCAGCAGCAGCACAACTCACCGCCGCACACTGTGATGACTAGAGACAGGATTATATGCAACAAAAAAAGCTTGAAATATGCATGCAAATATGCATGAAAAATACTTAAAATATGCATGAAAAGTGTTAAAATATGCTACATTAAATAGTAAAAAAAGTAATTTTTAACTTATTTATTTAAAAATCAGCATACAATTAGTTGCAAATAAACCTCAAAAATAGGCCCACAGCATCTGCAGATGTCAGTATGCTGGCTACTGCAGCATCCAAATCTCTTCTTGCACCAACTACACGGACCCTCATCTCCAGCGCCGATGGATCAAATGTCAGCATAGCGTGTGAGGGCGGCGCAGTGGAAGGCTTCCTCCCTGCGCCGCATACTCACTGTGACACAGCATTTTCTCCGCGCCGCGTGATGTCACAATCCTTCTGCCCACCTCATCTGCTGCAGAAGTCTGTCTCTTGTTGTAAGGTCCCAGGCCAGGGGCAAGCAAAGGTTCTGGAGTTTCATAATGGCTTCTGCCCTGACTGACTTTTATCAACATGGATTGGCAGCCTAGAGCAGTGTCAGACATAGCGTACGTTCAAGGTTCCCCACTCTGCGCACATATTGCCCCAGCCTGTACACTCTACCACTACCTGGCCAGCAGCAGCAGGGCAAAGCAGTGCTGTGACTCGCGGGTGGGAAGAGGGCTGGGCCTAAAATATGCACCATCACTAGATTTTAGGTAAAATATGCAATAACCAGTGAGAATGGGCAAAATATGCAAATGCATATGCAAATATGCAAATGCATATAATCCTGTCTCTAGTGATGACAATGACATATTACGCCGCACACCATGATGACAATTACACATTATGTCGCACACTGTGATGACAATTACACATTACGCCGCACACTATGATGACAATTACACATTAGGCACACTGTGATGACAATTACATATTACGCCGCACACCATGATGGCAATTACACAATACTCCCCACAACGTAATGCCTATTACACATTATGCCCCACACGCCGCTGCCATACAACTGATGCTGTTTACTAATATGCCCACACAGTGGCAGATATGCCCCCACAGTGCCATACATATATGCCCCCACAGTGCCATACATATATGCCCCCACAGTGCCAAATATGTCCCCACAGTGCCACATATATGCCCCCACAGTGCCACATATATATGCCCCCACAGTGGCAGATATGCCCCCTCAGTGCCACACATATATGCCCCTACAGTGCCATACATATATGCCCCCACAGTGACAGCTATGCCCCCACAGTGCCACATATATGCCCCCACAGTGGCAGATATGCCCCCTCAGTGCCACACATATATGCCCCTACAGTGCCATACATATATGCCCCCACAGTGACAGCTATGCCCCCACAGTGCCAAACATGCCCCCACAGTGACAGCTATGCCCCCACAGTGCCACACATATATGCCCCCACAGTGCCACACATATGCCCCCACAGTGCCACACATATGCCCCCACAGTGCCACACATATGCCCCCACAGTGCCACACATGTCCCCACAGTGCCACACATATGCCCCCACAGTGCCACACATATGCCCCCACAGTGCCACATATATATGCCCCCACAGTGCCATAAATATATGCCCACACAGTGCCAAGTATGTCCCCACAGTGCCACATATATGCCCCCACAGTGCCACATATATATGCCCCCACAGTGGCAGATATGCCCCCTCAGTGCCACACATATATGCCCCTACAGTGCCATGCGACCATCGGATGCGATGACCCGATTTTTCCATAGGAATCAATGTTAAAATGGACAGAGTCCATTTTAACATGGAATTCAATGGGAAAAAGGGGTCCTCTTCATACCCCTACTATCCAAGTGGGCATGGAGTTGGATATAAACCTGTGGCGAGCGTAGCGAGCCACTGAGCCCGAAGCGTGGCGAGCGGACGGTATTCTATGTCCCCTCGCGGGGCTCGCTACGCTCGCCACGCTTCGGGCTCGGTGGCTCGCTACGCTCGCCACAGGTTTATATCCAACTCCATGCCCACTTGGATAGTAGGGGTATGAAAAGGACCCCTTTTTCCCATTGAATTCCATGTTAAAATGGACTCTGTCCATTTTAACATTGATTCCTATGGAAAAATCGGGTCATCGCATCGCATCGCATCGCATCCGATGGTCGCATGCGATGCGATGCGATGTGCCCGATCCGACCCGATTTAGAAATCGGGCGCCCGGATAACTCATAAGTACCGAAAACTTATTACAGTTCTTAAACCTAAATATTCTCTCCAGTAGATTGTTTTGTTTCTTTGGGGCCCATTTAACAATGATCGCATTTACAATGCGATCTTGGCGAAATATTATCACCCAGGATCGCATTGTAAAATATAGTATAGTACGTTATAGACCATTTCAGCATCTCTACATCATTCTTACCATCTGCTTCTTCTGCTATTAGGATTCTAGGCAGGATTTAGTTGTTTAGTTAGTTTCAGCTTTATTGCCTACACTAGTCATTCATTAGATGATAGTTAGGCAGGTTTATTGTTAGATTGTTGTTTTCTGTGTCTGATTTTACAAAACATGACAGGAAAACAGAAAAGGTTTCCAAAGCATTGTGTATATTATGTATGTTCCAAATCTGGAACAAAATTTTCCAAAGGTCATACAGAACCCGGAGTACCCTGCACAGTTTGTAAGGTGTAAGCCGGGTACCGGTATTCAACGGATGAATCGGTAATAGCGGAATGGCCGGAAGTCCATGGCTCAAGCCATTGCAGAAATGTTAAGGGTTAAGGATAGAGGTGACACTTGTTATCCTTGTGCCCAGAAGGTCCCTCATCTTCTATCTGATCCTTCTGCTGAGCCATTACAGGTCTGTAATAATGGAAAGTGCCTTTCTAAGATGCCTGTATCTATGGATAGGGTTCTGTCATCCTCGGCAGTTATAAGTAGCAGTTGTGGCAGACGTTTACCTGGAGTCTGATTCTGTAGGTTCCTCACAAGAGGAAAGTGAATTAATGGATCTTTTTGGAAGGATGCATCAGGAAGGGAGGAGGATGCGTCTTCCAGCATTAGTGTCTGTGACCTAATTGATACAGAAGTTCCTGAGTCTAGTTCTTCCTTGTTTAACCATAAGAAGACGTAATTATCCATTTCTCTGATCTCTTGTTGGAGGCTGATCTCAAGTCAGATAGGAAGTTTTCCTTGGAGGATCCGTCACCCTTTTTAAGGATGAGGACACGGTTTGGGAAGCTCTGCCTCATGTGGAGACTCCTATAGTTATGGTGGATAAAGCCACAACCATTCCTATGGTGCAGACCGTCACCATCAAGGATCAGACAGACAGGAAGTGAGAGGCCCTGCTAACATTTCCATCTGCTGGCACTTTTTCTTCTCTTTATCCCATCTTGGCCAATGCCTCGGTTAACAAGAGTCCTGGACAGAACAGCTGGCTTCAGGTTTACAGGCAGAATGAGATACTTCAGAGGTCCTTGCTTTGAACAAGCAGCTTTGTGATGTGCATGCTTACTGTATATTGGAATTGGAGATTCTTCTCTATATGTTGCTTTTCTATAGTCACATCTCTGGCTTGGCCGTGTCTGCCAGAAGATCTACAGTATTTGGCTGAGATCATTTGACACTGACCCAGAGTCAAAGTTTACTTTTGAAGTGGAATTCTTCTTTAGTCCTGAACTTACTTAAATTATAACTCTGGCTACTGGAGGGTAAAGCCTGTATCTTCTGATCTCAATGCCTCCATGTTTTTACTTTGTCTTCCCTGGCAAAGGCATATCTCAGTCCATTTTTCGATTCCTCTTGGGTGGTTGGGGCGAAATTGCTCAGATTCTGGGTGTGATCTAGCTGCAATCCTTAACAGACCTCTGTGTGAGCATCATTATGTCCTGAGAATACCTCATACATGCTGCACTGCAGGATCCATGCCCAGGAGACATTTCCCACTCTTCTGTCTCACAATCCCGCCAGAAAGATGGCCCTTTTAGGCCGTGGTACATTCTGTCTTAAATCATATACACACTAGACTATCATCGCCGGCAAAATCACTTTCCACAATCCCCCCGTGAAAAATTGCGGGCCGGGTGAAAATTGCTAAGTATTTATGCTCTGAGCAATTTATCGGCCAGCTATTTTTACATCATCACTCGGCATACGCACTCGACAAAAATGCCTCGTATGTATGGGCCTTTACATTCTGGAATTATTGTTCTGGTTCCTTTAGGCCAGCAAGGGCTCTGGATTTACTTACACGTCATCCTGGTAAGCAAGCTGATTCTGAATGTGAAGCAACTAAATCTCCATTGATTTTTTTGCAGAATTCAGCAAAATTGAGGTTAGCAGTAGAGTGGATGGCTGGGAATACTTAGCATCAATAGATATAGAAGAGGCATATCTTCATATTCATATTCCAATCTAGAAAGGATATCCGCAACTTCTGCTTTGAAGTGAGAGGTCTTCAGTTTTAGTTTCAGGTGTTATGTGGGGTTTTCAAAGGGAACAGCCCACATAGTATTATTGGTGAGGTGTAGAAAACTCCCCTTCATCCCTTATTTGAAAGACTTTCTGATAAAGCCACCTTTTGGAAGTCTTGCTCCTAAAACATCTGCGGATGGGAGTGGTCACCTTGGAGGCTTATGGTTGGATCCTGACCTATTCACAAATCAAATCTCATTCCTTCACAGAGAATGGTTTCCTTGGTTCCCTTGTTTGGCAGTCAATGTCAGAATGTGTAACATCATTTTCTGGATCTACCCCATTACTTGGACTAAGGGGCCCATTTATGATAGACCACATATTCAGTACGATCTGGTCAGGATCTTAGCCTGTTCCTGCAATGTGCAGTGTCACAAGGACTGTTTTTTGTGGATCTACCTTTGGTCTTGGAGTTGGAACAGCTGGAGACTGTTCTGCTGGGAGCATAGCTGGTCGTATATAGTGATTGTGCTCATAACAACCTACGTGGGTGTTGGCTGAACTCCAAAGCAGGGTCATGGAGGTATTCACCAGGGACACCTGCCTACTTTATATCCCAACATGCCCCCCATGAACTATCTGATTCTATGGAACTGTCTGATATCCATCACTAATTACAGGACACTTTATTCTATATTTACTCTTTTCTCTCTTAGATCCTAATGAGAACCGGGCATCATACATTGGGATTATTGGTGGCATCATCGCTGTTCTTCTAGTGTTGGTCATTGCTGTAACTGGGATCGTTCTGTACAGGAGATGCTCAGGTGAGTGTGACAGTCACAGGGTGATACAGGCAGAGACACTGGGACTGTATATAACATAGATGTAATGTAGACACATACCTACATTAGTACAGAGACGTACAATGTGGGGGCATATACCCCTCCCCTCTCAGCACCTAAGTACTGGGGTGCACATATCTACAGCTGTACAGGGCTCTGCATGGACTTGCCACAGTCCTGCAGCTGCCCTTAGGGAGCAGGGTGCTGACATGGACCTCCTGCTGTGGGTGAACATGGTCCTGGCACTGCCCTGAGGACACATAGACCTACAGATCTGACTGTGAGAACTGCCTACTGTTCCTAGCAATCCTGTATAGATGGTGGGGGGGTGTGATCATTGATCTGGGTGCAGGAGTGACCATGTTAGGACAGTTACTTGATCAGGCAGCTGGTAATACAGCTCTAATGGTCGCTGCTCATTCATCTCCTCTATGATGTGACTGTAACATGTTCTGCTTCTCCTGTACTTACCCCAGTGTCTTCTATTCATTCTAGGGAGGACTCCTGCTAATGTCTATGTGCCTACCCCCAGTAAGTAACATTGCTATTATCTGCTCTCCTCATCTGAATGTTATGTGGGATACGTGTAACGTGTTCATATACAGAACTGTGTGTGTGTGTGTGTGTGTGTGAATGTGCATATGAAGGGGATAATGGGAAAATAAGGTGGCTGCTGCTCCATACATACATAATTATACAGACACTTCCCTGCTGATGTCAGTAGTGTATAGTAAGCACAGATGTCCCTGTGTGGTGATGGCGGTCAGTAGTGTATAGGAACCACAGATGTCCCTGTGTGGTGATGGCAGTCAGTAGTGTATACTAACCACAGATGCCCCTGTGTGGTGATGGCGGTCAGTAGTGTATACTAACCACAGATGTCCCTGTGTGGTGATGGCGGTCAGTACTGTATAGTAACCACAGATGTCCCTGTGTGGTGATGGCGGTCAGTAGTGTATTGTAACCACATATGTCCCTGTGTGGTGATGGCAGTCAGTAGTGTATAGGAACCACAGATGTCCCTGTGTGGTGAAGGCGGTCAGTAGTGTATAGTAACCACTGGTGTCCCTGTGTGGTGATGGTGGTCAGTAGTGTATGGTAACCACAGATGTCCCTGTGTGGTGATGGCGGTCAGTAGTGTATAGTAACCACAAATGTCCCTGTGTGGTGATGGTGGTCAGTAGTGTATGGTAACCACAGATGTCCCTGTGCGGTGATGGCGGTCAGTAGTGTATGGTAAGCAGAGATGTCCCTGTGTGCTGACGGGGGTCAGTAGTGTATAGTAACCACAGATGTCCCTGTGTGGTGATGGCGGTCAGTAATGTACAGTAACCACAGATGTCCCTGTGTGGTGATGGCGGTCAGTAGTGTACAGTAACCACAGATGTCCCTGTGTGGTGATGGCAGTCAGTAGTGTATAGTAACCACAGATGTCCCTGTGTGGTGATGGCGGTCAGTAGTGTATAGTAACCACAGATGTCTCTGTGTGGTGATGGCGGTCAGTAGTGTATAGTAACCACAGATGTCTCTGTGTGGTGATGGCGGTCAGTAGTGTTTAGTAACCACAAATATCCCTGTGTGGTGATGGAAGTCAGTAGTGTATAGTAACCACAGATGTCCCTAGTGGTGATGGCGGTCAGTAATGTATAGTAACCACAGATGTCCCTGTGTGGTGATGGTGGTCAGTAGTGTATAGTAACTACAGATGCCCCTATGTGGTGATGGTGGTAAGTAGTGTATAGTAACCAGATGCCCCTGTGTGGTGAGGGAGGTCAGCAGTGTATAGTAACCACAGATGCCCCTGTGTGGTGATGGTGGTCAGTAGTGTATAGTAACCAGATGCCCCTGTGTGGTGATGGCGGTTAGTAGTGTATAGCAACTACAGATGTCCCTGTGTGGTGATGGTGGTAAGTAGTGTATAGTAATCAGATGCCCCTGTGTGGTGAGGAAGGTCAGCGGTGTATAGTAACCACAGATGCCCCTGTGTGGTGATGGTGGTCAGTAGTGTATAGTAACCACAGATGTCCCTGTGTGGAGGTGGTTAGTAGTTTATAGTAACCACAGATGCCCCTGTGTGGTGAGGGTGGTCAGTAGTGTATAGTAACCACAGATGTCCCTGTGTGGTGAGGGAGGTCAGCAGTGTATAGTAACCACAGATGTCCCTGTGTGGTGATGGCGGTCAGTAGTGTATAGTAACTACAGATGCCCCTGTGTGGTGATGGTGGTAAGTAGTGTATAGTAACTACAGATGCCCCTGTGTGGTGATGGTGGTAAGTAGTGTATAGTAACTACAGATGCCCCTGTGTGGTGATGGTGGTAAGTAGTGTATAGTAACCAGATGCCCCTGTGTGGTGAGGGAGGTCAGCAGTGTATAGTAACCACAGATGCCCCTGTGTGGTGATGGTGGTCAGTAGTGTATAGTAACCACAGATGTCCCTGTGTGGTGGTGGTTAGTAGTTTATAGTAACTACAGATGTCCCTGTGTGGTGATGGTGAATAGTAGTGTACAGTAACCACAGATGTCCCTGTGTGGTGGTGGTGGTTAGTAGTTTATAGTATCTACAGATGTCCCTGTGTGGTGATGGTGGTTAGTAGTGTATAGTAACCAGATGCCCCTGTGTGGTGATGGAGGTCAGTAGTGTATAGTAACTACAGATGTCCCTGTGTGGTGATGGCGGTCAGTAGTGTATAGTAACCACAGATGTCCCTGTGTGGTGATGGCGGTCAGTAGTGTATAGTAACCACAGATGTTGGCCTTTAAGAAATTTAAGCAGACGCAGAAGAATGAGGACAAAGAGGTGTATCTTGTTAGACAGAAGGAGGCTAAGAAGGTAATCAGATGTGCAAAAGCACAGGCTGAAGAGAAAATGGCCCAGTCAGTGGGTAAAGGGGGGAAAACTTTTTTTTAGGTATATAAGTGAAAGGAGAAAAACAAAAAGTGGAATAATTAGACTGAAGACAGAGAGTGAAAGTTTTCTTGAGGGGGACAATGTAATAGCAGATAATATTAATAATTATTTCTGCTCAGTATTCACTGCTGAAAGAGAGGGGAAGGGGCCACAGTTAAGTTGCAAGTATAGTCAGAAAACTGAGGGGAGAGACAAGTACATTTACAGAGGAGAAAGTCCTCACAGAACTCTCAAAACTGAAAGTGAATAAATCAATGGGGCCAGATGGGATACATCCAAGGATACTAAAAGATCTTAAAGGGGAGCTGGTAAAACCAATAACAGAATTATTCAACCAGTCACTAGCTACTGGAGTAATCCCAGAGGACTGGAAAACAGCGAATGTAGTCCCACTGCACAAAAGTGGAAGCAAGGAAGAGGTAAGCAACTATCGACCAGTGAGCCTTACATCAGTAGTAGGGAAATTGATGGAAACACTCTTAAAACAAAGAGTTGTAGAATATCTCAAAACCAGCAATTTACAGGATCCAAAACAGCATGGGTTTACTGGGGGAAGATCATGTCAAACAAATCTTATTGACTTTTTTGACTGGGTGACTAAAGTAATAGATCAAGGTGGGGCTGTAGATGTAGCTTATCTAGACTTTAGTAAAGCTTTTGACACTGTCCCACATCGCAGACTGTTAAATAAACTTGAAAGCTTGGGATTGGATTCTAAGATAGTTGAATGGATAAGATCGTGGTTGCAGGACAGAAAACAGAGAGTTGTAGTAAACTGAGTACAGTCAAAGGAGGGAAAGGTTACAAGTGGAGTACCCCAGGGATCTGTACTTGGACCGGTGCTTTTTAATATCTTTATTGGTGATATTGCAAATGGAATTGAGGGTAAAATGTGCCTTTTTGCAGATGACACAAAGGTATGCAACAGGGTAGACACACCAGGAGGGGTAAAACAAATGATTGAGGATCTAGGCAGATTAGAGAAATGGTCAAGAGAATGGCACCTACAGTTTAATGCCAAAAAATGCAAAATCATGCACTTGGGTCTCAGAAATCCAAAGACTCAATATAGTATAAATGGCACTATAATGGAAACTACTGAGGAAGAGAGGGATCTAGGTGTCACTATTTCAGGGGACTTAAAAGCAGGTAGGCAATGTAACAAAGCAATGAAGAAGGCAAGTCAGATGCTTGGTTGCATAGGGAGAGGTATCAGCAGTAGAAAGAAAGAAGTAATAATGCCACTGTATAGGTCATTGGTACGACATCACCTAGAGTATTGTGTTCAGTTCTGGAGGCCATATCTCCAGAAGGATATAAATACATTAGAGACTGTACAAAGAAGAGCAACTAAAATGGTGCATGGCCTACATCACAAAACGTACCAGGAAAGACTAAAAGATCTTAATATGTATACTTTAGAGCAGAGAAGGGAAAGGGGGACATGATAGAAACTTTCAAATATATCAAGGGCTTTAACAAGGTACAGGTGGGAGACATTCTTCACAGGAAGAGGAGCAACAGAACACGAGGACATGCACTGAAACTAGAGGGAGGAAGATTCAGGGGAAATGCGAGGAAGAATTTTTTCACAGAAAGAGTAGTAGATAAGTGGAATAGCCTCCCAACAGAGGTGGTAGACGCAAATACAGTAGTACAATTTAAACATGCTTGGGATAAGCATATTGATATCCTTACAAAAAAAATAAGGATCAAATATGGTTTGAGGTAACATGTTTAAAAAAAGGGGCAGACTAGATGGGCCAAGTGGTTCTTATTTGCCGTCAAATTCTATGTTTCTATGTCCCTGTGTGGTGATGGCGGTCAGTAGTATATAGTAACCACAGATGTCCCGGTGTGGTGATGGTGGTCAGTAGTGTATAGTAACCACAGATGTCTCTGTGTGGTGATGGTGGTCAGTAGTGTATAGTAACCACAGATGTCCCTGTGTGGTGATGGTGGTCAGTAGTGTATAGTAACCACAGATGTCTCTGTGTGGTGATGGTTGCTGATATTACTGCACAGTAAGAACAATCTCATACATCCAATATTCAGAGTGCAACTTCCTGAGCCCTGTACTGCCTGGAAGAGTCCATCTCTCTTCTTTAATGCTGTTTACATTAAATGTTGTGTAATCACGTTAGATCACTTCAAGAAGTAGTAACAGCAATATTGGCACAGTTGGCGTGGCCTGGCGGACATTAGGGAAGCACACATCATCCCAGGGCTCCCGTCCCTTCTGCCCCAAATCACCCCTAAAACACCAAATACTACCCCAGTGCCGGGACCGGAGACACTCCAGAGAACCCGAGCACACATCCAGACGAAGGAGGAGGAACCCGCGGAATCGGGAGAGGCTCTAGGCCCCTCCGCAGATTGCGGCCTACTCCGTTCCCACAAGCCGGGACCTCAATTAGTGAGGCCGGCCGGACTCGGCGGAGATCACACCCGCTACTACCGAGCGGCGCTGCGGCATAGCAACCAGCGACGCAGCCGCTGCGACCGGACCCCATCCCAGCACAGAAGCAGCAGAGGCTTACTTGATCTGCGGGACGGCCGGTGAGTGCTGCGCCCGCCATCTTGGATCCCCAGCCAGGGCACATAGCAAGGCTGCCGGCTGGATCCTGTGCAGACTGACGCCGGACAAATCGCTCCCCCTCTCTCCCCCCATCCAGAGAGTTCACACAGCAGGCTCTGGGTCTGACCTAACGGGCAGCCCAGCTTCACAAAATAAAGGCTTGAACTTGAAGTGGGTGGCCTGGGAGCAGCGCTGCTGCGCTAGTGTGCACAGACCCCCCTTTCCCCCTGATAGATATTAAGCAGGGATAAAGCCACACCGCAAAATCCCCCTCTCCTCACTCCCCCTCTGCTATATAATTACTGCACTTATGGTTACCAATTGTACACCTAACAAACCTTGACGCAGACAATCCCAATCCTACTGTGAATGCACATTGCATAAAAGAACCTCCATCTGCTATACAAGACTGCCCTCTAGTGTGTCCCAGGCACAATTACAACTACTGATACAGAAATTTAACTGATCAGAATTATCTGAAGCAGTTTCGCATAACCCCATATACCTCAAAGGAGTGCACGAAGGGCCACGAATACTATATTGTGGGCCCTAGATGAACGCTCCAGACGGAGCAGAAGGAAACCGATCCTAACTATACTACCTTCCAATTAACGATGTGCTACTAACGCCAGGCCTTTGGGGGTCACCGCCTGATGTGACAATCCGCTTCAACCAACAGCGCAGTCCGAGACACAACTATCGGACCTAAACTTCTTTCTATACTATCTACTGTGCAAACTATGGTCAAAGGCAAGAAAGTTTCTAAAAAGAGTACCGCTCCTCTTCTCAAAGAAAGCATGTCTCAAACAAACATGAGACCATTCCTACAACCCACCACGTCCCGACTCACAGAAGAATCACCAGAGCATAACCCCTCCCCACCTATCCTGCCTTCACCTTCTACCCCCCCATCTACAACCCAGATTTCCATGCTCACATCGGAATTATCAGACCTGAAGGAGGTCCTCTCCTACATTAAATCCCTCCCTACTAAGCGAGATATGCAAGATACCATCCGACAGGAAATAGCCCTTGTCCGACAAGACATTGCCCAGCTTAATCACCGCACGAATACCCTAGAGACTCGCCAAGACGAGACGGAGACTTTCTGTAACTCTCTGTCAGAAATACTCACTGCCCAGACGGCAGAAATCCGCTCACTTCAAACACGCCTGACGGATCTCGACAACAGGGGGAGGAGAAACAACCTCCGAGTAAGAGGCCTACCCGAAGACATCACCCAAGACGCATTGACAGATGCTCTAACTAAGATTTTCAATGAAGTACTGGGTAATGACCCTTCAGACACCATAACCTTCGACAGAGCCCACCGCGCTCTTAAACCAAGAGGTGCGCCCTCAGACCGCCCACGCGATGTGATCTGCCGTCTTCATTACTATGCACAGAAGGAAAATATTGTCCGCAAAGTTCGCCAATTAGAGGGAGTGGACTTTAATGGCTCGAATATCCAGATTTATCAAGACCTATCCTGGCACACTCTCCAACAAAGGAAGATGCTCCAACCTCTGACTTCAGAACTCCGCAAACGCCAGCTGAAGTATAAATGGGGCTTCCCCTTTAACCTACAAGTCTCCTTCGCTGGGAAAACTCACTTCCTAAACTCTTTTTCGGACCTCTCCTCATTCTGCACCAACCTGGGCCTTCCCCCTCTCGATATCCCTAACTGGGAATTCGCACACCCTGAACCACCTCCTACCCGACGACCTAGACACGACCAACCATGGCAAGACGTTCGTCACTCAAGAAAGAAGCCTAACTCCGACTTTGCATCCCACGCCGCTGACCCTCCGTGAACAATCAAAACCCTTCAACTGATGATTGCCTGTCAGACCCTGGTCTGACCACCCGGAAGGATTGGTGAATATGCTAATCCATTGAAACACTGTGTTTAAACTTAATATAATACTTCCCATGTCTCTCCCACACCCTCTTCCTCCCCATACCGACAGTTGATTACTATGCTCTTTATTGGTGCCTTTTTTGAAATGTTTTTCTTGTTCTTCTCGTAATTTTTCTTACCTCTAACACATGTCTCGGCTGCACCCTCTCTATTATTATTGTGCATTTTTGAAATGTTTATTATACACTGCTCATAGGCGGTGACTCCCTTACCCCCAACCCGCCTTAGGCCATTATGCCATTTGGGTTGCTGGCGCATTTAGACGCTAGTGATCCCAATGCGGGAATTTCAATACAGTTATTGTTGTTACTTGTTCTCACACATTTTTTCTGTGTCCCCATGTCTCTTTTCTTATCCTCTTATTTCCTGACCTTTCCCAAAAACTCGACCTATAATCCACCCATAAAGAAACATGTCTACACCTGGTAAATTAAAAATTCTATCAATTAATGCGAAAGGCCTCAATATCCCAGAAAAACGCTCCAACCTACTCAGAACCCTCAGAGCTGAAAAGGCAGACATAGCTATGATACAAGAAACACACTTCAAACTCTCTGCACGTAACCCATCTATCTCTAACCGCCACTTCCCCTTCGCCTACTATTGCAATACCCCAAATAGTAAAACTAAAGGAGTGGCAATTATATTCTCCAAAAATCTCCAATTATCCGATATGTCAGTACAAAAAATAGTCCCGGGTAGAATTCTCCTTGTCAAATGCAAAATCTTCACGCAACCCTACACTTTTGTGGTGATATATGCCCCGAACCAGGACCAACACACATTTCTCCAAACCCATCTCGCCCACCTAGACTCCTTTCTTGAGGGTACGGTGATAATGGGAGGGGATTTAAATTGGACTATGGACCCAACGCTAGACACATCCACCAAATCCCACCGATTCCCTAACCGCAAATACCAAAGAGTCAGGAAAATTTTCCACGAACTGCAATTAGCAGACTCCTGGAGAATACTAAACCCCTCCGGCAGAGATTACTCATTCTACTCACACCCCCATCAATCATACTCGCGCCTAGATTACCTTTTTTTAAGCCATAAACATCTCCCTTTGCTTCTTGATACATCCATTGGATCTATCACATGGTCAGACCATGCCCCAATCTCGATGACTATAGCGACATCCCAACACTCCCCAGGCCAATGGACATGGCGACTAAACGAATCTCTACTGCAAGATACATATTGTAAAGCTGAGGTAGACAAAGCTATATCAGACTACTTCAGCATCAATGACACAGAAGACACATCCGCAATAACTTTGTGGGAAGCACACAAATGTGTCATAAGGGGCAAACTCATACAGCTTGGCACCCTTATAAAAAAACAAAAATCAGAGCAAATACGCACACTACTGCACAAGATTCACACTTTAGAGAATTTACACAAATCTAACGCCTCACCTCAGACACTGGTTGATCTGACAGAAACCCGAGCCACCCTAAACAAACTGCTCTCTGAACGCACTAAATTGGACATACGCAAATGCAAGCGAAAATTTTACCAATGGGGAAATAAACCAGGCCGTCTACTCGCCCAGGCTATTAAAGCACAGAGAGCGGCCTCTTTCATCAGTGAGATGAAAAACGACACAAACTCACTCTGCTTTAAAACCCCGGAAATTGCGGCATGCTTTCAGCGTTATTACTCAGCATTATATAACCTTAAAGCATCCCCAAGTACAACTGATCTACTGCATGACACCTTACAAGCAAAGGAATACCTATCATCAGTAGCATTCCCTACTCTCCCCAACTCCGACAGGGAACTTATAGATCAACCATTCACAATGCAAGAACTAGACTCGGCAATATCCTCTTTGCCATCTGGGAAAAGTCCAGGCCCAGACGGCTTTACTGCACCATACTATAAGACATTCAAAAATCTCCTGACCCCTAGACTCCTTCAAGCCTTCAACAACATCTCCGCAAACTCTCACTTTACTAGACAGTCACTAGAAGCACACATTACAGTCATCCCCAAATCAGGAAAAGACCCCTCCATGTGCTCCAGTTACAGACCGATATCTCTATTAAACATCGACATAAAGCTCTTTGCAAAACTGATGGCAAACAGATTAAACAGAGTCCTCCCAGCACTAATTCACAATGACCAGGTGGGATTCGTCCCAGGTCGAGAGGCGAAGGACAATACCACCAAAGTCCTGAGCCTGATCCATCTTGCCTCCCAGCATAAAATCCCGGCCATCCTGATCTCCACAGATGCTGAAAAAGCATTCGATAGAGTCAGCTGGAGCTTTATGCGGGCTGTGCTGGAGCACATTGGTCTGAGTCCTCTGACACTCCACAGAATCCTCGCCCTATATCATATGCCAACAGCTAGAGTAAGAACAAATGGTTACCTGTCTGAACCCTTCCCAATAAGTAATGGAACGAGGCAAGGCTGTCCCCTCTCGCCACTAATTTTTGTCCTCTGCATGGAAGCTCTAGCTAGAGCAATCAGAAATAACAATCATATCACGGGACTACTAGTGGGAGAAAGGGAACACAAACTAGCATTGTTTGCTGACGACCTGTTAGCAATCCTGACACACCCAGAGGCCTCACTACCCCACTTCTTACAGGAACTAGATCGTTTTAGCACCCTTTCAAACTTCAAAGTAAATATGTCCAAATCCAGTATCCTCAATATATCTGTACCTCCTACATCAGCCCCCTATTTGCACAAATCCTTCCCCTTTATATGGCAACCGTCTCACATTACATACCTAGGAATTAAACTATCTAGCGACCTAACCCGTCTATATGCTTTAAACTACTTGCCCCTCCTTAAATCACTTAGAGCAGATTACAGCAGATGGCACAACAAACAACTTTCCTGGTTGGGGAGAATAAACGTCATCAAAATGAACTCCCTACCTAAATTGCTTTATATCCTTCAAGCCCTACCAATCTCCGTCCCAGAAGTTTGGTTCAGAACCATACAGAAACTCACCCAGCAATTTATCTGGCTCCGTAAAAGGCCTAGGATTAAAAGAGATATTCTCACTAGATCCGTCTCTCGAGGAGGATTTCAACTCCCAGATATTAAAAACTATTATTACGCCGTACACTTAAACAGAATATTGGACTGGACGAGGAGCCGAAACAATAAACAGTGGGTTGAACTCGAGGGTGTATGCTCACAACAATTCCCAGAAATATTCCCTTGGCTTCCCACACTCCTCAAGCCCCCTCCCTCCCATCCCACTATCCCCCCAACCCTGGCCTCATGGAAACTTCTGCGTCAAAGACACTACATATCCTCCAAATTTGGTCCACTGACATCCTTTTTATACAACCCAGACTTCCGACCCGGAACAAATATCCCTGACTTCACCCGGTGGGCCTTGGAGGGGATCTTCAGGGTAGGTCAGCTAGTTACGTCCGTAGGAGTACGATCATTCTCCGATATCCAAACTAAATGGGGGATCCCCCATAGAGACTTTTGGAAATATCTCCAGGCAAGACACTTCCTACAAACGAACTCTAGACTCCCACTAGCCTCCCGCGAGATGACGCCATTTGAAAGATTGTGTGTAGCCACACACGACCCCACTCATACAATCTCAATAATATACAAAATCCTTCAAAACTCAAATTCAGAAATAACATCGTCTTTCACCAAGGCATGGGAGAGAGACTTAGGTCTGACCATCTCGGATAAAGAATGGGAATCCATCTTTATGAAAGCACACGCCAGTTCCATCTGCATCCAAACCAGGGAAACCCAGTACAAACTAATCATGAGATGGTACAGACATCCTTCTATATTACATATTATGAACCCCAATATCCCAGCAAACTGCTGGAGGTGCAAAAATGCCACCGGGACACTACTACATGTCTGGTGGGAATGCCCACTCATCACACCATTCTGGTTAGAAGTTATTAAGATCTCAAAAGACATACTCCATACCCTCCTCCCCTCTACCCCCGCCTTCTGGCTACTTAATCTCTCCATTACCCCGATCTCTCTATACAAATCATCATTGTGCAGACACTTAAGTAACGCCGCACGAGCCGTAATTCCCGCACTGTGGAAATCCACAACCCCCCCTACACGGAAATCCTGGTTCACTAAAATTGATTACTACATGACTATGGAGGACACGATGCTATCTTCTGTTGATAAACAATCAGCTTTCATGACTACATGGCTTCCCTGGCTGGAATACAAGGAAAGTCGAGAATACAAAAACCTTACCTCTTAAACAGAATAACTAACTATTTTGCCAGATTAATTTAGCGTTAATCCGCTTCTACTAGCTCACCTTACCTTGGGAAAGGTAAACCCCACCCCCTACCTACACCCTCACCTTTCTTCCTCTTTACTCTTTCTGTCTCCCCCCACATCTTTATATGTTTGTAATATTGAAATATTTATAACATAACATTTTCGGCTCCCAAGCTCTCCTGTTCTGTACACAGTTTTTCTTTGCATATTTTCGGGACTCTAGTTACAGGAACACCCGACTATTTAGAACTACAGAATTGTTCTTCTCGCTGCGCCGAGAAATATTGACTGCCTGAATATTCATTTTATATGGAGCTGCTCAATTCACTACTTCTGTATTAATATGTAATTTCAATAATAAAAAAAGAATATACAAAAAAAAATATTGGCACAGTTAAGGTGTGTACACGCGGTAGATATGCCGTGCTATGCGAGTCCCAATGTGATCAGAACGTATCGGGACTCGCATAGCACGGCATGCATGCAGAAGCACAATTTTGACTATATAGTGCAGATCTGCATTATATAGTATTGGCTGCCCTCTCTATTTGACTGCGGATTTTCATCACAAGGGAGCGCGCATCGGCAGCGCATCGGGCTCGCAAGCCCTAAAAAAGCACACAATCAGCATGCGATATGGCTTCCGATGTTCACTATATCAGCAACATCTGAAGCCATATTGCACCGTGTGTACACACTATTACTCCCAAACCAAAAATTGTTTTGATGATTGATTTGATGTAAAATTGACAGCAGGGAAGAGGCACTGTGCCTCCTGTAACGTAACATTCCCAAAACATTCTGTCTAAGGCAGGCATGTCCAAACTGTGGCCCTCCAGCTGTTGTGAAACTACAGATCCCAGCATTCCATAGTAGCAAAATTTTGGCAATGAGTGATGGAACATTAGCATTAATTTAGGATTCAGGGTTCTATTTACTAAGCCTTGGGAGGAGATCAAGTTGACTGAGATAAAGTAACAGCCAATCAGCTCCTAACTGCCATGTTATAGACAGTATTTGAAAATGTACAGTTAGGAGCTGATTGGCTGGTACTGTATCTATGCGCACTTCTTATCCATACAAGACTTTATAAATAGTCCCCTTAATCTTTGAGGACAAATCTATCTTTTTTAAGTTGCGAGGAGGATCCCGGTACATCTAATTGCTACTCATCCTTCACCTTATTTTGTTTATAACAGGGTTCTAGGCAGCTTACACCTAACTGCATCACCCCCAGATATTTTCTGTGGGCACCTTTTTAGCTCTCTAATTGATTGATAACCTGCTTACCAACCCCTGTTAATGTTAGGGAACTCCAGCACATTTGTGTAAGAACCCTAAAGCCAATGAGAGGGGTTTCTGCCTATAACAGCTGCCTGTTGTTCCATTAGAGTTAGATGCTAACATTGGTACTTAGGATGCTGCCAAGCCTTAAACCTCTAACAGCAGAGTATTACTTGGCTGGAGATTGCAGGATTATTGGTTGAAGTAATATACTGTACAAATTTGAGACACGGCAGGTCAGGGTCAGGATCTCAATGGATGCAGTGGAATACAGTGAGTTTGTAAGACACACTGTGCAGTTGGTAATACTTGGAGACTGAACACTGGGTAAATGCACTGTAAGAGAACACAAATCTTTACAAAACGGGAACAAGTCAAGTGTTCAGGCCAAGAGATGACTTCTGATAGGCAGATTACTCACCAAATGGGCAGAGTATCCACAGGATAAGCACTAGGTACAGGAACCCAGGACATGAACCAGCAGCTTACTCTAGTGCCTAAACTATAACCGGCAGGGCTTAGCAGGACTGACTACCATATAAGAGATATATGCACCAGTCAGAGAAGCCAGAGGACCCTGCACGTAACACATTACTCCCAGCTGCCATAGAGGTCAGTGAGGTTGTTGGGTAGCAGGGTAATGTGACATGCAGGGATTTGTCTGGGCCCTCCAACAAGCCTGAGCCCATGTATTTAGTACCCTCCCCCCTCATCTCTGCACCAGGGATTACAGCTATCATCTGAGTACAACATGTACAATAAGCAGGAAACACAGCAGCGCACATTAATGTAATCTTCTTTCTTTACAGCATAAGGAACCACTGAGGAGCATCACGCAGGAAGCTAATGAGTCGTCCTGTTCTGGCTACTAGTATTAATGTCACCTGTGATTATTTCCTGCTTGCTGTACACTGTGATGCGATTGCTGTGCGATATATTACTGAGATATATAGGTAATTGGTGATAATTCTGCTTGAGGGATGCAGTTAGAATCCCGACCGCCGAAATCCCGACCCTTTCTCCCTCTATAGGTGTCCACAACGGGTGCCGGACGGGGTCCCGACAGTCAGGATCCCAACAGGCATTTACCCGACGTCGGGATCCCAACTGTCAAAACACCGACAGCCGGGTTCCCGACAGCCACCTGCTATTTTCCCTCGTGGGGATCCACGACCGCCATAGAGGGAGAATAGAATAGGTGGCGAGCGCAGCGAGCCCGCAAGGGGGGGCGATCCATGTCCCCCCCTTGTCGGGATTTCGGCGGTCGGGATTCCGGCGTCGGGATTTTAAACGCCGGGATTCCGACCGCCGATTTTGGTACTAATCCCCTGCTGGATTAGGAAACCTACATACTCTCTACAGATAATGGCATCTTTCACACTGCACATGCTCAGATAGTGAATGTGTACAAATGTGCAATTAGATTGCGGAATTAGGGTGCAGGGAGTCTAACAGTAACTGATCAGATCAGTGTCATGTGTATTAGGGGTGATTTGTATATTCGTTACTGCTTTTGTATTTACTTGAGACATTTTATCTCTTCCATTTGTGTGATGTATTTATCTGAGGGGCTGTGTAAGGTCTCATGGTGATAGGATGATACATATCTCCTAGTGCCTCAGTCCTACACTGTGCGACACGTATGTGACATTACACGTGTGCTAACATTGTAAGACAAGATACAATACAGATACATGAACTGAAAGCACAATAATGATAGAGTTATAGTACTTAACATTATATTTCTAATATCATATTAGACTTGCTAGCCAGTATTAAGTATTGCTTAAACTTTATTGTGCCTCTCTCTGCAGACTGCTGAAACAGTTAAATATAAATGTATATCTCTCTAATTCTAGTTTCCATTAGAAAAACTAGACATTACTGAAAATGGGCCCCTTCAATGTAAACCAAGATAGTACAGGAATGTATGAGACCTCATATGTTTATACAAAAGACGTATGTTCTACTTAGACTTACTGCAAGAGTCAGCATAATATAGAAGCAACTCCCAGTCTATAGAACTTCACTCCTTTAATGGATATAAGAGATACCATTTATCTGACTATTCTTACGTTTCTCATGTCGAACCAAAGATTTAATGTTAACCCCACTTTAGGGGTGTGTTGTATATGAATATGTTTTTGTAATAAGCACTCCTTTTATGGGAGTAAAGGAATGGTGTCTTTATGGTATAAAAGGCAACGAGCTGATATTAAAACACATCTGCTTCACCATCATCTGTCTGACGGTCAGCGTAACTGTGTGGTGTGATGTCTAAAGTACTTCAACTATCCTGGGGCTCAAAATACAAGCCATCATTTGGGGGCTCGTCCGGGATGGAAATTTGAAGGAATAGAACTGTGTATTGTTCTCTGCTGAAGCTACGTTACATATCTGAGTGAGTACAATCTGTTTTTAATTATAAGACTGCTTTGCTCACTCAGATCTGTTAGTTACCTATGTAGTAAGCAGAATATAAATGTACATTTCAGTTCTTCCTTGTAGACTTCATTTTTATAGAACCAGAGGTACTTCGATATCACACAACATTAAGTATAGCTGTAATATGTTTGTACTGTGATTGTACTGTGTTTGTATTGTCATTGTTTACTGTATTGTCAGTGTCTACTGTGTGTCAGTATCTGTATGTTTTATGTTGGATGACTGGACGCCATCTTCACGAGGCGTGACTGATGATCAATAAACACTGAGTATTACTTCTGGTTAACGCTCAGTTGAAAAGATCTAAAGTGTATTTGTTTGTTTGTCTGTATGTGTGGTAAACACAATATAAGTCATGAGGTGTAACAGTGTTCACAAGACTGTTAAGACTTTTTTTTTTGATAGAAGCTGTAATAGGCAGGACCTGGCTTTCATCAAAGACTGACCCTGGCAGTCAGTTTGAACCAATTAGGATACAGCCCTTATGAAACTAAGTGTGTTTTACGTACATGATAAGTGTCTTGGGTCTATGTAATCATGTCTCATAATGCATCACATGGAACATGTTCAGAGTGTAAATGCAGCATAGTTCTAGAATTTATTTTACTGGGCCTGCAATATAGAGAACCAGAAGTGCTTGCAGTAAAACCACAAGCACATTTTAAAGTAACAAATGAAGAAATTGATATTGACGGTGTAGAGTTTACTTTAAGAGTGGGGTGTCATATTGCAAGAGGCTCTGCAACAGTTAAATGGAGAACATTACCCAAGCTGCCTTGAATAAGTACCAATAGAGAAGTAAATATTTCCAATAATTTGTCAAAACAGTTACTCTGGGGTGACACACACACGAGATAACATTTTGCAGAAAAGTGACCACACAAACCCATACTTCAACAATTGTTATAAGCAATGGAGGAAGTGCTTAAATAGAAATAGACAACATCAGCACTTTGCATTAAGGACACAACACGCTCTAGTTCATATTTAAACTGCTCAGAACAAGGTGCCTGTCCATGTTATGAAAGTGGTGTTTTATTATTGTCCTGATAAGTGGTTATGATATTTTGACTTAGATTGAATACAGGGAACTGAAAGCCGCATCTATATTAAACTTCAGCCAATAGGGCACAGTATACCTTTCTGCACAACGTTATACACTACTTTCCGCAAGTGGATAAGGCCACGCCCAGAGGGATTAATTACCCCAATGGGAGGAAAAAGTGGAAGGTTCATGGAGCGCTCCCCCTAGAGGTTGTGGCAGAAAGGGAAGGTAACAAATCGATCGGTTCGATTTTAAGAAGGGCTAATTTTTCCTACAAATGGAACTTTAAATCCTGTCGCATGGAAGCAATTTCAAGTGACGAACGCTCATTGACTACAGAAAAAAGGTTATATAGATACAGTTAATATATGGCTTACAGTATCACAGGAATTAGAAGATGAAAAAAAGCAGAAACAGGAGTTATCATTTGAAAGTCCACCACTATACCACTTACCAAGACCTAATGCACCACCACAAGTAGATAATCAGGTAGATAATGCACCATTTGTACACCAACCCCCACAGGTAATTGAACAACCCCAGGCAGCTGGGGAACAGGGCATAACAGAAGTCGACTTGCTCACAGCAGGGGGCACCACATCCACAATTACAACATCAGGTAGCAGTACTACTAGTATAGCCAGGTCAGGCATGGGGATTGGGGAATTGTACCCAACCTCAGATCTGCAATCCCTTAAAATTGGAAATTATTATCCACAAAGGAAGTGTCCAATATGTATGTTTTGTATATCAGAAGGAGGCACAAAATGTCCAAATTGTGGGAATTGGGTAGGGTCAGAGGTTTTTACCATGTGACCCAGAAGTAAGATCTGTAATAAGGCTAAAAGATTATAACTAAAGTCCACCCAAAGATGGGTTATCTGAGGCTAGGACACGCAAGCAATTAAGAATAAAAATAAGTATCGTAAACAAAGACAGAGAGTATAAAAATCCAGATAAAAATAATGGCAACCAAAGTAACTATAAGAAGAAATTAAAGTTTTGTTTTTTTATTTAAAAATCCTAGGAATAAATAAATATGTGCCCAGATCAAATAACTGATCTGAGAAAAAAAAAAAAAAAACTTTATGTTTGAAAGTCTGTAAGTTGGTAATTTTGGAAAATATCCTGGCCAGGAGAATAAATAAATATTTTAAATTTTCCCTATATTACCAATGAGCAGAATCAAATGTTCAGTTTTGTGTTCAAAGTAATGAACTAAAATCATCAAGTTTGTGACATTACATGTGTGTAATGTTTAGTGTACATTTCAAATTCATATGTATGCAATTATGATCTTTGCATTTGGTGAATTTTAATACTAAAGTATATTTGAACATTCAGTATTTAACATTTAAGCACGTTAAGGATTTAACTGACTGCATGACAGCCAAAGGTCACGAAAGGTTACGTAGCTGCAGTATGTAACAGTGAATGTCTTTTTATGTTCAATGCATGTGACGTCGACTACAGCTGCTATTGCAGTACGCTAGCTAAAAGAATCATTCTATAGGATTGAATGCGCTAACTTTAAAATTGTTGTTTTTATTTTTATTTTAGAAATCTGAATAGTATTTAAGTTGTATGTTTTATTTGTTTTTTTAAAAACAATTATGTGACAGTAACATTTGTTTTTTGTCTCCTTAGTAGAAAGTTAAAGATACGAGCTGACTGCTATTTTCTGTTCTTTCTTTTATAGAATCATAGCAAACTTTTCAGTACAATTAAGTGTATTTTTTTGCATATCAGATATTTCTTATTTTTCATTGGGTATTACTACTTGAATTTTTCCTTAAAGTAAGAAAATATGTGGATATATGCACACATACTCAAACACATATGTGTGCATTTAATAAGAACTTAGTATTTGAAGGGAATGTTATATTTCTTTATTATGACATTATTTGGAAATGTAGTTTTTCGTTAAAAATGTAGTGCTAAGATAAACACAGTTCCTATTGGTCATATGTGACTGTTATCTTTCATAGCCTAATATGAACAATGATACTTTACTGGAACATTGTTGCAAGCCACAGAGTGGCTCATTCCTGTTTTGGATATTTCATTAGAAATTTTATGTTCTGTGTTTAGTTTGTATGGTCTCTCCGGATTAGTTTTCTAGGTTTTGCATTAATTTTGGGGGTTTTACCTTATTCAATCGTTCTTGTATCTGTGAGCACAGTTGCTCCTATGGATCTATAGCTTAAGTGTTCTGTTAGGCTGCACAAGTGTAGCTTGTGTGCTCATTAGTGGATTTTATAGTCTGTTTTGTGTCATTTGTGGGTATAGGCAGTTTCTCTCTTATCAACTAACAGTCTCCACTGCTACTTTGTATCAAATATAAATCCAATATATCCAAGGACTTACTACCTCAAATAGAGGCTGTATGTGTTTCTCTCCCAATCATCTATTACAGATTCTGCTGAAGTTATCCTCCCAGACTGGATCACATCCCAAGTACTGGACAAGCTGTGGTCTAAGGGGAAGATAGACACTGGCAAGCTGAACGTACAACCTGTCCAACTGCAACTAAAGTCAGGAGCAGTGGCAGTATCCGTAAAGCAAAATCCACTGAATCCTGATCAAAGAGTCGCCATCACCAAGCAACTACAAGCTTATCTACATTCCGGCATCCTTGTTCAATATAGATCCGAATGGTCGACGCCTTTGTTTTACGAATAATTCATGATCTAAGAGAGGTCAACAAGAGACTGTTAATTAATTGTCCCATTGTGCCTAATCCATACACCTTGCTGAATCAGATCCCACCATCAGGGGCCTGTTTTACGGTGACCGATTTGGCAAATGATATGCCTATCACTAAAGACTCTCAAGAACTGTTAGCTTTTACACATGATGGCAAACAATACTGCTGGACAAGATTGCCTCAAGGGGGCGCCACTAGCCCCAGTGACTACTCTGAAGCAATGTCACTGGTTCTCCAGGCTTGGAGACCCTTTTACTCAGAAGAAACTCAGCTTATCCAGTATGTCGATGACCTCTTGTTAACTACAACAACTCAAGACAAGTGCCAGCAAGAAACAGTGTCCCTACTCAGGTTCCTGAGAGAACAAGACTGCAAGGCTTTAAAAGAAAAACTACAGCTCTGTAAGCAAAAAGTTGTCTTCCTTGGACATTGTATCTCTCAAGGCATCAAACACCTGACAAAAGACAGGAAGAAGCTAATACTACAAGCTAAAATACCAAAGACTGTTAAACAAGTCAGGTCATTTATAGGCCTGGTGGGCTACTGCAGGGACTGGATACCTCTTGCATCAGTTTACATGCAAACATTATACAATGCAATCAAAACAGATGGTCCACATCCAACAGATGAAGAAATGGCTCAAGCAGTTCAGCAATTAAAGTTGGCCATTGCCTCTTCACCTGCCCTAGGCCTACCAGACTATTCTAAACCTTTTACCGTGTATTGCCACAAGGAAAAAGGACATGCTTTGGGAGTGTAAACAACAAAGCCACGGAACAAGACAAAGACCTCTTGCTTACTATTCCAGCAGGCTTGACAATATCATTCAAGGATCACCTACATGTATTAAAGCTGTAGCAGCGGCTGCTGTATTGAAGGATAAGTGCATAGACATTGTTCTTAATCATGAACAAACCATACAAGTACCACATGCTGTAACAGAAATCCTACAACAAGCAAGAACCAAACATCTTTCAGCAGCTAGACTCACCAAGTACGAAGTGTCCCTATTGAGTGCACCCAATGTGACAATCAAGAGGTGTCTCACTCTAAATCCAGCAACGCTCCTCCCAGCCCTGTTGCCAGAACAGAAGGAGTATGAACATCAAATGTTCAAAAGGAGGGAGAATGAGAAAGAATGAGGGAACAAGCACCTTCGGGCAGCACAGTATCGTCTACAACAGCCCAGAGAATGGAAGTAGATGCAGAAGGTGACGGTGAGGACAAAGATGAAAATACTTGTACTCAAAATTTTTCTCATGACTGTCTTGCTTTGATGGAACAAGAAACCCAGACATTGCCACACGTCCAAGATATGCCCATACCCAATGCTCATTACGAACTATATGTTGATGGGTCCAGGTACTATGAAAATGGCACACCCTACACTGGATATGCCGTCACTACCGACACTGAAGTAGTAACTTCTGGAGCCCTACCAGCACACTTATCAGCACAAGCAGCTGAACTTGTGGCCCTTACTAAAGCATTGGAGCACGCAGAGCATACAACAGCGACCATTTATACAGATTCCAGATACAGCTGGAGAGTGACAATGGACTATGTGTTGATCTGGAAAAAGCAGAGACTTTAAAACAGTTACAGGTAAACAGATACAACATGCTGACCTCATTAAAAAAAAACTTTTTCAAGCATTAATGAAGCCATACAAAGTTGCCATCATCAAGATTCAAGCACACACAAAGAATCAAACAAAAGAAACAAGAGGAAACACTCTTGCAGATGCAGAAGCTAAGAGAGCAGCAAAAGCCCAGCCAGTAGGAAAAAGACACAGATTCTACAGTAGAGAACAATCCTCATCATCTCCAGCCAGGAGATTGGGTATATCTCAAAAGACACGTTCGGAAATCACTTGAGCCCAGATTTGATGGTCCATTCCAGGTTCTACTGACTACACCAACATCAGTGAAGCTAGAAGGAAGGGATACACTCATCCCATTGTAATCAATTACGAGTTAAGTTTGATGATGCAGTTTGCTGAAATGTTATTGGGGCCCAAATCTGATAAAAGTCTATGGGGATGTATTATGTGTTTGGCAACCACAATAGTGGCAATAATATGGTTATGTACAGTACAGGAGGTACCAGATTATGCTAAAAACAACAGTACAGTACAAGTTACCTCTATAGTCTATCCCAAATCATATTATGTGAGAAAAAGGGAAGTAACAAACCCTGATCATGAATGTAGAAATTTACCACACATCTCAAGGTGTATTTGTGAGTATTGTGGACAGTCACCTGAGGAGACATGTATAGAATGGTGTAAGGCCCCTACTGGAGAAAACCAAAATATGTTGTTGCAATTACATAATTTGGTAGGGAATGCCCTTAACACTACAAACTGTTGGATCTACTCTCAAGGTCCTACCTCTAGAGGAGGAGAGTGGACATTTATCCCCATCACATATGAAGAATGGGCACTATTTGAAGATAACCGTGCAGATAGCGAACCATTCAAAGCATCAGTTAGCCAATACTTACGCAAAGAATCCCCTAAACTGCTAGCACACCTAATTACCCCAAATGTATCTTTTTGCATTAAATTTAAAAAAAAACATAATCAAAGGCCAAGAAGGCCTGGTAGGGAAGTATAATCCCATACACAGGGACAGAAGGGAAATAAAAGAAGCAGGGAAAAAGGCAAGAAAGCTAATCTACACACCCTGGCATGAGAGAATGGGATTTTTGGACCTATTTGGATCAAAACCATATTATAGAGTTGAATCACTTGCAATGTTATTAGATAACATTACTGAAATATATGATAACACCTTCAGATATGTAGGTAGAAAAATCCAAGAGGTAATAAAAAGAACAGTTACAACACAGATTAGTTCTGGACCATTTAACGGCACAGACAGGGGGCTATTGTATGACCTTATATACTCAGACAGGAATATTGTGTTGTACATTTATTACCAATGAGACTGACAATGCTCAAGAGACAATAGAAAAACATATACAAGAGATAGAAGAGGAAAAACGGATTTATGCCACTGAGCATAATACACCTGACACTCTAGGAGGAAATTGGGGCTGGCTATCATTCTTGAATCCATCCACATGGTTTTCGGGAATCAGTGGATGGTTTATGGGAATTCTCATGTTCAGCCTTAAAAATTATAGGATTATGCATACTGGTTTATATTGTTGTCAAGATATTGATGTGTGTTTTCTCTGTCTGTTTGAAACAGTGCCAGTCTGCAATAACTACAACCAAGTACAAACAACTCATATCTGGACGGACACAGAAAGCAGAGGATCAGTCTATTCCGATGGATGTGAGCGAACGGCCAGTTGCTCTCTGACAACGGGGAGAAGCTACCTTGTTCTCAGGGCTATAACCCACTAGAACCATCTGATGTGACTAATCCTTAGCATAGTTAGGCAGTTTGTATTGTAAGATGTCCAACCACTATGAGTTTTTTCTTACATTTATAATAATTTTTTTGTGTGTTTTGTTTACTACTGTATGTAAACAATGTAATCTCAATTGTAATGTTTAATTATTATAAAAAGGAGGGAGTAAATGATAGAGTTATAGTACTTAACATTATATTTCTAATATCATATTAGACTTGCTAGCCAGTATTAAGTATTGCTTAAACTTTATTGTGCCTCTCTCTGCAGACTGCTGAAACAGTTAAATATAAATGTATATCTCTCTAATTCTAGTTTCCATTAGAAAAACTAGACATTACTGAAAATGGGCCCCTTCAATGTAAACCAAGATAGTACAGGAATGTATGAGACCTCATATGTTTATACAAAAGACGTATGTTCTACTTAGACTTACTGCAAGAGTCAGCATAATATAGAAGCAACTCCCAGTCTATAGAACTTCACTCCTTTAATGGATATAAGAGATACCATTTATCTGACTATTCTTACGTTTCTCATGTCGAACCAAAGATTTAATGTTAACCCCACTTTAGGGGTGTGTTGTATATGAATATGTTTTTGTAATAAGCACTCCTTTTATGGGAGTAAAGGAATGGTGTCTTTATGGTATAAAAGGCAACGAGCTGATATTAAAACACATCTGCTTCACCATCATCTGTCTGACGGTCAGCGTAACTGTGTGGTGTGATGTCTAAAGTACTTCAACTATCCTGGGGCTCAAAATACAAGCCATCAATAATAACATGAAGCGTTTCTCCAGTTCTCCCTTATTACAGTATAAGTAACAATTACAATAATGATAATTTGCTATATAGTTCTACAACTTGTATAGCCAGGCTTTCTAATAACACCCATAACATAAACTCTTCTCATTTCTGTACTGATACAATGTGACAGCGGTGCCTATGGATATAACAGGAATAAAGGAGACCTGTGATTGGCTGAATACTGTGAGATGTGTCATGGAATCATCAATAAATATGTTTTAAATACATTTTCCTGCTGTTGGTGTTTATGAGACTGATTCCATCACTGATGGTGACAATAACCCTGTGACCCCTGACATACAGTGTTATCCCCCCGCTGGCTGGGTGTGACCCCTGACATACAGTGTTATCCCCCCGCTAGCTGGGTGTGACCCCTGACATACAGCGTTATCTCCCCGCTGGCTGGGTGTGACCCCTGACATACAGCGTTATCCCCCCGCTGGCTGGGTGTGACCCCTGACATACAGCGTTATCCCCCTGCTGGCTGGGTGTGACCCCTGACATACAGCGTTATCTCCCCGCTGGCTGGGTGTGACCCCTGACATACAGCATTATCCCCCGCTGGCTGGCTGTGATCCCTGGCATACAGCGTTATCTCCCCGCTGGCTGGGTGTGACCCCTGACATACAGTGTTATCTCCCTGCTGGCTGGGTGTGACCCCTGACATACAGCATTATCCCCCCGCTGGCTGGCTGTGACCCATGACATACAGCATTATCCCCCTGCTGGCTGGGTGTGACCCCTGACATACAGCGTTATCTCCACTGGCTGGGTGTGACCCCTGACATACAGCGTTATCTCCCCGCTGGCTGGGTGTGACCCCTGACATACAGCGTTATCCCCCTGCTGGCTGGGTGTGACCCCTGACATACAGCGTTATCCCCCCGCTGGCTGAGTGTGACCCCTGACATACAGCATTATCCCCCCGCTGGCTGGGTGTGACCCCTGACATACAGCGTTATCTCCCCGCTGGCTGGGTGTGACCCCTGACATACAGTGTTATCCCCCCGCTGGCTGGGTGTGACCCCTGACATACAGTGTTATCTCCCTGCTGGCTGGGTGTGACCCCTGACATACAGCGTTATCTCCACTGGCTGGGTTTGACCCCTGACATACAGCATTATCCCCCCGCTGGCTGGGTGTGACCCCTGACATACAGCGTTATCTCCCCGCTGGCTGGGTGTGACCCCTGACATACAGCGTTATCTCCCCGCTAGCTGGGTGTGACCCCTGACATACAGCATTATCCCCCTGCTGGCTGGGTGTGACCCCTGACATACAGCATTATCCCCCCTCTGGCTGGGTATGACCCCTGACATACAGCGTTATCTCCCCGCTAGCTGGGTGGGACCCCTGACATACAGTATTATCCCCCTGCTGGCTGGGTGTGACCCCTGACATACAGCATTATCCCCCCGCTGGCTGGCTGTGACCCCTGACATACAGCATTATCCCCCTGCTGGCTGGGTGTGACCCCTGACATACAGCGTTATCTCCACTGGCTGGGTGTGACCCCTGACATACAGCGTTATCTCCCCGCTGGCTGGGTGTGACCCCTGACATACAGCGTTATCCCCCTGCTGGCTGGGTGTGACCCCTGACATACAGCGTTATCCCCCCGCTGGCTGAGTTTGACCCCTGACATACAGCATTATCCCCCCGCTGGCTGGGTGTGACCCCTGACATACAGCGTTATCTCCCCGCTGGCTGGGTGTGACCCCTGACATACAGTGTTATCCCCCCGCTGGCTGGATGTGACCCCTGACATACAGTGTTATCTCCCTGCTGGCTGGGTGTGACCCCTGACATACAGCATTATCCGCCCGCTGGCTGGGTGTGACCCCTGACATACAGCGTTATCTCCTCGCTGGCTGGGTGTGACCCCTGACATACAGTGTTATCCCCCCTCTGGCTGGGTATGACCCCTGACATACAGCGTTATCTCCCCGCTAGCTGGGTGGGACCCCTGACATACAGTATTATCCCCCTGCTGGCTGGGTGTGACCCCTGACATACAGTGTTATCTCCCTGCTGGCTGGGTGTGACCCCTGACAAACAGCGTTATCTCCACTGGCTGGGTGTGACCCCTGACGTACAGCGTTATCTCCCCGCTGGCTGGGTGTGACCCCTGACATACAGCGTTATCTCCTGCTGGCTGGGTGGGACCCCTGACATACAGCGTTATCCCCCTGCTGGCTGGGTGTGACCCCTGACATACAGCGTTATATCCCCGCTGGCTGGGTGTGACCCCTGACATACAGCATTATCCCCCCGCTGGCTGGGTGTGACCCCTGACATACAGCGTTATCTCCCCGCTGGCTGGGTGGGACCCCTGACATACAGCATTATCCCCCCGCTGGCTGGGTGTGACCCCTGACATACAGCGTTATCCCCCTGCTGGCTGGGTGTGACCCCTGACACACAGCGTTATCTCCCCGCTGGCTGGGTGTGACCCCTGACATACAGCGTTATCCCCCTGCTGGCTGAGTGTGACCCCTGACATACAGCATTATCCCCCTGCTGGCTGGGTGTGACCCCTGACATACAGCGTTATCCCCCTGCTGGCTGGATGTGACCCCTGACATACAGCGTTATCCCCTGCTGGCTGGGTGTGACCCCTGACATACAGCGTTATCCCCCTGCTGGCTGAGTGTGACCCCTGACATACAGCATTATCCCCCTGCTGGCTGGGTGTGACCCCTGACATACAGCGTTATCCCCTGCTGGCTGGATGTGACCCCTGACATGCAGCGTTATCTCCCCGCTGGCTGGGTGTGACCCCTGACATACAGCGTTATCCCCCTGCTGGCTGGGTGTGACCCCTGACGTGCAGCGTCATCTCCCCGCTGGCTGGGTGTGACCCCTGACGTACAGCGTTATCCCCCTCCGGCTGGGTGTGACCCCTGACATATAGCGTTATCCCCCTGCTGGCTGGGTGTGACCCCTGACATACAGCGTTATCTCCCTGCTGGCTGGGTGTGACCCCTGACATACAGTGTTATCTCCCCCCTGGCTGGGTGTGACCCCTGACATACAGCGTTATCTCCCCGCTGGCTGGGTGTGACCCCTGACATACAGCGTTATCTCCCCGCTGGCTGGGTGTGATCCCTGACATACAGCGTTATCCCCCTGCTGGCTGGGTGTGACCCCTGACATACAGTGTTATCCCCACTGGCTGGGTGTGACCCCTGACATACAGCGTTATCTCCCTGCTGGCTGGGTGTGACCCCTGACATACAGCGTTATCTCCCCGCTGGCTGGGTGTGACCCCTGACATACAGTGTTATCTCCCCGCTGGCTGGATGTGACCCCTGACATACAGTGTTATCTCCCCGCTGGCTGGGTGTGACCCCTGACATACAGTGTTATCTCCCCGCTGGCTGGGTGTGACCCCTGACATACAGCGTTATCTCCACTGGCTGGGTGTGACCCCTGACGTACAGCGTTATCTCCCCGCTGGCTGGGTGTGACCCCTGACATACAGCATTATCTCCCCACTGGCTGGGTGTGACCCCTGACATACAGCATTATCCCCCTGCTGGCTGGGTGTGACCCCTGACATACAGCGTTATCCCCCTGCTGGCTGGGTGTGACCCCTGACATACAGCGTTATCCCCCTGCTGGCTGGGTATGACCCCTGACATACAGCGTTATCTCCCCGCTGGCTGGGTGTGACCCCTGACATACAGCATTATCTCCCCGCTGGCTGGGTGTGACCCCTGACATACAGTGTTATCCCCCTGCTGGCTGGGTGTGACCCCTGACATACAGCGTTATCTCCACTGGCTGGGTGTGACCCCTGACGTACAGCGTTATCTCCCCGCTGGCTGGGTGTGACCCCTGACATACAGCGTTATCTCCACTGGCTGGGTGTGACCCCTGACATACAGCGTTATCTCCCCGCTGGCTGGGTGTGACCCCTGACATACAGTATTATCCCCCTGCTGGCTGGGTGTGACCCCTGACATACAGTATTATCCCCCTGCTGGCTGGGTGTGACCCCTGACATACAGCGTTATCTCCCCGCTGGCTGGGTGTGACCCCTGACACACAGCGTTATCTCCCCGCTGGCTGGGTGGGACCCCTGACATACAGCATTATCCCCCCGCTGGCTGGGTGTGACCCCTGACATACAGCGTTATCCCCCCGCTGGCTGGGTGTGACCCCTGACATACAGCGTTATCTCCCCGCTGGCTGGGTGTGACCCCTGACAATACAGCATTATCCCCCTGCTGGCTGGGTGTGACCCCTGACATACAGCATTATCCCCCTGCTGGCTGGGTGTCACCCCTGACACACAGCGTTATCTCCCCGCTGGCTGGGTGTGACCCCTGACATACAGCGTTATCCCCCTGCTGGCTGAGTGTGACCCCTGACATACAGCATTATCCCCCCGCTGGCTGGGTGTGACCCCTGACATACAGCGTTATCTCCCCGCTGGCTGGGTGTGACCCCTGACATACAGCGTTATCTCCCCGCTGGGTGTGATCCCTGACATACAGCGTTATCCCCCTGCTGGCTGGGTGTGACCCCTGACATACAGTGTTATTTCCACTGGCTGGGTGTGACCCCTGACATACAGCGTTATCTCCCTGCTGGCTGGGTGTGACCCCTGACATACAGCGTTATCTCCCCGCTGGCTGGGTGTGACCCCTGACATACAGTGTTATCTCCCCGCTGGCTGGATGTGACCCCTGACATACAGTGTTATCTCCCCGCTGGCTGGGTGTGACCCCTGACATACAGTGTTATCTCCCCGCTGGCTGGGTGTGACCCCTGACATACAGCGTTATCTCCACTGGCTGGGTGTGACCCCTGACGTACAGCGTTATCTCCCCGCTGGCTGGGTGTGACCCCTGACATACAGCATTATCTCCCCACTGGCTGGGTGTGACCCCTGACATACAGCATTATCCCCCTGCTGGCTGGGTGTGACCCCTGACATACAGCGTTATCCCCCTGCTGGCTGGGTGTGACCCCTGACATACAGCATTATCTCCCCACTGGCTGGGTGTGACCCCTGACATACAGCGTTATCTCCCCGCTGGCTGGGTGTGACCCCTAACATACAGCATTATCTCCCCGCTGGCTGGGTGTGACCCCTGACATACAGTGTTATCCCCCTGCTGGCTGGGTGTGACCCCTGACATACAGCGTTATCTCCACTGGCTGGGTGTGACCCCTGACGTACAGCGTTATCTCCCCGCTGGCTGGGTGTGACCCCTGACATACAGCGTTATCTCCACTGGCTGGGTGTGACCCCTGACATACAGCGTTATCTCCCCGCTGGCTGGGTGTGACCCCTGACACACAGCGTTATCTCCCCGCTGGCTGGGTGGGACCCCTGACATACAGCGTTATCCCCCCGCTGGCTGGGTGTGACCCCTGACATACAGCGTTATCCCCCCGCTGGCTGGGTGTGACCCCTGACATACAGCGTTATCCCCCCGCTGGCTGGGTGTGACCCCTGACATACAGCGTTATCCCCCCGCTGGCTGGGTGTGACCCCTGACATACAGCGTTATCTCCCCGCTGGCTGGGTGTGACCCCTGACATACAGCATTATCCCCCTGCTGGCTGGGTGTGACCCCTGACATACAGTGTTATCCCCCTGCTGGCTGGGTGTGACCCCTGACATACAGTGTTATCTCCCCGCTGGCTGGGTGTGACCCCTGACATACAGCGTTATCCCCCCGCTGGCTGGGTGTGACCCCTGACATACAGCGTTATCCCCCCGCTGGCTGGGTGTGACCCCTGACATACAGCGTTATCCCCCCGCTGGCTGGGTGTGACCCCTGACATACAGCGTTATCCCCCCGCTGGCTGGGTGTGACCCCTGACATACAGCATTATCCCCCTGCTGGCTGGGTGTGACCCCTGACATACAGCGTTATCCCCCTGCTGGCTGGGTGTGACCCCTGACATACAGCATTATCTCCCCACTGGCTGGGTGTGACCCCTGACATACAGCGTTATCTCCCCGCTGGCTGGGTGTGACCCCTAACATACAGCATTATCTCCCCGCTGGCTGGGTGTGACCCCTGACATACAGTGTTATCCCCCTGCTGGCTGGGTGTGACCCCTGACATACAGCGTTATCTCCACTGGCTGGGTGTGACCCCTGACGTACAGCGTTATCTCCCCGCTGGCTGGGTGTGACCCCTGACATACAGCGTTATCTCCACTGGCTGGGTGTGACCCCTGACATACAGCGTTATCTCCCCGCTGGCTGGGTGTGACCCCTGACACACAGCGTTATCTCCCCGCTGGCTGGGTGGGACCCCTGACATACAGCGTTATCCCCCCGCTGGCTGGGTGTGACCCCTGACATACAGCGTTATCCCCCCGCTGGCTGGGTGTGACCCCTGACATACAGCGTTATCCCCCCGCTGGCTGGGTGTGACCCCTGACATACAGCTTTATCTCCCCGCTGGCTGGGTGTGACCCCTGACATACAGCATTATCCCCCTGCTGGCTGGGTGTGACCCCTGACATACAGTGTTATCCCCCTGCTGGCTGGGTGTGACCCCTGACATACAGTGTTATCTCCCCGCTGGCTGGGTGTGACCCCTGACATACAGCGTTATCCCCCCGCTGGCTGGGTGTGACCCCTGACATACAGCGTTATCCCCCCGCTGGCTGGGTGTGACCCCTGACATACAGCGTTATCCCCCCGCTGGCTGGGTGTGACCCCTGACATACAGCGTTATCCCCCCGCTGGCTGGGTGTGACCCCTGACATACAGCGTTATCCCCCCGCTGGCTGGGTGTGACCCCTGACATACAGCGTTATCTCCCCGCTGGCTGGGTGTGACCCCTGACATACAGCATTATCCCCCTGCTGGCTGGGTGTGACCCCTGACATACAGCGTTATCTCCCCGCTGGCTGGGTGTGACCCCTGACATACAGCGTTATCCCCCCGCTGGCAGGGTGTGACCCCTGACATACAGTGTTATCTCCCCGCTGGCTGGGTTTGACCCCTGACATACAGTGTTATACCCCCGCTGGCTGTGTGTGACCCCTGACATACAGTGTTATCCCCCTGCTGGCTGGGTGTGATCCCTGACATACAGTGTTATCCCCCTGCTGGCTGAGTGTGACCACTGACATACAGCGTTATCTCCCCGCTGGCTGGGTGTGACCCCTGACATACAGTGTTATCCCCCTGCTGGCTGGGTGTGACCCCTGACATACAGTGTTATCCCCCTGCTGGCTGGGTGTGACCCCTGACATACAGTGTTATCCCCCTGCTGGCTGGGTGTGATCCCTGACATACAGTGTTATCCCCCTGCTGGCTGAGTGTGACCCCTGACATACAGCGTTATCTCCCCGCTGGCTGGGTGTGACCCCTGACATACAGCGTTATCCCCCCTGCTGGCTGGGTGTGACCCCTGACATACAGTGTTATCCCCCTGCTGGCTGGGTGTGACCCCTGACATACAGTGTTAGCTCCCCGCTGGCTGAGTGTGACCCCTGACATACAGCGTTATCTCCCCGCTGGCTGGGTGTGACCCCTGACATACAGCGTTATCTCCCCGCTGGCTGGGTGTGACCCCTGACATACAGCGTTATCTCCCCGCTGGCTGGGTGTGACCCCTGACATACAGTGTTATCCCCCCGCTGGCTGAGTGTGACCCCTGACATACAGCCTAATCTCCCCGCTGGCTGGGTGTGACCCCTGACATACAGCGTTATCCCCCCGCTGGCTGGGTGTGACCCCTGACATACAGTGTTATCCCCCTGCTGGCTGGGTGTGACCCCTGACATACAGCGTTATCTCCCCGCTGGCTGGGTGTGACCCCTGACGTACAGCGTTATCTCCCCGCCGGCTGGGTGTGACCCCTGACATACAGTGTTAGCTCCCCGCTGGCTGAGTGTGACCCCTGACATACAGCATTATCCCCCTGCTGGCTGGGTGTGACCCCTGACATTCAGCGTTATCCCCCTGCTGGCTGGATGTGACCCCTGACATACAGCGTTATCCCCCTGCTGGCTGAGCGTGACCCCTGACATACAGCATTATCCCCCTGCTGGCTGGGTGTGACCCCTGACATACAGCGTTATCCCCCTGCTGGCTGGATGTGACCCCTGACATACAGCGTTATCTCCCCGCTGGCTGGGTGTGACCCCTGACATACAGCGTTATCCCCCTGCTGGCTGGGTGTGACCCCTGACGTGCAGCGTTATCTCCCTGCTGGCTGGGTGTGACCCCTGACGTACAGCGTTATCCCCCTCTGGCTGGGTGTGACCCCTGACATATAGCGTTATCCCCCTGCTTGCTGGGTGTGACCCCTGACATACAGCGTTATCTCCCTGCTGGCCTGGTGTGACCCCTGACATACAGCGTTATCTCCCCGCTGGCTGGGTGTGACCCCTGACATACAGCGTTATCTCCCCGCTGGCTGGGTGTGACCCCTGACATACAGCGTTATCTCCCTGCTGGCTGGGTGTGACCCCTGACATACAGCGTTATCCCCCCGCTGGCTGGGTGTGACCCCTGACATACAGCATTATCCCCCCGCTGGCTGGGTGTGACCCCTGACATACAGTGTTATCCCCCTGCTGGCTGGGTGTGACCCCTGACATACAGTGTTATCTCCACTGGCTGGGTGTGACCCCTGACGTACAGCGTTTTCCCCCTGCTAGCTGGGTGTGACCCCTGACATACAGTGTTATCTCCCCTGCTGGCTGGGTGTGACCCCTGACATACAGCGTTATCTCCACTGGCTGGGTGTGACCCCTGACATACAGCGTTATCTCCACTGGCTGGGTGTGACCCCTGACGTACAGCGTTATCCCCCTGCTGGCTGGGTGTGACCCCTGACATACAGTGTTATCTCCCCGCTGGCTGGGTGTGACCCCTGACATACAGCGTTATCTCCACTGGCTGGGTGTGTCCCCTGACGTACAGCGTTATCTCCCCGCTGGCTGGGTGTGACCCGTGACATACAGCGTTATCTCCCCGCTGGCTGGGTGTGACCCCTGACATACAGTGTTATCCCCCTGCTGGCTGGGTGTGACCCCTGACATACAGTGTTATCCCCCTGCTGGCTGGGTGTGACCCCTGACATACAGCGTTATCTCCACTGGCTGGGTGTGACCCCTGACGTACAGCGTTATCCCCCTGCTGGCTGGGTGTGACCCCTGACATACAGCATTATCCCCCTGCTGGCTGGGTGTGACCCCTGACATACAGCGTTATCTCCACTGGCTGGGTGTGACCCCTGACATACAGCGTTATCTCCCCACTGGCTGGGTGTGACCCCTGACATACAGCGTTATCCCCCTGCTGGCTGGGTGTGACCCCTGACATACAGCGTTATCCCCCCGCTGGCTGAGTGTGACCCCTGACATACAGCATTATCCCCCCGCTGGCTGGGTGTGACCCCTGACATACAGCGTTATCCCCCCGCTGGCTGGGTGTGACCCCTGACATACAGCATTATCCCCCCCGCTGGCTGGGTGTGACCCCTGACATACAGCGTTATCCCCCTGCTGGCTGAGTGTGACCCCTGACATACAGCATTATCCCCCCCGCTGGCTGGGTGTGACCCCTGACATACAGCGTTATCCCCCTGCTGGCTGAGTGTGACCCCTGACATACAGTGTTATCCCCCCGCTGGCTGGGTGTGACCCCTGACATACAGCGTTATCTCCCCTCTGGCTGGGTGTGACCCCTGACATATAGCATTATCTCCCCGCTGGCTGGGTGTGACCCCTGACATACAGCATTATCCCCCTGCTGGCTGGGTGTGACCCCTGACATACAGCGTTATCCCCCTGCTGGCTGGATGTGACCCCTGACATACAGCGTTACTCCCCTGCTGGCTGGGTGTGACTCCTGACATACAGCGTTATCCCCCTGCTGGCTGGGTGTGACCCCTGACATACAGCGTTATCCCCCTGCTGGCTGAGTGTGACCCCTGACATACAGCGTTATCCCCCTGCTGGCTGGGTGTGACTCCTGACATACAGCGTTATCCCCCTGCTGGCTGGGTGTGACCCCTGACATACAGCGTTATCCCCCTGCTGGCTGAGTGTGACCCCTGACATACAGCGTTATCCCCCCGCTGGCTGGGTGTGACCCCTGACATACAGTGTTATCCCCCTGCTGGCTGGGTGTGACCCCTGACATACAGCGTTATCTCCACTGGCTGGGTGTGACCCCTGACGTACAGCGTTATCCCCCTGCTGGCTGGGTGTGACCCCTGACATACAGTGTTATCTCCCCGCTGGCTGGGTGTGACCCCTGACATACAGCGTTATCTCCACTGGCTGGGTGTGACCCCTGACGTATAGCGTTATCCCCCTGCTGGCTGGGTGTGACCCCTGACGTACAGTGTTATCTCCCCGCTGGCTGGGTGTGACCCCTGACGTACAGCGTTATCTCCCCGCTGGCTGGGTGTGACCCCTGACATACAGCGTTATCCCCCCGCTGGCTGGGTGTGACCCCTGACATACAGCATTATCCCCCCCGCTGGCTGGGTGTGACCCCTGACATACAGTGTTATCCCCCTGCTGGCTGGGTGTGACCCCTGACGTACAGCGTTATCCCCCTGCTGGCTGGGTGTGACCCCTGACGTACAGTGTTATCTCCCCGCTGGCTGGGTGTGACCCCTGACGTACAGCGTTATCCCCCTGCTGGCTGGGTGTGACCCCTGACATACAGTGTTATCTCCCCGCTGGCTGGGTGTGACCCCTGACATACAGCGTTATCTCCCCGCTGGCTGGGTGTGACCCGTGACATACAGCATTATCTCCCCGCTGGCTGGGTGTGACCCCTGACATACAATGTTATCCCCCTGCTGGCTGGGTGTGACCCCTGACATACAGTGTTATCCCCCTGCTGGCTGGGTGTGACCCCTGACATACAGCGTTATCTCCACTGGCTGGGTGTGACCCCTGACGTACAGCGTTATCCCCCTGCTGGCTGGGTGTGACCCCTGACATACAGTGTTATCTCCCCGCTGGCTGGGTGTGACCCCTGACATACAGCGTTATCCCCCTGCTGGCTGGGTGTGACCCCTGACATACAGCGTTATCCCCCCGCTGGCTGGGTGTGACCCCTGACATACAGTGTTATCCCCCTGCTGGCTGAGTGTGACCCCTGACGTACAGCGGTATTTCCCTGCTGGCTGGGTGTGACCCCTGACATACAGTGTTATTTCCACTGGTTGGGTGTGACCCCTGACGTACAGCGTTATCTCCCCGCTGGCTGGGTGTGACCCCTGACATACAGCGTTATCCCCCCGCTGGCTGGGTGTGACCCCTGACATACAGCATTATCCCCCCCGCTGGCTGGGTGTGACCCCTGACATACAGTGTTATCCCCCTGCTGGCTGGGTGTGACCCCTGACGTACAGCGTTATCCCCCTGCTGGCTGGGTGTGACCCCTGACATACAGTGTTTTCTCCCCGCTGGCTGGGTGTGACCCCAGACATACAGCGTTATCTCCACTGGCTGGGTGTGACCCCTGACGTACAGCGTTATCTCCCCGCTGGCTGGGTGTGACCCCTGACATACAGTGTTATCTCCCCGCTGGCTGAGTGTGACCCCTGACGTACAGCGGTATTTCCCTGCTGGCTGGGTGTGATCCCTGACATACAGCATTATCCCCCTGCTGGCTGGGTGTGACCCCTGACATACAGTGTTATCTCCCCGCTGGCTGGGTGTGACCCCTGACATACAGCGTTATCTCCCTGCTGGCTGGGTGTGACCCCTGACATACAGTATTATCCCCCGCTGGCTGGGTGTGACCCCTGACATACAGTATTATCCCCCGCTGGCTGGGTGTGACCCCTGACATACAGCATTATCCCCCTGCTGGCTGGGTGTGACCCCTGACATACAGCGTTATCTCCCTGCTGGCTGGGTGTGACCCCTGACATACAGTATTATCCCCCGCTGGCTGGGTGTGACCCCTGACATACAGTATTATCCCCCGCTGGCTGGGTGTGACCCCTGACATACAGCATTATCCCCCTGCTGGCTGGGTGTGACCCCTGACATACAGTGTTATCTCCCCGCTGGCTGGGTGTGACCCCTGACATACAGCGTTATCTCCCCGCTGGCTGGGTGTGACCCCTGACATACAGCATTATCCCCCTGCTGGCTGGGTGTGACCCCTGACATACAGCGTTATCTCCCCGCTGGCTGGGTGGTACTAGAGATGGGGTGCTCTCAACATCCGGTCTGTGGCCCCTGTATGCATGCTCCTGACACATTCATCGGGACTCCACAAGTGGCTTCGTTGCTGCAGCGGCTCCTCTCCCCAGCACCGTCTGACAATGCCATGCAGGTCCAGCAGAGTGCATCCTTGGAGACACACTCATTTTGTAAAACTGATTCCCCGGTGTCAAAATATGCGCTATATCTCGTATTTGCGATCACTGGGGTTGTATTTACTAAGCCTTGGTTGGAGATAAGGAGAACATAGATAAAGTACCAACCAGAGCCAGTAAGAGGGGTTTCTGGCTATAACTGTCTGTTGTTCCCTTAGTGTTAGATGTACACACCAGTGCTTAGGTTGCTGCCAAGCCTCACACCTCTAGCAACATAGTATTGCATAGTTGGCTGAAGTGATGTACAAATTTGAGATATGAAATGTTATGGCAAGTCATCAGGACCTCAGTGGATGCAGATAAAAATAGGATTTCTGTACTTACCGTAAATCCCTTTCTCCGAGTCCACAGGTGTCACTGGAGCGTAGACAGTGGGGATAGAAGGGCGACCTCAGGGAGCTAGGGCACTCTATTGTAAATTCAGTGTGGCCAACTCCTCCCCTTCTACTCCCCCCCCGGCAGTCTCAAGGATCGTGCCCAGAGGGAGCTGGAAGATAGAAACACACTTCCGAAGAGGAGGTAAACTTTTAACCAACATTCATGCAGACATGGAAACTGAGTCAAGCAGTGATGAAATAACACAAACACTGAACATAGTTAACCACACAAAAACTAGTTAGCAGGAAGAAACCCCAAACCAGGACTAGAAGGTCCTTCCTAGGTAAGTCGGCAACAGCGCCGAGGAGGGCGTCCAGTGACACCTGTGGACTCGGAGAAAGGGATTTACGGTAAGTACAGAAATCCTATTTTCTCCTTCCTCCACTAGGTGTCACTGGAGCGTAGACAGTGGGGACATCCCAGAGCTCCCAACATGGGTGGGAAGGCGCTGAGAACCCCCAAGAACTGCTCGGCCAAACTGAGAGGCCGATGAAGCAAATGTGTCGAATCTATAGAACCTAACAAAGGTTCGCCTGCCCGACCACGTAGCAGCTCGGCAAAGCTGAGTAATGGAAACCCCTCGAGCAGCCGCCCAAGAGGGTCCTACTGAACGCGTAGAATGCGCCGAAATGAAAGCCGGAGGAGTCTGAGCCGCTTTCACGTATGCTTGTCTTATCGTCAGCCGTATCCATCTGGCCAAAGTCTGTTTAGATGCAGGCCATCCCCGACGGATTGGATCATAGGTGACAAAGAGACAGTCCGATCTTCTAACTGAGGCTGTTCTGGCCACGTAAACTTTTAAGGCCCTCACCACGTCCAAAGATTCTGCTTGAGGATCTTCGGTAAATGCAGGAACTACGATCGGCTGGTTAAGGTGGAAGGAGGAAACCACCTTTGGAAGGAAGGATAAGGATGTACGAAGCTCGGCTCTATCTGAGTGAAATACCAAAAAAGGCGAGCGACATGAAAGGGCTCCCAGCTCTGAAACCCTTCTGGCTGAGGCCAAAGCTAGTAAGAGAACCGTCTTCCAAGTGAGGTATTTGAGATCTACCTCTTCCAAAGGTTCAAAAACCGAGGAGCAAAGATAATCAAGGACCAAGTCTAAGTCCCATGGGGCCGTAGGAGGGCGAACCGGAGGCTGCAATCGTAAAACCCCCTGAAAGAAGGTTTGTACCTCAGGTAGCAGTGCTAGCCGTCTTTGAAAAAAAACGGATAAGGCGGACACCTGAACCTTCAGGGACGCCAGACGCAAACCTGCAGACAGCCCAGCCTGAAGGAATAAAAGAAGTCTAGCCTTTTTGAATGCCGTTGTGGAGACCCCGCGGCCTTCGCACCATGCCACATACGACCTCCAAATACGGTGGTAATGTCTTGATGTTACCTCTTTCCTTGCACTCATCATGGTCGGGATTACTGTTCTTGGAATCCCTGCTTTTCTTAAGATGGACTTTTCAGCAGCCACGCCGTCAAATGTAGCCGCTTTAAGTCTGGGAAGACGAAAGGGCCTTGACTGAGAAGATCTTCTTGTAACGGCAGAGGCCACGGCTCTTCGACCAGCAGGGTTGTGAGGCTGGTGTACCAAGCTCGCCGAGGCCAGTCCGGAGCAATTAGGAGGGCCAAGACCCTCTCCCTCCTTATGTGCTGTAGAATCTTGGGTATCAGCGGAAACGGAGGGAACAGGTATACAAAGCTGAATGGCCAAGGAGCCGTCAGGGCATCCACTCCCGCCGCTGCTGGGTCTCGAGTTCGTGCGAAATACAACGGAAGTTGATGGTTGAGACGTGAAGCCATCAGGTCTACCTGAGGACACCCCCATTTTCGAACCAGTCGCTGAAAAACCTGAGGATGAAGGCACCACTCTCCCTGGTGGACATCCTGTAGACTTAGGTAGTCGGCCTCCCAATTTTCCACTCCTGGAATGAAGATCGCTGAGATGGCCATCGCATGAACCTGAGCCCACACCAGGATTCGGGTCACTTCTTTCATGGCCGTCCGACTTCTTGTGCCGCCCTGTTTGTTTATATAGGCGACCGCGGTGGCATTGTCGGACTGAACCCGGACTAGTCGACCCTGAAGCAGGGATTGTGCTTGGATGAGAGCGTAATATATTGCTCTGAGTTCCAGGATATTGATGTGTAGGCGGGATTCCTGAGAAGTCCAACGGCCCTGGAACTGATGGTCCATTGTCAGTGCTCCCCATCCTCGGAGACTTGCATCCGTTGTGATGACCGTCCAATTCCAAAGAGCGAAGCGTTTCCCCTCCCTGAGATTGGCTGAGTGAAGCCACCATGAAAGGGAGAGCCTCGCTCTCGGGGACAGGGTCACCAGACGTTGTAGGTGTAGGTGTGATCCTGACCATTGTCTCAAAAGATTTAGTTGAAATGGTCTTGACCTGAAGCGAGCATACTGGACTGCTTCGAAAGAAGCGGTCATCTTCCCCAGCAGACGCGTGCAGAGGAGTACTGAGACCTTCCTGTGCTGCAGTACTAGACGCACCGACTCCTGCAGTGATCTGATCTTGTCTTCCGGTAAGAAAACCCTCAGTTGTATCGTGTCCAGGATCAATCCCAAAAACTGCATCCTCTGCGATGGCTGCAGCTGGGACTTTTCGTAGTTTAGGATCCAGCCGTGTTCTACCAGTATCCTCTTGGTCAGGTTGATGTTTGTCAAAAGTTCCTCCTGAGAAGAGCCCTTCAGAAGGAGGTCGTCCAGATATGGTATTATCGTTACACCTTTTGAGCGAAGAATCTCCATCATTACGGCCATCACCTTGGTGAACACCCGAGGTGCCGAGGAGAGGCCAAAGGGCAGGGCTTGAAATTGCCAATGGTGTTCCAGAACTGCAAATCGCAGAAAAGCCTGGTGGGATGGGCAAATTGGAATGTGCAGGTAGGCGTCCCTGATATCCAGGGATACCAGGAACTCCCCCTGACTCAAACCTGCAATTACGGATTGAATGGATTCCATCTTGAATTTCAGAGGCTGTAGGTACGGATTCAGTTGTTTCAGGTTCAGGATGGGACGAGCCGATCCGTCCGGTTTCGGCACCAGAAACAGGGTAGAATAAAATCCCTGGTTCCTTTCCTCTGTCGGGACTGGGAGAATCACTTCCATCCTTTGAAGCTTGGCAATTGCTTCCCTCAAAAGGAGTGCTTTTTCTGGAGAAGCTGGCCAACCTGTCTTGAAAAATCTCTGAGGAGGAAGAAACATGAATTTTATCTGGTAACCTTCTGACACCAGATCCCGTACCCAAGCATCCTGACAAGATTGAAGCCACGCATGCTTGAAGTGCCTCAAACGCGCTCCCACCTGGAGGGTCTCCTTCAGGGAGGGGAGACCGTCATGCCTGCTTAGGGGTGGACTTTGCCTCCTGCTGTACTGCGGCCATACCTCTTCCTCTGCCCCGAGTTCCCCTCTGGGCGACGGAAGCTCCTCTCGATCTACCGCGAAATCTGTTTTGGGGACGAAAGGACCTAAAAGTGTGACTCTGAAAGGCCTTACGAGGAGCAGGTGGAGCTGCTGAAGGGAGGAAAGAAGACTTACCCCCTGTTGCCAGGGAGATCCATTTGTCTAGTTCTGCTCCAAACAAGACTTCTCCCTTGAAGGGCAATGCTTCAACCGCCCGCTTGGACTCCGCATCTGCCTGCCATTGCCTAAGCCATAAAGCCCTGCGCGCAGAAATGGATAAGGCTGAAATACGTGCGGACATTTTACAAATGTCAGCCGAAGCCTCCATCAGGTAGTCAGAGGCCTCCCGTATGTGTTCAGCTAACCTATTAAGCTCGGCTGGATCTGGGTTGTCTTTTAAACCTTCAGAAATCTTGGAGGCCCAGACCCCCATTGCTTTGTTTACCCAGCATCCTACCTGCGCTGGTCTCTGTAAAACTCCTGCCGCAGAGAAAATAGACTTTAAAGTTAGTTCTAACTTACGGTCAGAAGCATCCTTCAGAGACGTGGCCCCAGGCACCGGCAATACCGTCTTCTTAGATAGACGAGTCACCGATGGGTCCACCACCGGAGGCGTTTCCACTTTCCTCCTACTATCTGCAGGGAGTGGATAAGAAACATAAAATTTCCTAGGAATCTGAAATTTTTTATCCGGATGATTCCAGGCCTGTGTAACAAAATCATCTAATTCCTCAGACTGAGGGAAGCTAGACGACTGCTTGGGCCTCTTCCCAAACAGAGAAGGCCTTGCTGGAGTCTCAGATGTATCAACATAATCCGTGGCTAACTTCACCATGGCAATCAAATCCTCTAAGCCATGTACCACAGGATCAGGGTCCGGTAGGACCGCCATCTGCTGATCCTGAGTCTCTGGTGCAGCAGCACTAGGAATATAATATTCTCCTTCCTCTAACTCAGGCATTTCGTCTGAATCAGTGCCAGAGTCATGAGTCAACTGCCTCCTTCCTTGTGAGAGAAGAGGGGGCAGTAAAGATGCCTGACCCTGCTCCGCAGAAGCCGGCGGGACAAGGGCTTTTGTTAACCCCTGTACAGCTGTGGCTAAAGAGATTTGCTGGTCTCTTGCCTGCTCTCTGTCTTTCTGTGAGGCAGAAAGTTCAGAAGCCAAGCGTGTCATTACCTCAGTAAGCTGAGAAGCCCATACCGGTACTTCCTGAGCTGTGGATGAGGAGGGGTTAACAGCACAATTCTCACAGAAAATAACTCTATCAGCAGAAGGAGTAAACTTCCCCTTACAGCCCTTACATTTGGTGTTCCCTCCTGCCATACTGAACAGAGATATAACACCACACTCTACACACTTCCAACAGTAAGAATAAGGTTAGAAGTGAAACTGACAGGGGAGACAGCAGAGAAAGGGTTAAGAGCTGGCCAGGCCAAACTTGCCTTACAACAAAGGCACTGTAGCCTAACAACTTTAGCACAGCCCAAATCTGGCTCACCCTACTCTAGCCCCCGCTGTGTACCTCACAGACTGGGTAGAGTATATGCAGGACGGTCACCGGAGTCAGGATTACTGCACAGCCTTCTCCTGCACGCTCTGCCTGAGGCGCCAAATGTCTAAAAATGGCTGCCAGCAGCGCTGCAGGGGGCTGAACTGAGGTTATGAGCCTTGCCTCGTTACCCCCCTTACTGAGGAGGGGTCCGCGCTAAGCCCCGCCTCCCGTCTGCGCTCCGGTGCCAGGGCTTCTATACATAGAAAAAACCCCTCTGCAATCCGCCTTATTGCTCTGCTGACCTCCTCCACTAACTGGAGAGAGGTCAGAATACTCACAGCCGTCCTGCTGGCCGGTCGGCGGAGCGGCTGTGGAAGCGTCGCGCTGCCGCCATTTTCTCTATGGGGCGCGCGCGTCTTCACGGAGACTGTGGTCTCTTCAGCCGGGGACCCGAGCGCAGTGCTTTGTAGCGGCGGCCGGGTCCCCCCGGCAGCGCCCACGTAGCAGGCTGGCAGTGACAGCATACTGCCAGCCTGTCCTCTTGTTTTAATAACATAATAAAGCCTAACTAATAACAATTGCCCAGGAGCATCAGGAAACATGCCCAGCTCCCTTGGGCACGATCTATGACTGCCGTGGGGGGAGTAGAAGGGGAGGAGTTGGCCACACTGAATTTACAATAGAGTGCCCTAGCTCCCTGAGGTCGCCCTTCTATCCCCACTGTCTACGCTCCAGTGACACCTAGTGGAGGAAGGAGAAACACAGTGGGTGAGATTTAATAGGATGAGAGATTCAGAAAGTGAGATATTTGGGAAGAAATCTCCTGTTTTTTTAAAGCGGCAATAATTTACACAGCAAAACCAGTTTGATTTTGCATTGTAAATGATTGCCGCTTTAAAAAAACGGTACTTGTTTCCTAGAACGGCCACAATCGGGGGTAATCGTGTACCTTAACTTAAGGTACACGATTACCCCCGATGGACCCGATTTCCTTTGCAATCAGGTCCATTTTGCTGGCAAAGGCAAAATCGGGTCCATCGCGTCGGTCGGGCGCATTAACATGGCACCCGACGCGATGGTCCCAATTTTGCCACAGGGTTTAATGTTAAAATATTTTTAACATTGTAAATGGGAAAAAAAATTGGAAATGACCCAATATGGGCCATTTCTCATTGTATATGGCCCCCCCCCCCCATTGTGAACGTCACCCCACGATTGACGCCAACCCAAAGTGTGGCGAGCATACCCATACTATCCACGTCGGTGTGGAGTAGAGAATATAAAGTGTGGCGAGCCACCGAGCCCGAAGCATGGTGAGCCCCGCGAGGGGACGCGTATACTTGTGAAGTTATATGCGTCCCCTCGCGGGGCTCGCTACGCTTCAGGCTCGGTGGCTCGCTGCGCTCGCCACACTTTATATTCTCAACTCCACGCCGACGTGGATAGTAGGGGTATGAAAAGGTCGGAGGATGCGTACCGCCGCCCCTCGCGGGCTCGCCACGCTTCGGGTTGCCGTCAATCGTGGGGTGCCATTGAGGGGGTTAAAATTGGGGTCTGGGGAGAATTTTACATTGAATCCAATGTAAAATAGGGTCCCAGGGACCCTATTCACGTTTCAATCAATGTAAAAATCGGGACCATCGCGTCGGTCGCATCGCATGCGATTTGGTCGCATGTGATGCAATGTGAACGACCCGATCAACATCGGTGTGGCCGTTCTAGGAAACAAGTACCAAAAAAACTATAGATTTCTTCCCAACTCTCTCACTTTCTGAATCTCTCATCCTATTAAATCTCACCCAGTGAGTTTGAGTATGAAGCACTGCACAGCTGGTAATACTTGGAGAATGATCACTTAGTAAATGCACTGAGGGGGTAAACCAAACTTTTCAAGACAGGAACAAGTCAAGTGTTCAGGCAAGGAGATGCCTTCTGACGAGATGCAGTTAAAATCCCGGCGGTCGGGATCCCGGCGTTCAGAATCCCGACGCCGGAATCCCGACACTTTCTCCCCCCGTGGGTGTCCACGACACCCCTGGAGGGAGAATAAATTAGTGTGCCGAGCGTAGCGAGGCACCGGGCCCGCTGCGTGGCGAGCGCAGCGAGCCCGCAGGGGGGGGGCGATCCACGTCCCCCCCTTGTCGGCATTTCGGCGGTCGGGTTTCCGGCGTCGGGATACTGAACGCCGGAATCCCGACCGCTGGTTATTTGCTATTCCCTGTAGGGACCCTGACCGCCCCAGCACTGCAGGGACGCCGGGGCAGCAATTTTTTTATACAGTTCACTGGGGGTGAGGGACGAACTGCCGCCCTCCAGGTGCCGGCGCCCTAGGCAAATGCCTAGAGCTGCCTAGTGGTGGCGCCGGCCCTGCAGGTCGGATCCGGGATTTGCACCTTTTACACTGTGGTGCCTACCAGCAGTGTAGACGGAGGTGGCGCTTGAAGATGACATAATCTCCAAGCGCTGGGACCGCGATCACCCCCGCCAGGACAGCCGATCATCGCGCTGGGGGCAAGCCCAGCACCAAAGTAAGCTGCTGGACTGCCCCCGTGCACCCCTCCAGCCCCCCGTCTGCGAGGTGAATGGATGCCGCACACAGACATCCATTCACCTCCTCCCTGACTTCGCTGCTTTCTACAGAGTACAGCAGACAGCTGCGGAGGCTGTGTGTGACCCCCGTCAAACCTCCATACTGACCACAGGATGCTGCAGTCCGGAGGTTGGGCTTCCTCCATTGATGTAAACAGGAGCCGTGTCAGATGAAAGAGACAGGTAGCAGGTGGGATGAATGTGACATGAAGTGTGACAGAGGTGCATGTCCCTGCTTCACCCCACCATCTCTGTCCCTGCATCACCCCGCCATCTCTGTCCCTGCATCACCTCGCCATCTCTGTCCCTGCATCACCCCGCCATCTCTGTCCCTGCATCACCCCGCCATCTCTGTCCCTGCATCACCCCACCACCTCTGTCCCTGTGTCACCCCACCATCTCTGTCCCTGCATCACCCCGCCATCTCTTACCCTGATTCATCCCACCATCTCTGTCCCTGCATCAACCAGCCATCTCTGTCCATGCATCACCCCGCCATCTCTGTCCCTGCATCACCCTGCCATCTCTGTTCCTGCATCACCCCGCCTTCTCTGTCCCTGCATCACCCCGCCAGCTCTGTCCCTGCATCACCCCGCCATCTCTGTCCCTGCATCACCCCGCCATTTTGGTCCCTGCATCACCCCGCCATCTCTGTCCCTGCATCACCCCGCCATCTCTGTCCCTGCATCACCCCGCCATCTCTGTCCCTGCATCACCCCGCCATCTCTGTCCCTGCATCACACCGCCATCTCTGTCCCTGCATCACCCCGCCATCTCTGTCCCTGCATCACCCCGCCATCTCTGTCCCTGCATCACCCCGCCATCTCTGTCCCTGCATCACACCGCCATCTCTGTCCCTGCATCACCCCACCATCTCTGTCCCTGCATCACCCCGCCATCTTGGTCCCTGCATCACCCCGCCATCTCTGTCCCTGCATCACCCCAACGTCTCTGCCATGTGGCATAATGTGAATTTTTGCTCAATCCAGGTGGCATTATGTGAATTGTTGCTCAATCCGTGTGGCATAAAGTGAATTTTGTCTCTTTCTGTGTGGTATAATGTGAATTTTGCCTCAATCCTTGTTGCATAATGTGAATTTTGCCTCAATTTATGTGACATAACACAGGGCCATCTTAACAGCAGTGTGGGCCCCTGGGCAAAGCAATGCACTGCAGCAGTGTGGACCCTTACCCATTCTCCCCTCCTAGGGGTGTGGGGTGCTATCAGCAGCAGCTTTGATGTCCCACGGGTGGCGGGAGGTGCTCTATCTTCCATTCAACATGTAGGACCTGGAGCAGTAACTTCTGCTAATTACTCCTTTACTGCACAGGTGGTGGGAGGGAGAACACTAACGTGTGGAAGGGGGCACTGAGCTGAATGAAGGGTCCCTTGTAAATGACTTCCAGGGAGGTAGGGGGTGTTTTATACGCAGGGGAGGGTTGGATAATGGAGTGGGCTTAATATTCGTCATTTTCCGGTGGAAGTGCAGCTTGTTTGACTGCGGATATCGCCATTATCTGGAAACAGATTTCTTAGCCTTCAATAGTATAAAAACCTAGAGTCCCAACTTTCAGGAGGTGCTGGGAACTTGGGTATCAGAGATCAGGAGCCAGAGCAATCCATTGACAAAAATATAAAACTGTACACCAGACGTTTGGAGCTGGAGCAGGGACTGGCTGCTTGGAGGCTGATATCTCTGGTTCTGGGCATGATAGAGACAAGCTGCTACGTCAGAGAGAACCTGATAAATATGACTGGGAATTGCAATGAACAGGTCGGATGTGGACTGCTGCTTTGAAGTTGGATATCTCCAGTTCCCCAGGGCCGATTTTCAAAATTCTGGTATCCCTGGAAAAAAGAGATCCTCAGCTATCAGCCTAGGGCCCTTATACACCTGGGGGCCCTGGGCAAGTGCCCATTAAGCCCATACGAAAAGACGGCCCTGGCATAACAGGAATTTTGGCTCTTCCACTTTGGCTCAATCCGGGGGGTATAATGTGATTTTTTTTTTGCTCATTCATAAGGGGAATTTTGGCTCTTTCCGCGTCACATAATATTTAAGGGGCAAGTGTAAGGGGGTCTACTACTGTTTTGCATAATGTGTATAAGGGGCATACAGCATGGTACACTACACTCAAGGACATGCCCTCTTTTCAGTGGCGGCACCATCTTTTTCTGGAGTGTGCACATAACTTCAGCCTTCAATTTCCCAAACCTTCCCATACCCCCACTTAAAAAATTCTACTTCGACTATTGCACACACATATTTATACATAACGCACCTCACACACTTACACATTGGACAGATACAATACAACACAACACACCACACACCCACATACATTACAACACACACAAAAACAGTACAACGCACACAAACACACAAAAATAAAGGCATCATACTGTAGGTGCTAAATCTCAGGAGTGGATGTGGAATTCATCAACACACACAAGCTATGAAGTCAGGAGTAGTGCGTTTCAAACAACAACAACACCCTTGATTTCATGGCTGGCATTGAGTATCAATGCAAACACATTCTAACATTATGGTGGAGGTTTTAAAAAATTACAATCTTGAGCCTTTAACGCAGCATAAGACAACATTTTACAGCAATTTTGGAAATTTAAAAAAAAAAAAAAAAAGTTTTCCCGGCACAGAAAGTTTGATAAATCTTCCATAGAGGGGCATATGTAACAGGGTCTGAGTTTGCTGAAGGCGAGGGATGCTGGCAGATCTAACCATGCCTTGTAATTGATTGCCGCTATAAAATACCATCCGATATTGTCCGGTATCCCCCAAATAATGCACACTCTGACCCTATTTATATGCCCCATACAGTTACAATAGATGTAATAGGTTGGTCATTTATGTTGTGTATGAGTTTTGTAGCATTATAACCAGCCACAATATCATTGGGAGGTTTTCCTATGGCTGTGAGGTCATTGACAGGAGTTCCGGTTTTGGCCACCCAGCTCCGAGCTCTATCATACAGTAGATTGTACTGGAACTGTCAGCTCAAGAAGATTAATCTAGGCAGGGGTGGCCAAAGGTAGATCACAATCTACTGGTTGCACACAGGGCATCCACCAGGAGATCATGACCAACTCAACAAAAACGTGTGATGACTTCTTGGGTCCCAGAAGACCAACTCCCGGTAGTCCAGTGAGCTTTTTTTTGTCAATATGGCAAGTTAACAAACTTAGATCCCAGGTCGCAAAAGTCTGGCCACCCCTGATCTAGGGTGTCACAAGGTCTAAGGTCGCTTGCAGGGAAGCCTGGGGTTGGTGGTCCAGAACCAATTCAGATCATTTATCGTCAATGTTAGAGACTGAGGGCCAGATGTACTAAGCTTCAAAAGTGATAAAATGGAGAGTGATAACCAACCAACCAACCAATCAGCTCCTGTCTGACATTTTTCAAACCCAACCTGTGACATGATAGGTAGGAGCTGATTGGTTGGTTGTTTATCACTCTCAATTTTATTACTTTTGAAGCTTAGTGCATCTGGTCCTAGACCAGTTCTTGTGTTAAATTGTACACATTACCTATGTTTTTTATCTATTAAAATCCCTGAAACGTTATCACACTATCCATTTCTTACCCCCCTTGGTGAGAATTTTTTTTGCACCTCCCTCCCTAACCCCCCCACCCCCATTTACGGCATCCCCACGATTAAATGGCACATGCAAAACACTGACATGGCTATGGTCGACAATGAAAAAGGTTGACAAGATTTATTTTTCACTTTTTCAATGTTTTCATATTCATTCTCATGTGTCGACATGGACACCAATGAAGTGCCACACTTATGTCAATATTTACATGTGTTGACCTTTCTGTGTTGATTTTTTCTTGTGGCGAATCGCGGCACCCCCCACGACCCCCCTCCCGCGATTTGCAGCACATCCCCCGCAATTCGCGGCACCCCCGGTGACTCCCGCGATTCGCGGCCCCACCCCGTGACACACCCCCCTCCTGCAATTCGCGGCACCCCCCGACCCCCCCTCCCACGATTCGCGTCAAACCCCCCGGCCCCCCCTCCCGCGGTTCACGGTGCCCACCACGACCCCCCCTACCGCGATTCCCCACCCCTGACTCCCACTCCTGTCATTGCGGCAACCCCCCGCCCCCGCGACCCACCCTCCCGCGATTCCCTGCGCCCCCCCATCCCACGATTCGCGGCACCCACCCACCCCCCCCGCAACCCCCCCTCCCGCAATTCATGGCATCCACCCACGACCCCTCCTCCCGTGATTCGCGGACACCCCTCACCTCCCCCCCCCACCCCCGCGCGTGATTCACGGCAACCCCAGGATTAAATGGCACATGCAAAACACTGGCACGGCTATTGTCGACAATGAAAAAGGTTGACATGAGTTTTTGAAGATTTATTTTTCTTTTTTTGAATGTTTTCATATTCATTCTCATGTGTCGACATTTTTTTTTCCTGTGACAACTATGAACTATGTGCACGTCAACCTACACATCATCAACCAATTCTTTGTATAATATATAACACCAGTTCTGTTTTACTGTAGGTGTTTTAAGTCAGACCTTTTACTGCTACTATTACTGTTTATGTAAATGCATTCTGAATGACAGCAACATCCTACCATCCTTCTACAAGAATATATAACCTACTAGGTGATTCATCGCGCCCAGTGCCCCCCCTCCCGCAATTCACGGACCCCCCACGAACCCCCCCCCTACCGCGATTCGCAACCCCCCTTCGCGCAATTCACGCCCCCTCCCATGCTTTGCGGACCCCCGCCCTCTCCCGCGATTCGCCGACACCTGCGCCCCCTCCCTCCCTTGATTCATGGCACCCCCCGCGCCCCTACCGCAATTCACGGCACCCCTAAGCCCCTCTTTAGTCCCCCGTATACTCACACACCCCTATCACTACCCAGCTTCCTGCTCTCCTGAAACGTAACTTCCACCACTGGGGAGTCGCTGACGCTGTTTTGCCCACATGCCCCTATCATGCCTCATAGCCCAGCCTCCTGCTCTCATGCACCCGAACTCCCACCCAGTAGGAGGAGACACTGACTAAGGGCCACCATTCTGTACTCCTGTACTGCCACGCTGGACCCTCACCCACTGGCAGAAGCTGCACAGTATCTCCCACCCTCCTCTTTAGTCCCCCTTATGCCCACACACCCCTATCACTACCCAGCCTCCTGTTTTCCTGTGTCGTGACCTCCACCAGTGGGGAGCCGCTGACTCAGAAACACCCTACTATACTATTGCACACACACACCTAAACAACATGCACACACAGCCCCCCCCCCACACCCACAAATGTCACTGTACCATCCACACTATCAAATGTACATCTTACTCTGTAACCGCTTTTTAATTAAACAAAACAATACACCCCCCCCCCCCCTTCCACATCATATGCTCTCTATTTAACACATTTCACCTATAACTCAAGTTGCAATACAGGCATCTTTCATACAATTCTAACCATATTTCTCACAATACAAACGTTCACAAATTAAGGGGGCGCAGCCCCTTACGACGGTGTGAAGAGCGCCCGTAGGGCGCGATGAATCACCTAGTAACAAAGTATATCCTCTCCTTTGGGCCCGTGTATTCCATCTGAGTTCCACACCTACGGATGAGGAGGACCAATCAGGAGACTGACATAAGGAAGACATTGCTACGAGTGATCTTTTTCTTCTTTTCCGATACGCACATCACTCTACTTTTAAGTATATTCACTATTCACGTTTTACACTGACATACCTCCCAACTTTTCATGTGAAGAAATAGGGACACTCGCGCGGCGAAGCCGCGCGAGCGCCCGAAAAGGGGGCGTGGCGTATGCAAATGAGGGCGCGGCTTATGCTAATTAGCCGCGACCTCATTTTCATACGAGAATAGACGCTGTGCGCATGCGCACAGCGTTTATTCTACTACATTGGGGGGTCTCCCAACTGCCACCCCCCGCAGCGGGACAATGCCTGCCGCGGGTGGGACGTCGGGACAGGACCCGAAAATCGGGACTGTCCCGACGGAATCGTGACAGTTGGGATGTATGCACTGAAGGCGCAGATGTCTACCACTGACTTTATTTTCAAATAAGTGGATAAATCTAATTTCTCGTTCACAGTAATTGAACACATCAAACAAGACCCCAGAGGAGGGGACAGAGAACTCAGATTAACACTAAGGATTACACCATCCAGCTACGCATAGCTCTGTCCGAATTGACCTTGACTTACTTAGAATCCCATTTTGTACATATCCTTCTTCATCCTATCCATATATGTTTGTTTATTTTAGGCATCCACTTATATACTAGAAACCTAAAATATAGGGGTCCTACGTACCTCACTTTGGGTTCAAATTTGGTCATTTTAGTATCGTTAAAGAATACCCTATAGTAATTATATATTACTGTTTTTTAATGACTCATATGCACCAATTATGAAATATTGTTTTTTAATAATCTATATGTACCAATCATGTAATTCCCTTATACATATACTGTCTCATCGGGTACTATAAACTATATGATGTGCACAGTCCCCCTATATAATTAGATGCGCCAATGGGAGTTCTGCCTATATAAATTGTCCAACTGGCACCTACGGGGTTAATAAGATAGAAATTTAACTGAAGTGGAACGCAATGCGTTCCAGACACATTGATTGAAGTGAAGGAGGAGACAGGACGCCGGCGTGTTGCGAGATTATAGCTACGTTGCACAGCAAAAGAAAAAGAGGAACTGAAAATTTGGTATGCAAAGCTACCTTCGTTCACGGGGGACGCCTAGCGCCAGCCGGACCCGGAAGTCAGTGGAACGCAGGAAGCGCTTAGCGTGCGTTCCACTGCCCAATAGTTACGAAAGGGAAGGATTCCTTAAGAATCCTAATAGTTAGCGATGGCACACAGAGCCCTTCACATAGTGACAACCCGCCCACATATCCCCCTTTCACCCACCATATTCATTTGATCATTTAATCTCAGAAATACCCCTAATTGAAAAACGGAAGTGACGTTCTTCCCACCACCCCATATAAACCCCAGTGGTAAGCCTAGTCCATTCTGTCTACTAACAGAAGCGACTGGATACTTATACTGGGGTAAGAATCACATTAGTTATTTATAAATTAAATAATTAATGTCACATGATTCCCAGTGACCTCACTTATATCCCATTCCAATAGGATTTACTCCAAGAGTTACCTGTTAGTAGCACACTCAGGACATTGCAAAGTATATACTGGTGTTTCTAATTATTATCCTTTGAGAGGTCCACCTAAAAAAGTTCACCTATAATATGTTAACTTATAATATGTATGGAGGGGAGATTATGGTAATTTCTGTTGAATATGCAAATGAAGCCCTACCTACTAGGTACAACTATATGATGAAGGTCCCATATGCTTTAACCTTTGAAGTATGGTGAAATATTACTGTGTTTATGCGATTGTAATAACGACAAGGAGCCATTGTGATAGATACGGGAATATCCAATCATATGTAGCTACCATTGGGACTTCTATTAAGATCCAGCCAATATTAAATGGTTAAAACCATCTAAAATTATGCTAAATAAGCCATTACGCCCAACGGGAATTATTTGATATTACGCGGTTAGCCTTAAATGAGTGGTTAATCAGAGTATTATTGATCACCAGAGGAGACCTAAACCCGCCTTCACTACAGGAGGTGCCGGGATTTGGGTTGAGGATACCCACGACTGAGCAGGACACCCATTAGACAGTTACACCGAAAGTAAGACATTACTACTAACATCATGGTAGGTGGACGCTTGACCCCCGACCACCCAGATTTATACATCACTTGAAGATCGTCACTTTAACCTCCCCATAGGCTTTATAGAGCTTCATTTATCATCTACACCGACTGCCCATTACATAAACCTGGACGTTGTCCTTGAATCTCTTAGGTGAGAAACTATTTCACATACTCAACTGTATGTTTTGTCATTCCAACATTGCCTGCCCATCCTCTGATCCAGAAACTTTGCAATCAGTTATATTTTAGATTTTATACTATTGTGTGAAGACACTTACCTGCACTTAATTTTGCTGCGAGGTTAACTACGGATTTGGTATGTATATCCCATACCATTTCATTTTTATAATTTTATATTTGGTGTTTATGTATAAAACACTTATATCGTACTTTGTTTTATCTGTACCTACTGTAGCCATACCCCTGACGAAGTCCCTTGTGACAAAACGCGTTGGGTTTTATGAATAAAGGACCATTTTGTCTGACTTGGAGTCATCATCTTGTATGAAAAAGTGGACGGAAGAGCCGTGTGTTTTAAAATTACTGATAAGCACATCAGTGTAATGGACTAATTGTGAAATCTGGCTAGGTGGTACCCCAATTAGCGCACTCCGATAACCCCCATTTTTTGCTATATATATATATATATATATATATATACTAGGTGATTCATCGCACCCTACGGGCGCTCTTCACACCGTCGTAAGGGGCTGCGCCCCCTTAATTTGTGAACGTTTGTATATGAGAAATATGGTTAGAATTGTATGAAAGATGCCCTGTATTGCAACTTAGGTGTCCGCGAATCGCGGGAGGGGGGGTCGCGGAGGGTGCCGCGAATTGCAGGAGGGGGGGTTGTGGGGGGGTAGATGCTGCGAATCGCGGGAGGGGAGGGATTGCAGAGAATCGCGGGAGGGGGGTCGCGGGGTGGGTTGCCGCAAATCGCGGGAGGGGGGTTACGGGGGCGGGGGTTGCGGCGAATCATGGTAGGGGGGGTCGCGGGGGGTGTGCCGTGAATCAGGGGAGGGGGGGTCACGGGGTGGGGTGCCGAGAATCGCGGGGGGGTGTGTGTGTGCCGTGAATCGCGGGAGTGGGGGTTGCAGGGGGGGTGGGGGGTTGTGACGCGAATCGCCACAAGAAAAAATCAACACAGAAAGGTCAACACATGTAAATGTTGACATAAGTGTGGCACTTCATTGGTGTCCATGTCGACACATGAGAATGAATATGAAAACATTCAAAAAATGAAAAAAAAAACTTCAAAAACTCATGTCAACCTTTTTCATTGTCGACCATAGCCATGTCAGTGTTTTCCATGTGCAATTTAATTCTGGAGCTGCCGCGAATCACGGGGGGTGCCGCGAATTGCGGGAGGGGGGGGGTCGCGGGGTTGGCTGCCGCGAATCGCGGGAGGGGGGGTTACGGGGCGGGGGTTGCGGCGAATCATGGGAGGGGGGGTCGCGGGGGTGTGCCATGAATCACGGAAGGGGGGTCACGGGGTGGGGTGCCGAGAATCGCGGGGAAGGTGTGTGTGTGTGCCGTGAATCGCGGGAGTGGGGGTTGTGGGGGGGGGGGGGGTGTGACGCAAATCGCCACAAGAAAAAATCAACACAGAAAGGTCAACACATGTAAATGTTGACATAAGTGTGGCACTTCATTGGTGTCCATGTCAACACATGAGAATGAATATGAAAACATTCAAAAAATGAAAAAAAAAACTTCAAAAACTCATGTCAACCTTTTTCATTGTCGACCATAGCCATGTCAGTGTTTTCCATGTGCAATTTAATTCTGGAGCTGCCGCGAATCACGGGAGGGCGGGGTTCACAGGGGTTCCGGTGGGGGGTTGCCGCGAATTGCGGGAGGTGGGGGGTGCCGCGAATAGCGGGAGGGGGGTTGCGGGGGGTGTGACGCGAATCGCCACAAGAAAAAATCAACACAGAAAGGTCAACACATGTAAATGTTGACATAAGTGTGCCACTTCATTGGTGTCCATTTTGACACATGACAATGAATATGAAAAAATTAAAAATAAATCTTCAAAAACTCATGTCAACCTTTTTCATTGTCGACCATAGCCATGTCAGTGTTTTGCATGTGCCATTTAATCCTGGGGCTGCTGTGAATCGCGGGAGGGGGGTCGCAGGGGGGGTGCCGCCAATCGTGCAAGGGGGGGTCGCGGGGGGGTTCTTTTTGCCGCGAATCGCGGGAGGGAGGTCGCGGGGGGGTGTTTTTTCCGCGAATCGGGGGGGGGGGTCACGGGGGAGGGTTTGCCGCGATTCGCGGGAGGGGGGGGGTCGCGGGTGGTGGTTATGCCGCGAATTGCGGGAGGGATCGTGGGGGGGTTCTTTTTGCAGCGAATCGCGGGAGGGGGGGTCGCGGGGGGTGTTTTTGCTGCGAATCGCTGTAGGGGGGTCGCGGGGGAGCGGGTGTTTTTGCCGCGAATCGCGGGAGGGGGTGGGGGCGCGGGGGGGAGGTTTTGCCGCAAATCGCGGGAGGGGGGCGCTCATCTGGTGGCTGTGGAGTAGCAGTGCTGGGCAACATGGGAAGGCAGTGGGTGTCTGGCACTGTCTGTGGGCTCACTGGGCTGGTTCTCTGTCACATACCTCCCAACATGACCCTCTCCAGGAGGGACACAATGCTCTGTTTCTAGACTTCCCCTTAATGTATGATTGCCATCACCTGTTTTAAACAGGTTAATTTCTCAGAAAGGTGTTCAGCACAGATGAAGGCAATCACACATTAAGAGGAAAGTCCAGGAACAGAGCGTTATAGACACAGACACCCACTTTGAGTGACAGATGTAGCCAAATATATAGGAGATATATATATATATATATATATATATATATATATATATATATATATATATATATATATATATATATATATATATATATATAGCCCAGAGCTGTCAATCTGTGAGTGTGTGTGTATAATGCTGGGTGGAGTCATAGAGTGAACTTTGCCCCTCACCCAGCGTTTTACACACACCTCCTGGGCTAAGACCCAGAGGTAGAACCTGGATCCCTGGCCTGCAGCACGGCCACCCATCCAGCCTACAGGCCCCGCGTCAGTGCTATTGTGCTTCCACCTAGCAGTGTTCAGGCCCAGGGATGGACGGGTGTCCGAGCTTCTGCTCCGGCTTTCTGTCATCTTGGGGCAGTGTGCACTGTGTACAGCTGCGGACTATGCCATCTGTGATTTTACAGCTGTTCCCACCGCCTGTGCGCCTGCCTGTAGATGACCCCCCCGACCCCCTCACCCCTAAGTACTATGTGCTTCACTTATTGGTGCTCAGGGACGGACAGGCAGACGGACTTCTGATCCGGCTTTCTGTCATTCCCTGGAGGAGGCCATCTTGGATGGGGCAGTGTGTACAGCTGCGGCCTATGCCTGCCGTCGAATAATAATTAAATAAAAAAAATCACAACGTGACAATCTGCCCTAATATTCTGCACTACTATACTAACTGATTTACCAGATGGAGACTGCATCCCCTCCAGTGAACACCAGCCACAGCATCATAGCTCCGTTTCAGGTGTGCAGCCAGCAACCCCACACCTGCCACTCCCACACCCCCGTTACTAATGCACCCACTCATGGCACACCTCCACAACCAACAGTAACCCTTCACAGACCCGGACCATCACTGCACCCACCAATCACCCACCTGCAGTACCCACACACCCATACCTCCCCTACCTTTACTGCACCCTACTTAACCGATGCTCCCACCCAAGACACCAACCAACCCTACCCACACAGGATACCCCCACACCTGCAACTCCACCACCTACAATATCCCCGCACCCGCCACTCCACCACCCCCATTCAACCTCACCCACCAATAGCACTAAACCACACCCACCCGCCACATCACCGCACCCGCCACTCCACCACCCCCACATCCACCTGTGAAAACACCACACTCGCCCCTCCCGCACAAACCATATTTCAAGCAATAAAGGCGTTCACAGATTGAGGGTGGAGCCTTTTACAACGGTGCCAGGAGCGCCCGTAGGGCGCGATGCATCACACCACCCACACGGGGTACCCCCAGGTATAATACATAAACCTCTGAGCGTCTGATGCTCCCGCCATACTTTTACCCCTAAAGAGACTAAGAAACCCCACCCCCTTAAACGTCCTCTATTCCTCCCTTCCCTTTCCACCTGCTCCCCTTTCTCCTGGAATAACCAGAGTCATTTATTTATGGTGAATTAAAGGTCACATTTATTACTCAGATTACCAATATAATCTTAATCACTTAGGTGGCAAAGAAAGCACTGCGGTCCACCAGCCCTCGAACGTAACTGAAGCAAGCCGACCGTGGGAGGCATGGACCCTTTCTCGCAACTGAAACCGGTAACCGACCTGGGTCCCCAGGCCTTTGGAGATCTGCACCCCCTTTATTGGGTGCCTCCGCTTCCTGGCGCCACACTTTGGCTGGCCCGCAGGTACAGTACTTCTGCCCCGTTAAGACAATCTCTGCTATAACTAGATGCTTCTTGGATGTTGCTCCTTCTTCGTCCAAGGGTGGGAGGGACAATCCTTTGTGCATCACCAGTTGCTATTTCTGATCCTCCCCCTATACCTGTCCTGTTCTTACATATGGGTATATGCCCCCGGGGAGGGGCCTGCTCCCAATAGCTCTATCCTACCTTCTCCCTATATCTTTCCTGCTATCTCCTTGCCCCCTTCCTAATACCAGCAAGACAATGGGGCACACCTCCTGGCTTTGGGAGCCCAGTCTAATAGTTTATGGTCTCTCCCGGCTAGTCGCAGCTCGCTCCTATTAAACCTCTGAGCATCTGATGCTCCCGTCATACTTTTACCCCTAAAGAGACTAAGAAACCCCACCCCCTTAAACATCCTCCATCCCTCCCTTCCCTTTCCACCTGCTCCCCTTTCTCCTGGAATAACCAAACAGAGTCATTTATTTATGGCGAATTAAAGGTCACATTTATTAATCAGATTACCAATATAATCTTAATCACTTAGGTGGCAAAGAAAGCACTGCGGTCCACCAGCCCTCGAACGTAACTGAATCAAGCCGACCGTGGGGGGGGCCTTTCTCGCAACTGAAACCGGTAACCGACCTGGGTCCCCAACTTGCCCCCCCCCCCCCGACGCCAGGCCTTTGGAGATTTGCACCCTCTTTATTGGGTGCCTCCGCTTCCTGGCGCTACACTATGGCTGGCCCACAGGTACTTCAGCCAACGCTAGGTTCTCAGAACCGTAGCCCGCCACCTTACCGTGACCTTCCCTCACCCTATGACTCAAACCTTCATAAGGACCCACTGCACACAAATTACATAAAATGACCAACCACAGGAGCCCCTCCGCTCAGGCAGGGTGTCAGCTATGCATCAATTCCTTTCTCCCTGATGTACTTCTTGTAGCTAGCTGAGCGCCACCTCCCGATGCATTTTATCTCTTTCTCCAAACACCCTGCTTCAAATGCTCTGGTGGCTGCGCAAATTCTAAATGAGTGCGTACCATACTCCTTTTCCTGCCAACCGTTAGCCTTCACATATCGCTTAAGCAGGATTTTAAATTGGTATACCATGAGTGGGGACTCATCCGCGTGAGCCAAAAAGGCCTCAGATCCCCCTCCTTTACCCTCGTTGGCTCTGAGCGCCAAGTATTATTTTACAAACCTAATGGGGCAGGTCTCTGGGTTGCTTCCTTCCCGCAATGCCACCCATTTTCCTTTGCCTTGTTGGTCTGTCTTAGGCCTGTGTCTCTTGCAGGCCACCACCGTTCCGCTCACTGATACATTGCCCGCCAACATGCCTGCCCCCTTGCAAGCTTTTGATGCAGCCACCAGGCTCGCTTACCCTAAATGCCCCATGGAATGCCATTGCGAATGCTGCCCTGAGCAATGCTGTTTCAAACACCCCTTTGCACACGTCTTTTGCTGCCGCCATGAGCTGCCCCAGCATTGTCTCGGTAATGGGCCGTCTAGTATCAGGTTCCGTTGGGCTCCGCCTGCCCCAACCTTTCATCATTCGGCTGATGGTAAAGCTCCTTGTAATGTCCTCTCCCCTGCTACTTTTTTAAAGAAAGCAATGGCCACCAGCACTACCCTCACTTGTCCCTAGACTTCCCGTCTGTAGCTTCTCCATGTCGCAGGCGCGAACGAGTCTTTCACCAGCTTGTTCACGCCATCTTGACAACCTGCCATAAATGAGGAGGACATGTTAAATCTTGCAGCTGCGCATGAGGTGCCGCTTCCCACTTTCCCCTTGAGTAGGCATCCGCTCTGATGTTATCTACCCCTGGGATGTGCTTGGCGCGAAAGTTAATGTTGTGCCTCAGGCAAACTAATACCAAATACCTGATCAGATTGATCGCTGGTGGGGAGGAGGCACTCTGCTTGTTGACAGCCTGGACCACCCCCATGTTGTCACACCAGAAGGTTATTTCCTTGTTGGCTAACCTGTTACCCCACAACTCCAACACTACTATGATCGGGAACAGCTCTAGCAGCAGCATATTTCTGGTCAGCCGTGCCCTGACCCAGCTCTGCGGCCACTGCGATGTGCACCATTCTCCCTCGAGATATGCCCCAAAACCACAAGACCCTGCTGCATCGGTGTACAGATGCAGCCTCCTGCTCGACACAGGCGGTGCCGGACAGATGCGAATACCATTGAATTACCTTAGCAATGTTTCCCACATCAACATGTCTTCTCTGATTTCTGTTGTCAGCTTAATCAGATGATGCGGCTTTCTTACCCCTGCTGTGGCCCTTTCCAGTTGTCCGCAGAAGATTCTGCCTCATGGGATAACCCTGCATGCGAAGTTCAGTGACCTCAGCAACGATTGGAGCTGTTTTATGGTAATCTTGTTTGCTCTGGCCTGCTCTCTAATCTGCCTCATAATGCCAGCAACCTTGTCCTCTACACAGCCCGTCGGTGGTATCTATTTCTATTCCAGGATACAACAGTTTGTTCATAGGCTCCTCTGTTTTTTCTGTTGCTATGGGAACCCCAAAAGTGTGGAACAGTGCCTGCAAGGATTTAAGAGCCGCTCGCATGTGTCAGTGTTCGCCTGGCTGACCATTAGAGAGTCATCCAGATAGTGTGCAATTGTCCTGCAGCCCGTCCCCGCCTCAACGCACCAGTGCAGGAACGTGCTGAATTTTTCAAAGAACGCGCATGAAATGGCGCAACCCATGGGTAAGCATAGAGCCACATAGTAACTGCCCTTGAACTTTAGTCCCATGAATCCGTGACTACTGTATGTAGGTAAAGGGTGAGGGGCCTAAATGCTGATGCAATATCTATCTTGCCCAATTGGGCCCCTACCCCACAGTTGCGCACTATTCTGAGCGCATCTTCAAAAGACTGGTAAGCGACGCTGCACTGCTGCTTTTCCAAGGCGTCATTCACTGATTTTCCTGCTGGGAATTACATGTGTTGGATGAGCCTGAATTTCCCATGACCTGGCCTTTCGGCATGCGCTTTGGACTCCCTGCACTAACCCTTCTCCGGCTGTCTGTAGTAGGGAAAGGGGAATGGGAGGTTACCAGGGCACAGGTATGAGAAAATAAAGAATGAAGTGTGTTCAAATCCACAGTATTATATATTTATAGATGTAAGTACAAGACTTATATTCAAGAATAAAGAGTGTGGAGGTGCTCCCTAGAGAGTAAAAGTATAGTATTGGGAAAAAAAGGGAAAGACTCTCTTTTTGTCGGGGCACTCTTATACAGTAATTAATACAGTTTAATAAAGAAAATTAGAAAAGATGGGTGAGCATGTGGCAGACACAGCTACGTCAATTGTGGTAAAACCCTTAAATTGTAGTGATACACTATTGGTATGTTCAGGGATGTTCCCTGATACAAGTATTCTTAATTTTTTTTAAATATAGCTTTTAGTAAGATTACAGTAAAATTAGACACTAGACATGGACACACAAACAGATAACATGAATAGATACAACCGCCTAGGCCAACACTATACCTGGGATGTGATCCCTCTGATAGATATTTGAGGAATAGGCTCCCTCTAGCAAATTTCTGGGTGTTTCTTTCTACAAGTCTGAATTGGTCAGACACAAAACAGCCATAGACAATGTATGTACAGAGAAAAAATTATTGCTCCATAATCTACAAAACAAGTGCTTCACAGTTTATGTAAAGGTTATGATATTGAAGTGTTATATGTAGTCACTTCTTACATCAGAAGTTTACAGTGTTTCCACACTTGTATCAAAAGTATCAATGTTCGGAATGTTGTTTGGATACACTGAAATACTTTAGACAGAACAAAGTTTTTGCACTTTTTAATATATTATGCTCATGTAGATTTCCCTTGTTTTAGGCTGCAATTGCCACCCTTCTCCTACACAGTTCCAACTGATATAGTTATGTTTAATAAACTCTTATCAAATTGTTTAGAGAATTGATGGGTTTTTAGAAAGAAGGCTAGTAATTTTTGGCAGTATGTGTATCAGTTTCACAGAGAATAATATAGGTCTCAGCGAAAATATAAGTAGGTATTATAGTCAATTTTGCAAAAAGAGGCAAGAAAACGGTCTCCATTCTACCAGAAAATAAGGGAAAGAAAGAAAGAAGTAAAAAAGGAAAAAAGAGAAGAAAAAGGAAAAAGGAAGGCAGAACGAATCAAGGTATAAAGATTGATAACCAAAACAGAACACTCCAAGGTGACACTACGCCGACTTTGTATACCTATAGTATGGATAGGAAGGTAATTGTTCAGTCAAGTCTCCTTGACTGCTACTGGTCACATTGCCCCATACCAGCTACCACTAGGTATGTTTTTAGTGGGCCTTTACAGGTATTGTGGGAAGTCAACCTTAATTCCCTATAAGTCCCCTTGGGGTGGCTGCTGCCCAGCTTTATATACCTATAGCAAAGTTTTGGGGATCAATGGTTTCCTGCAGTGGGGTCACCCCCTCTGTGTACTTGAAAGTCCCAGGTTTTGCTAGCTTCCGTCAGGATACTGATGGGCTTTTAGGTATTGCGGGTGAGCGGACCCCAAATGGCCTAGGGATCTATGTGGGAAGGAGGTGGGGTGGCTGCTGCCCATTTCTATACCTGTGGCAATACTAGACTCATAAATTTCCTGCAGAGGGGTCACCCCCTCTGTGTACTCAAATGGTCCAAATAAATGCAGGCTTCCTGTCAGGGTCAGGTGACACTGAGGGGCCAATAAGGTATAACGGGTGAGCGGACCCTACTAGTTTGTTTGGTATCAAAGAAAAGTTATATAAGAGAGGGGAAGTAGGGAAGATGCATATATCTATCGCTGCATGTTTGAAAACAATATACCCTTCTGTTAAGTAATGCAATAAATAGCAGTATAATGGTGGCTATATACTAACTCTTTGTGCCATAGAGTTTAGCCAGCAAAGAGAAAAATACCACAATTTTAAGGAAGGTATAATGGTAGGTATAGTGGAGAATGGTAGTATATGAGTAAAATGCAGCAAGATAGAAAGACCAAGTAGGAAAAAGAGGAGGGGAGAGAGATAGTATAGTGAGAGATAAAGTAAAGATGGAGACAGAGAAGAGAGCGGGCGGAGGAGACCGAGATTACCTCACTGTTCACCCCGGGGATCAGGTCTGTGATCGCGCCCGGGTATCCTGCTCAAATGTGGCCGCGGGTCTCAAAGGCTGCTGTGACAGTGTCTGCTGCCGCGAAGGGAGTGTAATACTCTGCAGCCGACTGTGTAGTCGCGTCTATGCTGCTCTCGTTGCTGCGCTCTGAAGTGTTCCAAACAACAAACTGCCGTTGGGGTCTCTCCAAGCCGGCCAGAGCAGCGCGAACAGTGGTGCAAGGTAATCACCAGGGACGGGCCGGGTAATCCCCAAGTTCCCACACGCTGCTGTCAGCGTGTGTACTCTGCATCCACAGCGGATCTCTGCGTTTGCTGAGACAGCATCTGCTGTCTTGGGGGAAGTGTAGTACTCTGCAGCCGGCTGTATGATGCTGCTCTCGGTACTGCGCTCTGAAATATTTCCAGTATAAGCTGCCGTTGGGGTCTCTCCAAGCCGGCCAGAGCAGCGCGAGCTGTGGTGCAAGGTAATGGCAGGGGACGGGCTGGGTAATCCACGAGTCCCCTCACTCTGCTGTCAGCGTGTATAGTTTGTATCCACAAACGATCGTTTCGCCCTGAGGCTTTCTCAATGTGTGCTGACCTGCAGCTTCTCCGTGCCGCTGTCACTAATGCTTTCTTCGCTATGGCGAATGTAAGGCTCTTGCTACTTTTGCACATACTAACACAACGTGGAGGGAAATGTATGGGCCATTGGAACCTGGTTATACCATCATTTTGCCACCACACTAGAACTCATTCCTGTCAAGGCAGAGTACGTTTGCATACTATGCTTTCGGCATTTCCGTAGTTCAGCGTCCGTCCAGGTCATCAGCTTGGCCATTCCCCCCCCCAATCCTTAGGCATCTGCAGGTGGAAGAGGAAGGGTTGCACTGCGAGGTGACATAAAACATGTTAGTTTGTACTGTGTGTAAATATGTTGCATCATGCAGTCTCCCAAACCTGAGCAATAATCCTATAATGCCACCTCCCTGCATTCTCCTTTTTATGTTTCCTACTGTAATATCCTAACCTCAGTATTAATGCTTCTTTACCTTTTTCTTTCTTTCAGGTTCTATTGTCTCTCTCCCGGCCGACTTCCAGAATTTTTCTTCGGTAAGTATAGTCACGGTTGTGTATCATGAAACGTTTATTTATATAACAGATGAATATATTTGCAATACATATATTTATATACATGCAGTTGTAACACTTTATGTGATGAAGAAAAGTAACAGGATACTGATAAAATTACACTAAGTGCGTACCAGCGATATAGAATACTACCAATTTCACAAAAGTTTTCAATGACCTGTTAAAGTTTATCTATTAACTCTATGATAACACAAATGAATCTTTATATTCCCACAACTGGACCCATATTATTTTAAGATATGGTACCAACCAGCATACGGTAAATCGATACTCTACAAGGGTACTTGTACAGTCTGTATATCTAGCAAGGAGGTGCCAAGTTCAATCAGTTAATGAGTCTCGGAGTCCCAGATTATGCTAACCTCCTTGCCAAGATAGTTTTGATCAGCGTTTAACTTCCCTGTAGTATACGGCTAATCACAAAATATTTGTACTCCAACTGGTATCTTGTATAGATGCACTGTAACTTGTACTTATCCTGTCCACTCAGGATGTTGCTATAAATTACTCAGTGTACACTTTCAAGCTGTATGCAGATTCAGAGGAGCGCCCCCTGGCTCAGTGAACCGGGTCTAGCTCTTCTCTTTACTTGCAGATGGATATAATGAATAAACTTCCTCCAAGTTGTCTAAACTGTCTGAGTTCTCTGTCTGTTCTACTTGGGCGAGTTATAATTCGTGAAACAATTTAATGACAGTAAGCACGGATCTATGAAGCAGTTCTATAGCTACAGCAGTGTTTCCCTGGTTACCCTGGCAACAGGCCTCAGTTGTTTCCTTTCCTGTCAGAATTACAAGCTGTAAGCTATATGATTAAAGTAGCAGGCTTATATGTCTTCCTGGAGTCTGTGCTGTGTTAATTAGAGTTCAATTCAGCTACTCTGTTTACATACAGTTAAATGGAAGATACACTGCCTGTCAGTACGCTGCACTGTGTGAAACGGACAAGCATAAATGAGTCTCCCTTAGGATACACTGCGCTGGCTGAATATGTAACAGTTAGTCTCTTTTATGTAGTATAATACTTATATGCAAGAGCCACTGCGTTCCTGAGGTAACTTCTAACAGATATATTTGCAGAAAGGTAAGGAGTGTCTGAATGCTGTAAGGTTTTCTCACTCGATTCCTGTCAGTTAGCTTTCCATATGTTAACACTGACTGACCTTACTTAGTTGGCAAATACTGTAATCCACAGACTGTATAGTTACTGTAAACTGTATATTGACCATAGCCTGTATCCTGCTCAGAGGGATCAACAAACTGCTCTTTGCTGACTCTGCTTGGATATGTGGAGATAAACTGTCTAGGGCTACACTGAGTGCTTCTGTGAGTGATAGGGAAGGGATTGAACTCGCTGCTTAGGTAGCTGTTTATTGCTTGTATAACATGCACCCTGGACCACTTTGCCTGTGGAGTTCTGGCAGCCTTATGAACATCAGCAGTGCCTGAGACTGAATGCAATGGAGTTCACACTGAACACAATATAGCTGGCAATTTTATATCACTTTACTAGTCCATCTTCCACTCTCTCCCTCTCCGCTTGGGCTGCTAGGTAGCTGTACAATGTGAGCTGTCAGGGCTGAGGTAAATGGCTCCCTATATGGTGCTGGGCGGGTAAGGGCTGTGTTTAGGCTGAACTGTCACTGCGTAGTAAGGCTCTGTGAGTGGCTGTGACTGAGATAGAGGCCGTGCTGGAGATGTGCTATGCTGCTGTGTGGGTGGGTTTATCACTCACCACTCCCCATCTATGTCACTCGGTTCCAGGTTTCCCCAATCTCCGCCTCGGCAGCTGTTACTCCAATGCTGCATCACTCCTGATCAGCCCTCTTGCTCCGTCTCTTCTCTGCCTCCGTCCTGTCACTCAGACCCTGTGTCACGGCCCAGCCTCCGTCTTGCTCCGACCTCCTGCTGCCCAGCTCTGCAGTCTTAACTCCTTCTTCCCTGAGGTAACTCTCCCCTCCGTTATCAGCTGTGTTCTATTTATAACCCAGCAGCACGCGAGCCTCCAGCTTCCCGCTCTCAGCGCCGTGCTGTAAAACTTTATTACACAGAGATTTATTGTTGTCTTTGATCCCCTCTGTACAGGGCATTTTAACTCTGTAAGGGCATTCCCCTCCAGGGAACTTTAGTGCATAAAATAAATAATAAACACACTGCTTTCTATGAGAGTCTCTATTGCCTTCTGTGAAGGCATCTTTATATATGTCCATGAAACATGTAATGTCCCCTATGGAGGTGGTATATAGGTACACAGCAACCATATCTTACAATAAAACAAGAAACTAGGGCATCACAGGCCCACAGTATGTAAATACTACTCTAAGCATAACATTATTTACACAGGATATTACACTACCCTGCCTCTATCCGTATACAAGTGACTAAATAGCTACCCCCATGGAAATTTGTAATGTCCCATTAAGCCCCATTGGCATTAGACATTTCACGGAGCTTGTTCATTAAATAGTGCATTACCTTTGTTCTATATGACCGTGAAAGAGAACCTGTACTAAGCTTCCAAAGAAGGGGCTGTTATCCCTTGTATTAGCATAAAGGTTGTAAGATGTTGCCACCACATTGCTGGCAGGTGCACTGCGCATAGGTCTCCTTGCACCCTTCTGATTCCTATACATAATTTGCTCTACACCACGGGTGTCAAACACAAGGCCTGCGGGCCAAATCCGGCCCGCCAGACCTCGTCATGTGGCCCATGCGAGGAGATAGCATGCAGGGGCAGTGTGTCTAAAACAGGAGTGCTGTAGGCCGCGTCCGTGGCCGCCTTACCTGTTCCTCCACTGTCGGCGGCCATGTTCCTGTAGGCACATATGTATGCGGCTACAGAAACATGGCCGCCGGCCTCCACAGCTACGTGGAGGAGGGCCCGGCTGCCTGTTCCCTCTGATGCCCGGCAGTGACAGACACTGGGTGGGGACGTCATGACGATGACGCCGCCCGCCCATGCGTCTGTAGAGAAGTAGAAGCAGGCAGGGAAGCTGGACCGGGAGTCGGGGACAGTGTGGCCGCAGCAAGCAGTAAAGAAAAGCTGGAAGCCGCAGCAGCTGCAGGACAGACGGAGAAACAGTAAGTGAGGATGAGGATCACACTCACAATAAAAAAAATATATATATCTGCTGTTTCCTGAGGTGTCCCCGTGTATAATAATAATAATGCCATGACACCACAGGCTGCTCCTCCTGTATAATCATTTATGTGTCATGGCATTACTTTTATTATATTATACAGGGGGAGCAGCCTGTGGTGTCATGGCATTCATTTTATATTATACAGGGGGAGCAGCCTGTGGTGTCATGGCATTATAATTATACAGGGGGACCTACAGATACAACCGGCCCTTTGAGGGTGACCAAACTGCTGATGCGGCCCCCGATGAATTTGAGTTTGACACCCCTGCTCTACACCCTGCTCATGCTATTGCACCTATGACTGTTTTCCACCCATGTTACACAAAATCACTTAGATTTTGCTGTGATTATTCTGATTTGCTTATTCCATTTCTGAATTTCCAGCACATTCCGCCTAATTGGCAAGCTAATGTGCACTGAGCGGTTACCTGCCCGGTGTAGTTATGCGTCCATCCATTTATTTATTTTTAATGCATAATCTGTTAAAGGTCCCATCTGCTTTGCACCCAGCATCAGCAATATTACTTCCCTGCTAAGGCCAAGCATGTACCCCTTAAAAACTTAACTTACAAAAAAAAAAAAAAAAAACTTAACTTACAAACTTAGTTGCTGCGAGAACTATGGTTCCACCCCTGTGCCCTAATTATATTCATTTCTTCTTATACAATTGCATGAATTGACTTAACAAAATTCTAACATGAAAGGATTTTGTATAAAGCAGCAGATTAACCCAGCGCTCTTCAGGAAGTAACGTAAGGTTGCTCTGGCCTGCCAAAGATATAACAGTCTAATATGAAGTAAAATGCTTATCATGCACAAATGTAATGAATTCACTTATTGATATCCTGTACTACTATTATTATTGTACATACACGATTGTAACAATGAACTTACTCATTTGTATGTGACACCATATTATATTACTGACTGCAGCTTAATCTAACCCGATACAATATATAATTTCCCCATTCAGCAACATCTTCATAATGCTGTCTATTATACCCCTATGATGCCTTGCATGCTGAAAATTGCACCACATAATGAATTTTCCTGCATTATATTAACTTTAAAAACAAAACCATGGGTTCCCATATTTGCATTCTGCCTATCTAAACTTATGCTTTGTCATATCCTAATAATTATAAAAATAACCCTCAGTAATATAATTAGGGGGAGGGGGGGATGGGACTTGTTTATAACCTGCCTGAACATTGGGCCTAATTCTATGCTTTTCTTTTATTCCTTAGGGCAGTGGTTCCCAAACTGTGCGCCTAGGCTCCCTGGGGTGCCTCGGAGCACTTGCAGGGGTGTGTTGGGTTGGTGGTCCAGAACCAATTCAAATTATTTATGGTCAATGTAATAGGCAAAACCAGAGCTTGTGGCTTCCAGTTTTAAAATATGTGGATAAACAGAAGTGAATCCTGTCCTTCACCACATAACTGGACCTAAGGATAACATATAAGCACAACTTATTTAATTTAATATTGTTTTCTGAAATTCTCGGTAGCAAACTTTGCACCTAGGGGTGCCGCGACACATATTCTGATAATCTAGTGTGCCGTGATGCAGAAAAGTTTGGGAACCACTGCCTTAGGGGAAAGTTGCCCAGCATAATACAAAACATGTGTGAATATACTAACTGAAAAAAAAAGAGGGGAAAAATAGATTGGTAAAATTCTATCTGCATTAAAGATTGAATTCATAAAATTACAGAGACATTGGGAGTTTGTAACAGCAGATTGCAGCAGGGTACCGAATATGGAATTAAGTAAAAGAATAAGAAGAAATACTTGCAAATAAATATCCCTAGATACTTATCATAATATTTCTGTATCATTCCTCTGCTGCTTTCTGGATGTTCTTGCTGGACAATCCTTTGTGCATCACCAGTTGCTATATCTGATCCTCCCCCTATACAGTGGCGTACCTAGATATTCGGAGGCCCCATAGCAAAAGTTTGTAAGGGCCCCCTATTTAGCAACTGATGGTGAGAAATGTATGCAAAACATATTACTTAGACTGCAAAGATGGGCCCCTTCAGCTCTGGGCCCCATAGCAGCTGCACCCCTTGCACCTATGGTAGTTACGCCCTTGCCCCTATACCTGTCCTGTTCTTAAGTATGGGTATACACCCCCAGGGAGGGGCCTGCTCCCAATAGCTCTATCCTACCTTCCCTCTATCTCTTCCCTGATATCTCCTTGCCCCCTTCCTAATACCAGCAAGACAATGGGCAGTATTCAATGAGCATTTTGGCGATGTGCAGCGAATCCTGTGTAGGATTCGCTGCACATTCACCACTGCTCGCTGCATTCCGGAGCCTCGCCGGCTCCAGTATTCAACGTGTCAGGGGCTCGCTGCCCCAGACTGGTGAATTTTAACTCCTGTGGCCATGCCGCAGGGAGCCCGAGGACGGTGGTAGGCAGGGAGATGGAAGTCTCCCTGCCTGCCCCAGAACGTTTGTGGGGGGGACGTGGGCTCCCCTGGAGCCAGGCAGCACAGGCTGCCCCCCGGGGGTGCCAGCAGGGGACCGGGTATATTCACTACACCCGATCATGCATATGTAATGATCGGGTGCAGTGAATATATGAATATCTAATGAGCGGCTCGGATCCGGCCCCCTGCTGGCTGGTCTGTGTAAAAAAAATATATATATATTTTTTAATTAAATATATATTCATGTGCTTACAGCACATGAATAAAAATAGCATGCCCCTCCTCAGAATTAAATTTCCTGATTTTTTTACACCAAATGTAAAAAAACAAAACACTTTATTTTAAAAGTTCACCTTCCACTTCACCATAAAAAGATAGCGATTGCTACTCGGTGAACCATGGCGAAAAAAACCTGCAAATGTATTCGCCATCTGGTCATTGAATAGGGTGATTCACCGTTTTAGTCAAAAATTTGCCGTACAGCACGAAATCGCCATAAAAACATGGCGAATCAGCCTCATTGAATACCGCCCAAAGGGGCACACCTCCTGGCCTTGGGAGCCCAGACTAATAGTTTATGGTCTCTCCCGGCTGGTCGCCACTCGCTCCTATTACTAGGAGCGCAAAGTGCGGCTTATTGTGTCAAGACTCTGGAACATGCAGGAATAATTCTGGGTATAAATATAACTACAAGAATAGATACATAGTTCTATATAGTTCTATATCTGCAACTTAGCAGAATATTGTTACAGTTTTGTGTCAAATCCTAAAGCACTATACAGTAACCATTTTGGATTGTATATCCTCAGCAAAGTGTGTGAATTTGATACTATTCTTCTGCAATCAGACAAACAAGTATATATAAAACCGTATGCTACCTCACATAACGTGATTTAATATTGGTCCATTAAATTGCAAATTGTGATTTAATATCGTAATATGGTTTAAAAAAATTGTGAATTGTGTGACTCAGCAATTTAATAGTGGTTTGAAAAACCTGAGAATCATCAACCATTAGTGGTCTACACAGGAAATTTGGATAGTGATTCAACAGTGGTCTGTATAGGAGATTTAGATAAATAATTGGCTGATCCCTATATTGGTCAATAGATAACTGTAATAAAACAGCATTCTGTACTTTTTCAAGGTGGGATCTTTCTGCGGATCCACCGAGACCACTCACCCTGCAATGCTGTGGTAACAGGGGAGTGCCCCGGTTACCCGCTTTAAGCACCACCTTCTCTATCTATCTCTCTAGGGCCGCGTATGGGCACGGGACTCTCTCACTCCTCGTCCTGTACGGTACAGCAAGACGAGTGAGCAGCAGGAGCCCTGTGCACCATAGAAGCCCTAACTAATGTACTGTCAAACCCAACCTCTATGACTTAAAATAGAGAATATCTCTTTTTTGTCAAAGGAGGGTCTTGATGAATATACAGGGATCACCTACCTTGCAATGCCAGGTGGAAACAAGGGGGTGCCACGTTTGTTTGTCTAAAAGACCACCCTTCCTCACTATCTTTCTGGGATCATATATGGCATGAGACTCTCTCACTCCTCGTCCAATACACTACAGCAAGACGAGTGAGCAGCAGAAGTCTGATGTATCATACAAGTTCCAACTGTATGTAATAAGACTGTGTGATATCTCTTACCCTGCATGACCCATGATTCAGGGCGAGATGTATCAAATGGAAAATGCGGTAAAACCCTGGTTTTACCGCATTTTCCAATGTATCAAAAATGATACCGCACTGAAGGGTATCGCCACCTTTGGGTGGCGATACCCTATAGAAGCCTATGGGCTTCTTTTCGCCGCCCGCCGACGCAAACCCGCCGCCTCGTCGACCCCCCCCTCTGGCTTACCTTCCTGAAGGGTCCTCCTGGACCCCGGAAGGTAAGCCCTGCCTCCCCCTAGTGAAGCAGCCGGATGTCCTTCCGGCTGCAGGGGGGAGGAGGAAGCGCCGGGGACAGTATGCTTAGCTGTCCCCGGCGTGAGGGGAGAGCGTGGCGGCAGGGAGGTGCGGCAGCATCGCGGCGGGGGGCCGCGAAGGGCGGCGATGTATTTTAATACATCCCGCCCTAAATCCTTACCACCATCTAATGAGTGAATATAAAAAGCTCTGATGGTTAATCGGGTATAAGGAAATATGATGGTCATTTTTCACACTTTTCACATTATTCTGCACAACCTTGTACAATAATTGGATGTGGGAATGTGCATATTTATAATCTGACCGGCAAAAATAAAAACACTTAAATATTTCGCGAACGCAAGGCAGGCGTATTAATATTTAATACATTTTCTCCTTTTCTTTATTGTGTGGGAATACATATATAAAATGAATTTAAATAAAATGTTTTAACTGCAAGTAGGCAAAACAGTTCTAGGGGTCAAGCGTGCACCCCACCCGAGTTTCTTTTTTCTTGTTTTTGTGTCCATGTGTAGTTTCACAACAGCTGGAGGGCTGCAGGTTGGACATGCCTGCTCTAGGGGGTTATACAAATACCCACTAAGTATGGGCTGCAGCTGAATCAGAAAAATGACACAAGCATAACTCCCAACTTGTATGTTTTGCAATACGGGACACTGGTGTGCGTCTGAAATTAGGGGGCATGGCCTATAGTCGCATTGTTCTGAGGCCACGCCCCCATTTTGATGCTGTGAGGGCATGGCCCAGTGGCTCTATGAGCCTCTAGCCATGCCCCCAGCCCCACTGGCTGTGGAAATAGACGGTGTTCATCCACACAGCGTCTATTACCGCTGGCCAGCAACTGACAGGGGGACTCCCGACTGCATACCTCCCAACATGACCCATTCCAGGAGGGACACAATGCTCTCCTGCACTTTTCTCTTCATGTATGATTGCCATCACCTGTGGGGAAACGCCTTTCTTTTCAATTAACCTGTTCAAAACAGGTGATGGTAATCATACATTAAGAGGGAAGTCCAGGAACAGAGCATTGTGTCCCTCCTGGAGAGGGTCATGTTGGTAGGTTTGTGCATATCCTCCAACATGACCCATTCCATTAGGTACAAAATGCTCTGCTCCTGGACTTCTTCCTTAATTTAGGATTTCCTTCACCTTTGTTGGAACTGTGAAACCACAGGTGCAGAACGGTGTGCTTTCTCCTTTTTCTTAGGAAAGAATTGAAGGCGGGAAACAGGTATTGCTCAAAAGGGTTAACACTTTACTTGCGCAGTATTCCACAACCTGCGTCTTAAATCAAACAGCGAGAAATGCACAATAACAGTTGACTGACTAAAACTGCAAGAAATCGCTAAACTCTACGGTTCTGACCGTCCACTTCTATCAATGAGAGAATATACTTCGCCTACGGTTCCTGATGCTACAAGTCTATCTAAACTTCACATTTGCATGAATCAGAATGACCCGTAGGGATTATTGCATAGACCAGGATAAACAACAAATAATACTATTGAATCAACAACAGTAACAGATAAATGGGTACTTGTTTCCTAGCACGGCCACAATCGCGGGCATCGTGTACCTTAAAGTTAAGGTACACGATGCCTGCGATGGACGCGATTTCCTTTGAAATTCCTTTGAAATCAGGTCCATTTTGCCGGCAAAGGCAAAATCGTGGGCATCGCGTCGGTTGCGGCCATTAACATATCCCCTAACGCCATGCCCGCGATTTTGCAATAGGTGCGCGTCCTCCGACCTTTTCATTCCCCTACTATCCACGTCGGCGTGGAGTTGAGAATTTAAAGTGTGGCGAGCGCAGCGAGCCACCGAGTCCGAAGAGTGGCGAGCCCCGCGAGGGGACACGTATACCTGTGAAGTAATGCTCGCCATGCTTCGGGCTCGGTGGCTCGCTGCGTTCGCCACACTTTATATTCTCAACTCCACGCCGAAGTGGATAGTAGGGGTATGAAAAGGTCGGAGGACGTGCTCCGCCGCCCCTCGCGGGCTCGCTGCGCTCGCCACGCTTCGGGTTGGCGTCAATCGTGGGGTGGCGTTGAGGGTGTCAAATTGGGGGTGTAGGGAATATTTTACATTGAATCAAATGTAAAATCGGGTCCCAGGGACCCTATTCACATTTCATTCAATTGAAAAATCGCGTCGATCGCATGGCATGCGATTTGGTCGCATGCGATGCGACCAACGCGATTTTTCCGACACGACCACCCCGATGGAAATCGGGGTGGCCGTGCTAGGAAACAAGTACCGATAAATATAATTCTTACATAAATAACCCAGTAGTTATTATTGCATAGAAACAGATAAACAGGATTATTATTACGTGGATCACAGTACACAAATAAAAGCTATTATTGTGCAATAATAAAAGTTCCTAAAGTGCACTTTGGGGCACCTGAGTGATATCACTAACAGTCCTTGACTCAATGTGTCCTTCCTTTGGTATGTCCCAAACAGAGTCTTTCACAGAAGTTCCTTGCCTCCAACAGGGGCCTGAAGGGGTATTTGTAATCCAAGGGGTTAAACAGAGTGTTTAATCCATTGCAGGCACAGGTGTCTTCCCTGAGGCTTCCTTAACTGGGTTAGGGAGGGAGTAACCAAGGGGTTAATAATTCTCAGCCTGTTCCTTTCTCTCTCTAGGTAGGGAAGGTGTAAATGTGCAGTATTGGGAGTGGGGGGGAATCAAGTGTCCAGACAGGGAGGATACTAAGAAACAGTCCTAGGGGCATGAGGTCCAGGTACTCATACAGGTGCCAGGGGTTACTGTGGGACTCACCGCCGCTGGACAGTTGAATGCTGCTGGTCTCTCCACCCCACGTGTGTCTCTCTCTCTTGTTGCTGGGTGCTGCGCTCGCTGCTGCGGCTGCCGATCCACGCTCGCGGCCCCCTCCTGGTATGGAAGCGCCGCTTGTCAGCTGCAGGTCTGGGACCTCCCGGTGCCTTGCTCTCTCTCTCTCTCTTTCTGCCGCCTCCCTCCTCCCGCGCTCCGTTCACCCACTCTCCACATGCGTCCTCCTCCTCCTCTCCCCTCTTCGCGCTTCCACCTCCGCGCGCTTCACTCCTCTCCCTTTTTGAGGCCGCCCCCTGCATCGGTATGGCTCATGGGAGATGTAGTCTTTTGTAGAGGTCCCCCCCTACTGTGCATGTGCGGGGCTGTGATAGAGGCACAGCGTCGGGCATCCATCCAGGCTGTGCGTGACCCCGCAGGTACCCAGTCCTCCTCACAATAGCCCACTACAAATATATATGTATATATCACAGAACACCGTTATCATCACTGAACTAGTTCAACACAGGTGACTGCAATTATCAATTTATACCCCTTTCAGACAGAAAAATCCCAAAAACCCAGGTATTTCCCGGATACAAAAACCCGGGTACAACTAGGCAGCAAGGGGCTGACCTCCTTTCACACAGGAGCAAAAACCCGGGTATTTCCCGTGTCGACCCCTTTCACACAGAAGCCGGATTTTTCCTGCAAAACTCTGTGTGTCATAAGAATAGGACAGTTTTAAAGGCACACAGAGATGAGATCATGAAAAGTGGGAGGTGTCTGCTCACTGCATTGCATTAACCATGGCATGACACAAGGATATGTTGTAAACAAGTTTTATTGTTTTTATGTACTGGAAGGTACATGTTACCTCACATGGCTGTCAGTATATTTGCAATGTTTGAGTACACTGTGGCATCTTTGACTTTCCCAGTCATCTGTTTGCCGATATCCTCCTCCCCTCTCACTGCCAGCAGCTCTCAATTCTTGCTTCTACCAGTGGGCCATGCTATCCTTTTTTCAACTCCCTAATGACCTCAGAGGCCAGCTCCATTGCCATGCCCTCCCAGCCAATCAGAGAAGCCTATCCTCACAACCAATCAGCCAGCACCCCACCAGGAGAGCCAATCAGTGCCTAACAATGTGTAATAATCCCAAAAACCCGGGTCGTTTCCTTTCAGACAGCCGGCGTCCCGGGGTTTTTGGAATACAGACCCGGGAAAAACCCAGGTAAATACCTGGGTCGAAGTCCCGGAACGTTAGACCCGTGTTGACCCTTTCAGACAGAAGAAAAACCCGGGTTGACACGGCAAGAGCAGGGAAATTCCCGGGTCTTTTTTACTGTCTGAAAGGGGTATAAGAGGGAAGTCCAGAAACAGTGTATTTTGTGTCTAATATAGTAACATGTATGCGGTCATGCTGGAGGGTATGCAACTGCCGCCCCCCTGCCGCAGGACACTGCCGGCCACGGGAGGGATGTGGGAACGTCTCCGAAAACCGGGATGTTCCCACGGTAATCAGGACGGTTGGGAGGTATGCACAAGAGAAATTAAATGATGTATATTTAAAGTAGAAAAATTTCTTTTTTCAATTGTTTTTTTGGTACTTGTGAGTTATCCGGGCGTCCGATTTTTTTATTGTATGCCTTAAGTTAAGGCATACAATCAGATGCGATGCGATGCGATATCGCATCGCATCGCATGCGACCATCGGATGCGATGACCCGATTTTTCCATAGGAATCAATGTTAAAATGATTCCTATGGAAAAAGGGGTCCTTTTCATACCCCTACTATCCAAGTGGGCATGGAGTTGGATATAAACCTGTGGCGAGCGCAGCGAGCCACCGAGCCCGAAGCGTGGCGAGCGAAGTGAGCCCCGCGAGGGGACGGTATTCCGTGTCCCCTCGCGGGGCTCGCTACGCTCGCCACGCTTCGGGCTCGGTGGCTCGCTACGCTCGCCACAGGTTTATATCCAACTCTATGCCCACTTGGATAGTAGGGGTATGAAAAGGACCCTTTTTCCCATTGAATTCCATGTTAAAATGGACTCAGTCCATTTTAACATTGATTCCTATGGAAAAATCGGGTCATCGCATCGCATCGCATCCGATGGTCGCATGCGATGCGATGCGATGTCCCGATCCGACCCGATTTCAAAATCGGACGCCCGGATAACTCACAAGTACCGTTTTTTTTTTTTCATCTCCACTATTGTTTAGTGTATCGGGGGTTTCTTTCTGTCTGGGTGGTGGCTATCTACTCGCACTCATCTGCAACTGAGTCAGGCCTGAAATGAATCAGGCCCCAAGTCAGAGTCAGACACATCTCACTTTCACTTTCTCTCTCAGCTTTCCTAACTTTTCCAGCCACCGTCTGCCTGGTAACTGTGGATCCTCTATCTGCAAATTTTCCTATTGGTTAGAAATCCAGACACCATCCAATCAGCAGGGAGACCACACCTCCTGTGCACAGAGTTCTGTGTGTGACTGGGTGACAGTGTTATACATGATATCAGCGTCTCTCTGGGAACTTTCTTCTGTTACTGGTCCAGGACCCGCCCAACATATCACCCACGGGAGGGTGTCAGCCCAACATATCACAGACAGGAGAATGTTCCCCCTCTTCCTGCTGATTCTGGGGCTGTCAGGCGTCTGCTCTGGTGAGTAACATGTATGTGGTATCAGGTGTATAGTAACATGTATGTGGTATCAGGTGTATAGTAACACGTATGTGGTATCAGGTGTATGGTAACATGTATGTGGTATCAGGTGTATGGTAACATGTATGTGGTATCAGGTGTATGGTAACATGTATGTGGTAGCAGGTGTATAGTAACATGTATGTGGTATCAGGTGTATAGTAACATGTATGTGGTATCAGGTGTATAGTAACACGTATGTGGTATCAGGTGTATGGTAACATGTATGTGGTATCAGGTGTATGGTAACATGTATGTGGTATCAGGTGTATGGTAACATGTATGTGGTAGCAGGTGTATGGTAACATGTATGTGGTAGCAGGTGTATAGTAACATGTATGTGGTATCAGGTACATAGTAACATGTATGTGGTAGCAGGTACATAGTAACATGTATGTGGTAGCAGGTGTATAGTAACATGTATGTGGTAGCAGGTGTATAGTAACATGTATGTGGTATCAGGTGTATAGTAACATGTATGTGGTATCAGGTGTATAGTAACATGTATGTGGTATCAGGTGTATAGTAACATGTATGCGGTATTAGGTGTATAGTAACATGTATGTGGTATCAGGTGTATAGTAACATGTATGTGGTATCAGGTACATAGTAACATGTATGTGGTATCAGGTGTATAGTAACATGTATGCGGTAGCAGGTGTATAGTAACATGTATGCGGTAGCAGGTGTATGGTAACATGTATGTGGTATCAGGTGTATGGTAACATGTATGCGGTATTAGGTGTATAGTAACATGTATGCGGTATCAGGTGTATAGTAACATGTATGTGGTATCAGGTACATAGTAACATGTATGTGGTAGCAGGTGTATAGTAACATGTATGCGGTAGCAGGTGTATAGTAACATGTATGCGGTATCAGGTGTATGGTAACATGTATGTGGTATCAGGTGTATGGTAACATGTATGCGGTATCAGGTGTATAGTAACATGTATGTGGTATCAGGTGTATAGTAACATGTATGTGGTATCAGGTGTATAGTAACATGTATGTGGTATCAGGTACATAGTAACATGTATGTGGTAGCAGGTGTATAGTAACATGTATGCGGTAGCAGGTGTATAGTAACATGTATGCGGTAGCAGGTGTATAGTAACTTGTATGTGGTATCAGGTGTAAAGTAACATGTATGTGGTAGCAGGTGTATAGTAACATGTATGTGGTAGCAGGGGTATAGTAACATGTATGTGGTAGCAGAGTTATAGTAACATGTATGTGGTAGCAGGTGTATAGTAACATGTATGTGGTATCAGGTGTATAGTAACATGTATGTGGTAGCAGGTGTATAGTAACATGTATGCATACCTCCCAACATGACCCTCTCCCGGAGGGACACAATGCTCTGCTCCTGGACTTCCCTGGTAATGTATGATTGCCATCACCTGTGCTGAAACACCTTTATTATCAACTAACCTGTTTAAAACAGGTGCTGGCAATCATAAATAAAGATGGAAGTCCAGGAACAGAGCGTTTTGTCCCTCCTGGAGAGGGTCATGTTGGGAGGTATGTGTATGTGGTATCAGGTGTAAAATAGGAAGAGGGTAAAAGCCGCAAACATAGTAAATGCATTGAAAAAGCCGGAAACTATGTAAAATGTATTAGGAGAAGCTGGAAATCATAGTAAATGTATTGAAAAAGCCAGAAACCATGTAAATTGTATTGGGTTGGGATCATTGGATACACAGCAAGTAGGTCAACAAGCATTAGGTCGACATGACTGAAGGTCGACATGCAGGATGTTGACATGACTGAAGGTCGACGTGGGTCAGGTCGACATGTCATTAGGTCAATACAAGCATTAAACCATGTAAAGTGTATTAGAAAAAGCTGGAAATCATAGTTAATATATTGAAATAGCCAAACACCATGTAATGTGTATTAGAATAGCTGTAAACCATAGCAAATGATTTAAAAAAGCCAGAAACCTAGTAAATGCATTGAAAAGCATATGCAATCTATGGTAAATGGGCCCTGTTTTATTGAGCAGCAGCAGCTTCTTGTATATAGCATTGGCTAGAGAAAAACAAATATGTTTATTGTATAGGGTCACGAACCTATGTCAGCTAATTTGCAAAAATATTAGCAAAATCCTACTGTAAGGTAAATTCGCTGCCTTTTCCAGCTTTTTCAATGCATGTACTTTGATTTCCGGCTTTTCTAATATACTTTACATGTATTTACTATGATTTCCAGCTTTTTGAATGCATTTACTATGATTTCCAGCTTTTCCTAATACACTTTACATAGTTTCCGGCTTTTTCAATGCATTTGCTATGATTTCCGGCTTTTCTAATATACTTTACATGGTTTCTGTCATTTTCAATGTATGTACTATGATTTCTGACCAGAGAATATCCTCAGTACCCAGCCGCACTGCTTCCAGCATCAGAGCATTACACCTGCAAGTAACGGCATCCTGACTGCTATATACCTGCACTGAGGTACTACAGGTTCTGACCAGGGAATATCCTCAGTACCCATCCGCACTGCTTCCAGCATCAGAGCATTACACCTGCAAATAACGGCATCCTGACAGCTATATACCTGCACTGAGGTACCACAGGTTCTGACCAGAGAATATCCTCAGTACCCAGCCGCACTGCTTCCAGCATCAGAGCATTACACCTGCAAATAACGGCATCCTGACTGCTATATACCTGCACTGAGGTACTACAGGTTCTGACCAGAGAATATCCTCAGTACCCAGCCGCACTGCTTCCAGCATCAGAGCATTACACCTGCAAATAACGGCATCCTGACTGCTATATACCTGCACTGAGGTACTACAGGTTCTGACCAGGGAATATCCTCAGTACCCAGCCGCACTGCTTCCAGCATCAGAGCATTACACCTGCAAATAACGGCATCCTGACTGCTATATACCTGCACTGAGGTACTACAGGTTCTGACCAGAGAATATCCTCAGTACCCAGCCGCACTGCTTCCAGCATCAGAGCATTACACCTGCAAATAACGGCATCCTGACTGCTTTATACCTGCACTGAGGTACTACAGGTTCTGACCAGAGAATATCCTCAGTACCCAGCCGCACTGCTTCCAGCATCAGAGCATTACACCTGCAAATAACGGCATCCTGACTGCTATATACCTGCACTGAGATACTACAGGTTCTGACCAGAGAATATCCTCAGTACCCAGCCGCACTGCTTCCAGCATCAGAGCATTACACCTGCAAATAACGGCATCCTGACTGCTATATACCTGCACTGAGGTACTACAGGTTCTGACCAGAGAATATCCTCAGTACCCAGCTGCACTGCTTCCAGCATCAGAGCATTACACCTGCAAATAACGGCATCCTGACTGCTATATACCTGCACTGAGGTACTACAGGTTCTGACCAGAGAATATCCTCAGTACCCAGCTGCACTGCTTCCAGCATCAGAGCATTACACCTGCAAATAACACCATCCTGACTGCTATATACCTGCACTGAGATACTACAGGTTCTGACCAGAGAATATCCTTAGTACCCAGCGGCACTGCTTCCAGCATCATAGCATTACACCTGCAAATAACGGCATCCTGACTGCTATATACCTGCACTGAGGTACTACAGGTTCTGACCAGAGAATATCATCAGTACCCAGCCGCACTGCTTCCAGCATCAGAGCATTACACCTGCAAATAACGGCATCCTGACAGCTATATACCTGCACTGAGGTACTACAGGTTCTGACCAGAGAATATCCTCAGTACCCAGCTGCACTGCTTCCAGCATCAGAGCATTACACCTGCAAATAACACCATCTTGACTGCTATATACCTGCACTGAGATACTACAGGTTCTGACCAGAGAATATCCTTAGTACCCAGCGGCACTGCTTCCAGCATCATAGCATTACACCTGCAAATAACGGCATCCTGACTGCTATATACCTGCACTGAGGTACTACAGGTTCTGACCAGAGAATATCCTTAGTACCCAGCCACACTGCGTCCAGCATCAGAGCATTACTCCTGCAAATAACGGCATCCTGACTGCTATATACCTGCACTGAGGTACTACAGGTTCTGACCAGAGAATATCATCAGTACCCAGCCGCACTGCTTCCAGCATCAGAGCATTACACCTGCAAATAACGGCATCCTGACTGCTATATACCTGCACTGAGGTACTACAGGTTCTGACCAGAGAATATCCTCAGTACCCAGCCACACTGCTTCCAGCATCAGAGCATTACACCTGCAAATAACGGCATCCTGACTGCTATATACCTGCACTGAGGTACTACAGGTTCTGACCAGAGAATATCCTCAGTACCCAGCCACACTGCTTCCAGCATCAGAGCATTACACCTGCAAATAACGGCATCCTGACTGCTATATACCTGCACTGAGATACTACAGGTTCTGACCAGAGAATATCCTCAGTACCCAGCTGCACTGCTTCCAGCATCAGAGTATTACACCTGCAAATAACGGCATCCTGACTGCTGTATACCTGCACTGAGGTGCTACAGGTTCTGACCAGAGAATATCCTCAGTACCCAGCCGCACTGCTTCCAGCATCAGAGCATTACACCTGCAAATAACGGCATCCTGACTGCTATATACCTGCACTGAGGTACTACAGGTTCTGACCACAGAATATCCTCAGTACCCAGCCGCACTGCTTCCAGCATCAGAGCATTACACCTGCAAATAACGGCATCCTGACTGCTATATACCTGCACTGAGGTACTACAGGTTCTGACCAGAGACTATCATCAGTACCCAGCCGCACTGCTTCCAGCATCAGAGCGTTACACCTGCAAATAACACCATCCTGACTGCTATATACCTGCACTGAGGTACTACAGGTTCTGACCAGAGAATATCCTCAGTACCCAGCCGCACTGCTTCCAGCATCAGAGCATTACACCTGCAAATAACGGCATCCTGACTGCTATATACCTGCACTGAGGTACTACAGGTTCTGACCAGAGAACATCCTCAGTACCCAGCTGCACTGCTTCCAGCATCAGAGCATTACACCTGCAAATAACACCATCCTGACTGCTATATACCTGCACTGAGGTACTACAGGTTCTGACCAGAGAATATCATCAGTACCCAGCCGTACTGCTTCCAGCATCAGAGCATTACACCTGCAAATAACGGCATCCTGACTGCTATATACCTGCACTGAGGTACTACAGGTTCTGACCAGAGAATATCATCAGTACCCAGCCGTACTGCTTCCAGCATCAGAGCATTACACCTGCAAATAACGGCATCCTGACTGCTATATACCTGCACTGAGATACTACAGGTTCTGACCAGAGAATATCCTCAGTACCCAGCCGCACTGCTTCCAGCATCAGAGCATCACACCTGCAAATAACAGCATCCTGACAGCTATATACCTGCACTGAGGTACTACAGGTTCTGACCAGAGACTATCATCAGTACCCAGCCGCACTGCTTCCAGCATCAGAGCATTACATCTGCAAATAACGGCATCCTGACTGCTATATACCTTCACTGAGGTACTACAGGTTCTGACTAGGGAATATCATCAGTACCCAGCTGCACTGCTTCCAGCATCAGAGCATTACACCTGCAAATAACGGCATCCTGACTGCTATATACCTGCACTGAGGTACTACAGGTTCTGCCAAGAGACTATCATCAGTACCCAGCCGCACTGCTTCCAGCATCAGAGCATTACACCTGCAAATAACGGCATCCTGACTGCTATATACCTGCACTGAGGTACTACAGGTTCTGACCAGAGAACATCCTCAGTACCCAGCCGCACTGCTTCCAGCATCAGAGCATTACACCTGCAAATAACAGCTTCCTGACTGCTATATACCTGCACTGTGGTACTACAGGTTCTGACCAGAGACTATCCTCAGTACCCAGCCGCACTGCTTCCAGCATCAGAGCATTACACCTGCAAATAACGGCATCCTGACTGCTATGTATGTATACAGGTAATACCGGGCTGTACATGGCTGTGGTCTGTGTCCTGTGTATAATATGTGTGATATGTAACAGTCTCTGTGTCTCTCAGACAGTCACACGCTGCAGTATTATTACACTATAAGATATACGGTATGTATGTATACAGGTAATACCGGGCTGTACATGGCTGTGATCTGTGTCCTGTGTATAATATGTGTGATATGTAACAGTCTCTGTGTCTCTCAGACAGTCACACGCTGCAGTATTATTACACTATAAGATATATGTATGTATACAGGTAATTCCGGGCTGTATATGCCTGTGGTCTGTGTATAATATGTGTGATATGTAACAGTCTCTGTGTCTCTCTCAGACAGTCACACACTGCAGTATTATTACACTATAAGATATATGTATGTATACAGGTAATACCGGGCTGTACATGGCTGTGGTCTGTGTCCTGTGTATAATATGTGTGATATGTAACAGTCTCTGTGTCTCTCAGACAGTCACATGCTGCAGTATTATCACACTATAAGATATATGTATGTATACAGGTAATACCGGGCTGTACATGGCTGTGGTCTGTGTCCTGTGTATAATATGTGTGATATGTAACAGTCTCTGTGTCTCTCAGACAGTCACACGCTGCAGTATTATTACACTATAAGATATATGTATGTATACAGGTAATACCGGGCTGTACATGGCTGTGGTCTGTGTCCTGTGTATAATATGTGTGATATGTAACAGTCTCTGTGTCTCTCAGACAGTCACATGCTGCAGTATTATTACACTATAAGATATATGTATGTATACAGGTAATACCGGGCTGTACATGGCTGTGGTCTGTGTCCTGTGTATAATATGTGTGATATGTAACAGTCTCTGTGTCTCTCAGACAGTCACACGCTGCAGTATTATTACACTATAAGATATATGTATGTATACAGGTAATACCGGGCTGTACATGGCTGTGGTCTGTGTCCTGTGTATAATATGTGTGATATGTAACAGTCTCTGTGTCTCTCAGACAGTCACACGCTGCAGTATTATTACACTATAAGATATATGTATGTACACAGGTAATACCAGGCTGTACATGGCTATGGTCTGTGTCCTGTGTATAATATGTGTGATATGTAACAGTCTCTGTGTCTCTCTCAGACAGTCACACACTGCAGTGTTATTACACTATAAGATATATGTATGTATACAGGTAATACCGGGCTGTACATGGCTGTGGTCTGTGTCCTGTGTATAATATGTGTGATATGTAACAGTCTCTGTGTCTCTCAGACAGTCACACACTGCAGTATTATTACACTATAAGATATATGTATGTATGTATACAGGTAATACCGGGCTGTACATGGCTGTGTCCTGTGTATAATACGTGTGATATGTAACAGTGTCTGTGTCTCTCAGTCACACGCTGCAGTATTATTACACTATAAGATATATGTATGTATACAGGTAATACCGGGCTGTACATGGCTGTGGTCTGTGTCCTGTGTATAATATGTGTGATATGTAACAGTCTCTGTGTCTCTCAGACAGTCACACGCTGCAGTATTATTACACTATAAGATATATGTATGTATACAGGTAATACCAGGCTGTACATGGCTGTGGTCTGTGTCCTGTGTATAATATGTGTGATATGTAACAGTCTCTGTGTCTCTCAGACAGTCACACGCTGCAGTATTATTACACTATAAGATATATGTATGTATACAGGTAATACCGGGCTGTACGTGGCTGTGGTCTGTGTCCTGTGTATAATATGTGTGATATGTAACAGTCTCTGTGTCTCTCAGACAGTCACACGCTGCAGTATTATTACACTATAAGATATATGTATGTATACAGGTAATACCGGGCTGTACATGGCTGTGGTCTGTGTCCTGTGTATAATATGTGATATGTAACAGTCTCTGTGTCTCTCAGACAGTCACATGCTGCAGTATTATTACACTATAAGATATATGTATGTATACAGGTAATACCGGGCTGTACATGGCTGTGGTCTGTGTGCAATATGTGTGATATGTAACAGTCTCTGTGTCTCTCAGACAGTCACACGCTGCGGTATTATTACACTATAAGATATATGTATGTATACAGCAGTGCCAGATTAAGATTTAAATGGGCCTGGAGCTGAAAATGATCAAGGGCCTATTATGCGCAATAATAGGGGTTGCGGCCAGCACCTGTTAATGTGGGAGGCGTGACCAGTGTTCTGGTTGGGTGGTCAGCTCATGGGAGTGTCTCTATTTGTGTAAATACTTTCAACTAATTATATATGCCTGGAAAATGCAGGGGGCTGGCATAGGAAAAATGCAGGGAGATATATTGGCGGGTGCCCTCCAAAGGTGCACCCGCAGGATCCCAATGTCCTAAGATACTTGTAGGGTGAGGCGGCACTCCAGTCATGAAAAATTACTGAAAGCCGAAACTTGGTAGACAACATTTCAGCGCCTTTTATGTGGTCACCTAAGTTTACCACAACATATACCCCTTATACAAATCATGCAGCACAATAGTAACCCCTTATACTGTACTTGCCTCTTACACATTATGCCACATGGATTGAGCCAAAATACACACTTTATCCAAAGAGATTGAGCAATATTGCACAACATGCTTCATAAACAGGGGCATTGTGCGCCAAAGGCGCGCATTAAAAATTTACACCATAATGCCAATTACATGTTAAGCCACACACCATAATCTCCATTACCTATTATGCCAGACACCATAATGTCTATTAAAATTATTCTACATAAGTGCTGCTTATCAATAGATGTAGCCCCTGTCCTCTTTGGCCGGGGATCGCCAGAGTCTCCCCACTGGCGAGCGCTGGTGGACAGGGGCTACACTGAACTGGGACGCGCGTGCCCAAATCCTCTGTCGGCGGGGCAGCGGCATCCTGCGCATCTCCGCTTCAGGTAGATAGGCAGGGTTAGGGGGGGTCGGGCGGCGAGGGGGACCGGTGGCGGAGACCCGGTGGAAGCTCTGTTGCCACGGGGCACTGGCGGGGCTAGCGAAAGTATCGCCAACCCCTGAAAAGTTTAAGCCGGCTCCATCTGTACATGCTCATTGCCAGGGGTTCCATGCTCATTGCCAGGGGTTCCATGCTCATTGCCATGTGGGATTACATGCATATTGCCAAGGGGGAATACATGCTCGCGGTAACTGGGGGACAGACGCCGCCGGGCAGAAATGACAGCCATTGACAGATGGGCAGAGAGCAGGGGGCTGTATTCAGAGCACTACAGGTCTCGGCTATTTGAAATAATACCCCTTTCACACCAGAAAATGCAGGGACTGGCCCCTTTTACACCAGCCTAGTCCCTGCATATTCTGGTGTGAGGGGGAGAAAAAAACCACCCCCCCTTTAAACAACCAGCTATATCTTCAAAACCAACTGACCCATTTACATGAAGAACTTTTAAGTGGGCTTTGAATGATTTTGAAATTGGGCCATTTAGTTCCAGAGAAATCTGTCCTCAAACAACATGAACAGCCATGAAATTACATTTCAGAAATGAAAAAATCGGTTTACCTACAATATCTCTAGAACCAATAAACCCATATAGACCAGCCTGGTATCAGATTAAGGCCCAGCGATTTGGATTTGACTGAGATCAACCTCAAGCTTCTGTGATGCTGGCAGCTGTTGGAACCAGGTAGGGGTGTCCCAGGTTATGGGGAAAATGTTCCAGATTTGCCTGGTTGTATCTCTGGTTCCCGGGGGGCTAGAGACGCAGGGCCGGGCTCGTTGGAAAGTCCTGGCCATCAGCTTCAAAATGGGCCTATTTGTACTGTGGGCCTGGAGCTGTAGCTCCATCAGGCCCATTGTTAATCCGGCCCTGGTATACAGGTAATACCGGGGCTGTACATGGCTGTGGTCTGTGTCCTGTGTATAATATGTGTGATATGTAACAGTCTCTGTGTCTCTCTCAGACAGTCACACGCTGCAGTATTATTACACTATAAGATATATGTATGTATACAGGTAATACCGGGCTGTACATGGCTGTGGTCTGTGTCCTGTGTATAATATGTGTGTGATATGTAACAGTCTCTGTGTCTCTCAGACAGTCACACGCTGCGGTATTATTACACTATAAGATATATGTATGTATACAGGTAATACCGGGCTGTACATGGCTGTGGTCTGTGTCCTGTGTATAATATGTGTGATATGTAACAGTCTCTGTGTCTCTCTCAGACAGTCACACGCTGCAGTATTATTACACTATAAGATATATGTATGTGTACAGGTAATACCGGGCTGTACATGGCTGTGGTCTGTATCCTGTGTATATTATGTGTGATATGTGACAGTCTCTGTGTCTCTCAGACAGTCACACACTGCATAAACGTACCATCGGCAATCTTTATGCCATAACACTTTAATAACTTATCTAATCTTATCTAACTTACCACTACAAATAAAGAGACAGACACAAGTGCTGGCGTTTCAAATAATGAATGTCAAATTTATGAATTGACAACTATATATATATTAATCTATAGAAGAGGGTGGCGGCCCTAAAGAACGGTCATAGAGAAAAGAGGGGTAAGATGACGTTACACCATTCATACATCATTGGTGTTCAACTCTCCCACGCTACCCACTCGGGCAAGTGGTGTATCCCACCCCTGTCCAAGGGGCATGGGCTACAAGCGTATCATTGACGGGAGAGCGCACCCCACTATCCTCATAACACTTCATTTGACCAAGGACCGTTCTTTACCGCTGCCAAGAAAAGGATAGAAAAATAGGGAGGGAGGGTGGGGAAAATCGGACCAGAGTGCAGATCACCTGACTCTCTGGCTATTCCTACTACAGGAAACTCCTTCCTACTCCCTAATTGGCTATAGCTGCAGCATCATAGCCTAAACACAAACCACAACCAAAGTGCAGGCATCTCAGACTCCTTCGGTAGTTTATGTTACCTCCAGCTTATTCAGCCATCGGTTTTCTTAAACGTACCATCGGCAATCTTTATGCCATAACACTTTAATAACTTACCTAATCTTATCTAACTTAACACTACAAATAAAGAGACAGACACAAGTGCTGGCGTTTCAAATAATGAATGTCAAATTTATTAATTGACAACTATATATATTAATCTATAGAAGAGGGTGGCGACCCTAAAGAACGGTCATAGAGAAAAGAGGGGTAAGATGACGTCACACCATTCATACATCATTGGTGTTCAACTCTCCCACGCTACCCACTCGGGCAAGTGGTGTATCCCACCCCTGTCCAAGGGGCATGGGCTACAAGTGTATCATTGACGGGAGAGCGCACCCCACTATCCTCATAACACTTCATTTGAACAAGGACCGTTCTTTACCGCCACAAGCCAAGCTTAAGGCTGCAGCACCGCCACCCTAAACGCTCAGCACTTACTAGACAACAACACATCAACTAAAAACCTCTAAACAAATCGTCCAGGAATATGGCCATTCCTTCAGGACTCAGATGGACACCGTCCGGCCTATACAGGGAACCCCGCTTATAGGTGATGGAGTCATGCCTGATGACCCCACCCCTATTAGCCAACAGGTATCGCTGCACCGCAGCATTGACCTTCCTCCGTGCGCTATCCAAGCGGGGCCCTGACCTAGCATTCCTCCAGACTCGCCTAGGAATCATTGAGGACCAAATCAGTCGGCAGCAAGGGAGCGCCTGAGCCACAATATGCAGGTCTCTGATGATAATCGACCGCAGTTCCAAGGCGGTGCATTGGCCTAGATCGTTTCCGCCCAGGTGCAAAATTAGTACCTCAGGGACTCCAAAGTCCCGCACCGACCTTAGCAACAGACCCTGCAGCGCTCCCCAAAGCATGCCTCGCACACCCAACCATCGCACTTTCTGAGCTTTCACTCGCATACTGTCATTCAAACTGCCACGTGCCATCGATGCCCAGTGGACAAAAGAGTGTCCCATCACCCACACCGTCTTGGAGTCCCTGCGACCTGAAAGATGTAAACAGGTTAGGACACATGCCATCAAAATCACACCTCGCCTGACAGACCAACCACACCGGAGAAGGCAAAGATAAAGGAAACCGTAACCGACCAGACCTTGAGGCACACTGCACAGAAAACCCCCGGAGTAAACTAACCAGGACGCCATGTCAGATTGGAATTAAGCCGAATTGTGCCCCCGGGGGAAAGTGGACCACCTCAAGACTCCCGCTAAAGTGAGACGAGTACTTATGCGTCCAGTCGGTTACAGTCTTGCAGATGTAGAGACAGGCCAGGCCGAATGTATCTGCGGAATGCTGCCGAGCGCCATCGACCCAGCGACTGTATCTCTGCGTCGGATTGACCCCCAGCAGCAGCAGATGTGGCCGCCCCGATCCGAAAGGAGTGTGTACCAAACTCCCTCGGATCCAGGCCAAGAGATCCCAGGGCACGTCGCAAAACATGGCAGAACTGGTATTTTGTCAATGAAGAGCCATCTAAATGCATTAACCATGCCCCGGGGCAGTCAGGACGCAGCAGGGCTTAGGCGCTTGCCATCGCCACTGGGCAAATCCCTTCCACCGGGCACGGTTGCAATGACAGCCATTGGCCTCTCCCAGTCTGATCCGTCTTGGAACGTCTTACCCGGCACCACACCAAATCACCCTGAATCAATACGTCCTCTAACAACAGAGGAGAAGGTCGATGCCTCGATGGGGCTACCAGCTCGCCGACCCTGAAAGCTCCATGGAACGCCATGGCATATGCCAAGCGAAACAGTCGGACCTCATACTCTGAGTGACATACATCCCAAACTGCCCCCAATAAGGGAGGCAGCAGGGACACGTCAATGGGCCTTCTGCTATCTGGAGCCACAGGGGAAGCGCGTCGCCAGCCCCTCAGGGCCCGAGACACAAGAAAAGACCGACCGGGGTCCGATCCTCCCATGCAGCGATGAGAAGAACGACACGCCGGCCAACAGCCGTCTCACGGCCGCCACAGACCGCCCTCCGGAGTACAAACTCCACACAAAAGCCAGCATGGCATCGCCAGGGGCCTTACCTTGTTGTGACGCGGACATTCTGAATTGTTCCCATTCCAGCCAGCCAGCTTGGTAACAACGCAGCGTCCTGGGAGCAATAGCCCGCATGGCTAGTTCCTCCATGCCGGCCTGATGACCTGCCAAACATAAGGAGGACAAGGCTCACCAACCAAATCAGCCCCCGGAGCTAGGGACCGGAACCTAGCCCAGTCCCGCCTGGACAGGGCGTCGGCAACCGAGTTGTCCACCCCGGGAACGTGCCTGGCCACAAAATGCAGGTTAGGCCGCAGACATACCAATACAAGGCGCGAGAGCAAGCGCATGACCGGCAGGGAAGAAGAGCTCTGCCTGTTGATGGCCTGCACCACCCCCAGGTTATCACACCAGAAGGTGATGCAGGCATCACGTAGCCGTTCGCCCCACAGTTCCAGGGCCACCACAATAGGGAACAGCTCCAGGAGCAGCATGTTCCTGGTGAGCCCTTCTAGCGCCCATTCCTCCGGCCAGGTCTCAGCGCACCAAGAGCCGTGCAAGAAGGCTCCGAAGCCAATTCCCCCCCGCAGCATCGGTGTATAACTGTAAGTCCTCGCTGTACCGCGGAGGGCTAGGCCACAGCAACACACCATTGAAGTCGCGGAGGAAAACCTCCCATACTCTGAGATCCCGTTTGAGTTCCGCATTCAGGCGGACGAAGAATTGGGGCCTATTTGGACCTGCCATGGCCAGTTCCAGTTTCCGACAGAAAACCCTCCCCATGGGGATGACCCGGCAAGAGAAGTGAAACAGGCCCAGCAGGGACTGTAGCTGGCGTACCCGGAGTTTGCCGGAGGCCAGGGACTGGGAGATCGCCCCTTGCAGCCGTGCAAGCTTATCAAGGGGCAACCTGCAGCACCCGGCCCGCGTGTCAATCTCAATGCCCAAGAATGAAAGGCACTCAGTCGGCCCTTCTGTCTTGTCCGCCGCGACTGGGACTCCGAAATGTAAGAACAGCTGCTGCATTGCGTTCAGGAGAGCCCCGCAGCGCGGGGAATCGGCCGGGCCTACGCACAGGAAGTCGTCCAAATAATGGGCGACCCCCGGCTCGCCCGTATACTCTGTGACGCACCAATGCAGGAAGCTGCTAAAACACACGAAATAGGCGCAGGACACGGAGCAGCCCATAGGCAAGCAACGGTCTACATAATAACCGGAAGGCAGCCTAAACCCCATGAACCTAAAGGAGTCCGGGTGTAGAGGCAGTAGTCGGAATGCCGACTCGATGTCTACTTTGCCCAGTAGGGCCCGCCCCCCGAAGCCGCGCACAATAGCCAACGCTTCCTCAAAGGACTGGTACCGTACGTGACACAACTCCATAGGAATTGCATCATTCACGGACAATCCAGGTGGGTGGGACAGATGCTGTATCAAACGAAACTTGCCTGTCTCTTTCTTGGGAACCACCCCAATAGGTGACAGCACCAAATCCCGAACCGGAGGTTCGGGAAATGGACCCACCATCCTGCCCAATTTCACCTCCTTCTCGACCTTGTCCAGGACCACCTGAGGCATGTCGATTGCAGACTTCAGGTTTCTCGGAGACCCGGACGCCACCTCCCCTTGAATGGGGAGGAGGAAACCTTGCGAGAAACCTGCGGCCAAAAACTGCGCCTCCTCCCGGAGGGAATAACGCCCCAGCCATCTGGCCAAGCGGTCACCCCGCACCGGAGAAGGGGCCTTACTGAGGAGGGGCAGGGGCCGGGGTGGCACCGGCATTCTGCCTGGGAGCCCCTCCAGCCTGCCTGCCACGCGGGCATTCCTTGACCGGGTGTCCTCCCCAGCATTTTGAGCATTGGTGACGAAACTTACAGCGGGAACCCGCTGCGCATCCTGCCCCGTTGAAAGCAAAACATCTGCCCGCAGACTGCCCCCCTCCAGGGCCCCCACGAAAGGACGAGGGGGCCCTGCGCGGGGCTGCCGCAGGTGTCGGGGCCACCGGAGCCGGGGCGGCGGAGGTCGAAACCGACGGTTTCTTACCCATCCACACCTCAACATCCTTAGCCCCAAGGGCCATGATCTCACAACCCGACTGCTTCCGTCGGAATTGCTCATCATAAGCCCGCCAGACGTTCTCGCCGTCGTCCATATACATGGCATGCATCATATGGATGTATCTAATCACATTCATATGCTCCTGGGGTCTGGTTTCCAAGTAACATGCAGCAAACATAAACAGCCCCACTTGCCATCTCTGGTACGTGCAGTACGCAGCCTCCCCAATCCCCCCTTTACGCTTCGCTTCGCGATAATCCTTCTCATCTTGCGCCGTCATGGTAAAGAAGCTGACGTATCTGCCCTCCCTTATCCTATCCCTTACGCTGCGCCTGAGGCCTCTTAGCACTGCCGTATTCTCGCAGTGTACCACCTGCCCTCTAGGAAACAACGGGGAGCCCGAGTCGCCACTAGAGGACTGCGAGCGCCGACGGCGTCTCCCAGAGCATCTGCGCCTGTGTCTGGATCTACGTCCCCCCTCCTCGCCGGAGGTCATTGACTCCGACCCCGAGGAGGAGGAGGTACGGGAATACCGGCGCCTGCGCTTCTTGCGTGCCTTGGCAGACCCACCTGACACAGCTCCCGCTGTGGCCGCACCCGCTGTTCCGGAAGGACCAGCCACCTCTGTCGGCCCGGCAATGGCCCCTTCTACCTGGTGCTGTGACGGTGTCGGCACAACTGCGTCCCTTGGAGGCGTGGATCCCATCCTTGTGAATGGCGTGCCCAGAGCTGCCATCACGTGTGCAGCAGGGTCCCGGTTGGAAAGAGCAGAAGGGAGGATAGCAGGAGATTGATCCCCAGACCCTGGCTGTACAGATTGCTGACCCGCCCGCGGCGTCAGCATCGCCACCAGCTGCCGAACCACCACCATGTCCACCTCTGTGGAGGGTGCCTGCGCAACGCCAGGGAGCACCGGCCCTGCGGCCGTGGCTGAGATCACTTGCGCCGCTTGGGTCAGCCTGACGCGCTGGGATAGCAAGCGCGCCCTAGAGAGCCACCCGCTCCTTGCCCTCCTTAGAGGAGTCATGGGGGACCCCGTGGAGGGGTGACCCTGCGTGGGCAAAGTATGCTGGGCTGACAGGGAAGCAGAGTCCCCTGGCTGAGGCCCAGGACCCGCTGCTCGCGTCCGGCGGCCATCTTGGGCAGACGCGGACGCACCTGAACCTGCTGCTGCGGGCCCCTGAGACCGCGTGCGCCTGCCACGCTGACTGCGTCCGCCGGGGGTGCCTCCGCTACCCCGGGCGGGAGCGCTACCCGCTCTATTAGCCTGCGGCCTAACGCCGCGTACCACCGCGTCATCGCCCGATGACGCGGACCGCGCCCCGCCGCTGTGGTCCCGTTCTCGCCGACGCTCTGCCTCCCCGTCCGGCCTGCGGGACGCTGGCTGTTGGAGGAGCAGAGGGGGAGCCGGGCTGTGCAAATCGGGCGGGTGGGTGAGTGTTCCTACGCGGGCACGGCATGGTTAGGCCGGGCAGCAGCAGCGCTACACTATCTGGCCCAAATCCCCCAAGGAGCAGCCGGAATGAAAGAGAGAGAGAGATAGGTGCAAAAAGGAAATGAGAGAGAAGTAGGTTTGACAGCAGGGGAATAAGTAGCGATGAAAGAGGAATAAGTACAGGAGAGAGTCTGAAACCAACCTGCTCCTTGGAAAACCGGACCAGAGTGCAGATCACCTGACTCTCTGGCTATTCCTACTACAGGAAACTCCTCCCTACTCCCTAATTGGCTATAGCTGCAGCATCATAGCCTAAACACAAACCACAACCAAAGTGCAGGCATCTCAGACTCCTTCGGTAGTTTATGTTACCTCCAGCTTATTCAGCCATCGGTTTTCTGTATTATTACACTATAAGATATATGTATGTATACAGGTAATACCGGGCTGTACATGGCTGTGATCTGTGTCCTGTGTATAATATGTGTGATATGTAACAGTCTCTGTGTCTCTCAGACAGTCACACGCTGCAGTATTATTACACTATAAGATATATGTATGTATACAGGTAATACCGGGCTGTACATGGCTGTGATCTGTGTCCTGTGTATAATATGTGTGATGTGTTACAGTCTCTGTGTCTCTCAGACAGTCACACGCTGCAGTATTATTACACTATAAGATATATGTATGTATACAGGTAATACCGGGCTGTACATGGCTGTGGTCTGTGTGTATAATATGTGTGATATGTAACAGTCTCTGTGTCTCTCAGACAGTCACATGCTGCAGTATTATTACACTATAAGATATATGTATGTATACAGGTAATACCGGGCTGTACATGGCTGTGGTCTGTGTCCTGTGTATATTATGTGTGATATGTAACAGTCTCTGTGTCTCTCTCAGACAGTCACACGCTGAGGTATTATTACACTATAAGATATATGTATGTATACAGGTAATACCAGGCTGTACATGGCTGTGGTCTGTGTCCTGTGTCCTGTGTATAATATGTGTGATATGTAACAGTCTCTGTGTCTCTCAGACAGTCACACGCTGCAGTATTATTACACTATAAGATATATGTATGTATACAGGTAATACCAGGCTGTACATGGCTGTGGTCTGTGTCCTGTGTATAATATATGTGATATGTAACAGTCTCTGTGTCTCTCAGACAGTCACACGCTGCAGTATTATTACACTATAAGATATATGTATGTGTACAGGTAATACCGGGCTGTACATGGCTGTGGTATGTGTCCTGTGTATAATATGTGTGATATGTAACAGTCTCTGTGTCTCTCAGACAGTCACACGCTGCAGTATTATTACACTATAAGATATATGTATGTATACAGGTAATACCGGGCTGTACATGGCTGTGGTATGTGTCCTGTGTATAATATGTGTGATATGTAACAGTCTCTGTGTCTCTCAGTCACACGCTGCAGTATTATTACACTATAAGATATATGTATGTATACAGGTAATACCGGGCTGTACATGGCTGTGGTCTGTGTCCTGTGTATAATATGTGTGATATGTAACAGTCTCTGTGTCTCTCAGACAGTCACACGCTGCAGTATTATTACACTATAAGATATATGTATGTATACAGGTAATACCAGGCTGTACATGGCTGTGGTCTGTGTCCTGTGTATAATATGTGTGATATGTAACAGTCTCTGTGTCTCTCTGTCACACGCTGCAGTATTATTACACTATAAGATATATGTATGTATACAGGTAATACCGGGCTGTACATGGCTGTGGTCTGTGTGCTGTGTATAATATGTGTGATATGTAACAGTCTCTGTGTCTCTCAGTCACACGCTGCAGTATTATTACACTATAAGATATATGTATGTATACAGGTAATACCGGGCTGTACATGGCTGTGGTATGTGTCCTGTGTATAATATGTGTGATATGTAACAGTCTCTGTGTCTCTCAGACAGTCACACGCTGCAGTATTATTACACTATAAGATATATGTATGTATACAGGTAATACCGGGCTGTACATGGCTGTGGTCTGTGTCCTGTGTATAATATGTGTGATATGTAACAGTCTCTGTGTTTCTCAGACAGTCACACGCTGCAGTATTATTACACTATAAGATATATGTATGTATACAGGTAATACCGGGCTGTACATGGCTGTGATCTGTGTCCTGTGTATAATATGTGTGATATGTAACAGTCTCTGTGTCTCTCAGACAGTCACACGCTGCAGTATTATTACACTATAATATATATGTATGTATACAGGTAATACCAGGCTGTACATGGCTGTGGTCTGTGTCCTGTGTATAATATGTGTGATATGTAACAGTCTCTGTGTCTCTCAGTCACACGCTGCAGTATTATTACACTATAAGATATATGTATGTATACAGGTAATACCGGGCTGTACATGGCTGTGGTCTGTGTCCTGTGTATAATATGTGTGATATGTAACAGTCTCTGTGTCTCTCAGACAGTCACACGCTGCAGTATTATTACACTATAAGATATATGTATGTATACAGGTAATACCGGGCTGTACATGGCTGTGGTCTGTGTCCTGTGTATAATATGTGTGATATGTAACAGTCTCTGTGTCTCTCAGACAGTCACACGCTGCAGTATTATTACACTATAAGATATATGTATGAATACAGGTAATACCGGGCTGTACATGGCTGTGGTCTGTGTCCTGTGTATAATATATGTGATATGTAACAGTCTCTGTGTCTCTCAGACAGTCACACGCTGCAGTATTATTACACTACTAGGTGATTCATCGCGCCCTACGGGCGCTCTTCACACCGTCGTAAGGGGCTGCGCCCCCTTAATTTGTGAACGCATGAGAAATATGGTTAGAACTGTATGAAAGATGCCCTGTATTGCAACTTAGGTGTCCGCGAATCGCGGGAGGGGGGGTCGCGGAGGGTGCCGCGAATTGCAGGAGGGGGGGTCGCGGGGGGTGCCGCGAATTGCAGGAGAGGGGGTTGTGGGGGGGTGGATGCTGCGATTCACGGGAGGGCGGGGTTCACAGGGGTTCCGGTGGGGGGTTGGGATTGCAGAAAATCGCGGGAGGGGGGTCGCGGGGTGGGTTGCCGCAAATCGTGGGAGGGGGGTTACGGGGGCGGGGGTTGCGGCGAATCATGGTAGGGGGGGTCGCGGTGGGTGTGCCGTGAATCACGGGAGGGGGGGTCACGGGGTGGGGTGCCGAGAATCGCGGGAGTGGGGGTTGCAGGGGGGGTGGGGGGGGGGGTGTGACGCGAATCGCCACAAGAAAAAATCAACACAGAAAGGTCAACACATGTAAATGTTGACATAAGTGTGGCACTTCATTGGTGTCCATGTCGACACATGAGAATGAATATGAAAACATTCAAAAAATGAAAAAAAAACTTCAAAAACTCATGTCAACCTTTTTCATTGTCGACCATAGCCATGTCAGTGTTTTCCATGTGCAATTTAATTCTGGAGCTGCCGCGAATCGCGGGGGGGTGCCGCGAATTGCGGGAGGGGGGTCGCGGGGGTGGGTGCCGCGAATCGCGGGAGGGGGGTTAAGGGGCGGGGGTTGCGGCGAATCATGGGAGGGGGGGTCGCGGGGGTGTGCCGTGAATCACGGGAGGGGGGGGTCACGGGGTGGGGTGCTGAGAATCGCGGGGGAGGTGTGTGTGTGCCGTGAATCGCGGGAGTGGGGGTTGTGGGAGGGGGGGGTGACGCAAATCGCCACAAGAAAAAATCAACACAGAAAGGTCAACACATGTAAATGTTGACATAAGTGTGGCACTTCATTGGTGTCCTCGTCGACACATGAGAATGAATATGAAAATATTAAAAAAATGAAAAAAAAACTTCAAAAACTCATGTCAACCTTTTTCATTGTCGACCATAGCCATGTCAGTGTTTTCCATGTGCAATTTAATTCTGGAGCTGCCGCGAATCACGGGGGGTGCCGCGAATTGCGGGAGGGGGGGGGCGCGGGGTTGGGTGCCGCGAATCGCGGGAGGGCGGGGTTCACAGGGGTTCCGGTGGGGGGTTGCCGCGAATTGCGGGAGGTGGGGGGTCACGGGGGGTGCCGCGAATCGCGGGAGGGGGGGTTGCGGGGGGGGTGTGACGCGAATCGCCACAAGAAAAAATCAACACAGAAAGGTCAACACATGTAAATGTTGACATAAGTGTGGCACTTCATTGGTGTCCATGTCGACACATGAGAATCGCGGGAGGGGGGTCGCAGGGGGGGTGCCGCCAATCGTGCAAGGGGGGGTCGCGGGGGGGTTCTTTTTGCCGCGAATCGCGGGAGGGAGGTCGCGGGGGGGGGTGTTTTTTCCACGAATCGGGGGGGGGGGTGTCACGGGGGGAGGGTTTGCCGCGATTCACGGGAGGGGGGGTCACGGGGTGGTGGTTATGCCGCGAATTGCGGGAGGGGTCGTGGGGGGGTTCTTTTTGCAGCGAATCGCGGGAGGGGGGGTCGCGGGGGTGTTTTTGCTGCGAATCGCGGTAGGGGGGGTCGCGGGGGAGCGGGTGTTTTTGCCGCGAATCGCGGGAGGGGGGGGGGGCGCGTGGGAGGGGAGGTTTTGCCGCAAATCGCGGGAGGGGGGCGCTCACCTGGTGGCTGTGGAGTAGCAGTGCTGGGCAACATGGGAAGGCAGAGGGTGTCTGGCACTGTCTGTGGGCTCACTGGGCTGGTTCTCTGTCACATACCTCCCAACATGACCCTCTCCAGGAGGGACCCAATGCTCTGTTTCTAGACGTCCCCTTAATGTATGATTGCCATCACCTGTTTTAAACAGGTTAATTTCTCAGAAAGGTGTTCAGCACAGATGAAGGCAATCACACATTAAGAGGAAAGTCCAGGAACAGAGCGTTATAGACACAGACACCCACTTTGAGTGACAGATGTAGCCAAATATATAGGAGATAAGATATATGTATGTATACAGGTAATACCGGGCTGTACATGGCTGTGGTCTGTGTCCTGTGTATAATATGTGTGATATGTAACAGTCTCTGTGTCTCTCAGACAGTCACACGCTGCAGTATTATTACACTATAAGATATATGTATGTATACAGGTAATACCGGGCTGTACATGGCTGTGGTCTGTGTCCTGTGTATAATATGTGTGATATGTAACAGTCTCTGTGTCTCTCAGACAGTCACACGCTGCAGTATTATTACACTATAAGATATATGTATGTATACAGGTAATACCGGGCTGTACATGGCTGTGGTCTGTGTCCTGTGTATAATATGTGTGATATGTAACAGTCTCTGTGTCTCTCAGACAGTCACACGCTGCAGTATTATTACACTATAAGATATATGTATGTATACAGGTAATACCGGGGTTGTACATGGCTGTGGTCTGTGTCCTGTGTATAATATGTGTGATATGTAACAGTCTCTGTGTCTCTCAGACAGTCACACGCTGCAGTATTATTACACTATAAGATATATGTATGTATACAGGTAATACTGGGCTGTACATGGCTGTGGTCTGTGTCCTGTGTATAATATGTGTGATATGTAACAGTCTCTGTGTCTCTCAGACAGTCACACACTGCAGTATTATTACACTATAAGATATATGTATGTATACAGGTAATACCGGGCTGTACATGGCTGTGGTCTGTGTGTATAATATGTGTGATATGTAACAGTCTCTGTGTCTCTCAGACAGTCACACGCTGCAGTATTATTACACTATAAGATATATGTATGTATACAGGTAATACCGGGCTGTACATGGCTGTGGTCTGTGTGCTGTGTATAATATGTGTGATATGTAACAGTCTCTGTGTCTCCCAGACAGTCACACGCTGCAGTATTATTACACTATAAGATATATGTATGTATACAGGTAATACCGGGCTGTACATGGCTGTGGTCTGTGTCCTGTGTATAATATGTGTGATATGTAACAGTCTCTGTGTCTCTCAGACAGTCACACGCTGCAGTATTATTACACTATAAGATATATGTATGTATACAGGTAATACCGGGCTGTACATGTCTGTGGTCTGTGTCCTGTGTATAATATGTGTGATATGTAACAGTCTCTGTGTCTCTCTCAGACAGTCACACGCTGCAGTATTATTACACTATAAGATATATGTATGTATACAGGTAATACCGGGCTGTACATGGCTGTGGTCTGTGTCCTGTGTATAATATTAGAGATGTGCGGCGGCCACTTTTTCGGGTTTTGGTTTTGGTTTTGGATCTGGATCTCCCTTCGTGTTTTGGATCTGGATTGGTTTTGGCAAAACCACCCTTGCGGGTTTTGGTTTTGGTTTTGGATCTGGATTTATTTGGAAAAATGCTAAAAATTGCTAAAATAATAGTTTTCAGGCCTGTTTTTGCCCCTAAAGTGTTATTGAGCTCAATAACATTAGTTTCCACTCATTTCTAGACAATTTTGATCACTTCACAGCTCACAAAATCGTTTTCATTTACTGTAGTAGGGCCATAAGGTTATCCCCAGGGCTATTTTTGTGCAGGCTCCAGCAGGAACTGAGGCCCTTATTCTAGTTCACTGTTTCTGACAAAATATTCCTCAGATGGACAAAACCATGTGCACTGCAGGTGAGGCAGGTGTAAAACCCCACCCAAATCTAATTATCTCTGCACAAGTAACACCTGCCTCACCTGCAGTGCACATGGTTTTGTCCATCTGAGGAATATTTTGTCAGAAACAGTGAACTAGAATAAGGGCCACAGTTCCTGCTGGAGCCTGCACAAAAATAGCCCTGGTTATCCCGATGTAGCTGGATGACTAAGCTAGGCGACAGCAGTGGGCATCACATACATGTGGACCTTACACTTCCAACCTGGCACATGTCGGAAGCAGAGCAGCACTACAGGGGCAGACATTGTGGCAGTTTAATAAACCCCCCCCCCCCCCTTGTAGCTGCACTCCTCTTTTAGAACCTCCACACCATTAGCAAGAACATTTGATTAGTTTAATATCTAACAAGACCCCTATCTGGCGTGAGGTCACGTGGTTTGTGAAGATACCTCCTTATCAAACTTGATCAGACAGGCTAGGCGTACGTTTTCCATTTCCTCCCTCACCACTTCACCACATTACATGTGTTCCTCCCGAAGGCACGCACTTGGTCTAGTACACTGACCATCAGCAGCTGTTGGGACTACTTCTTCCCAAACATTTATCAATCCATCCATACTATCCCAAAAGGAGGATATACTCTGGATGTCACTGATGACATCTATTCTTCCCCAATAGAGAAGGACCGATCTTCGTTCAAAGCTATACTAGTAGCTGCGCTCCTCTGGTAGAAGATCCAATCAAGTACCAAAACCCCTGTTTGGCTTGATTGAGCACTCTTCCTCATGTTCAGCCAAGGAGCAGTGGGCGTTTCGTGCAGCACTTATTTAGTCTGCAAGGTAGTATCTGATTATATCAGTTTAATATCTAACAAGACCCCTATCTGGCGTGAGGTCACGTGGTTTGTGAAGATACCTCCTTATCAAACTTGATCAGACAGGCTAGGCGTACGTTTTCCATTTCCTCCCTCACCACTTCACCACATTACATGTGTTCCTCCCGAAGGCACGCACTTGGTCTAGTACACTGAACATCAGCAGCTGTTGGGACTACTTCTTCCCAAACATTTATCAATCCATCCATACTATCCCAAAAGGAGGATATACTCTGGATGTCACTGATGACATCTATTCTTCCCCAATAGAGAAGGACCGATCTTCGTTCAAAGCTATACTAGTAGCTGCGCTCCTCTGGTAGAAGATCCAATCAAGTACCAAAACCCCTGTTTGGCTTGATTGAGCACTCTTCCTCATGTTCAGCCAAGGAGCAGTGGGCGTTTCGTGCAGCACTTATTTAGTCTGCAAGGTAGTATCTGATTATATCAGTTTAATATCTAACAAGACCCCTATCTGGCGTGAGGTCACGTGGTTTGTGAAGATACCTCCTTATCAAACTTGATCAGACAGGCTAGGCGTACGTTTTCCATTTCCTCCCTCACCACTTCACCACATTACATGTGTTCCTCCCGAAGGCACGCACTTGGTCTAGTACACTGACCTTCAGCAGCTGTTGGGACTACTTCTTCCCAAACATTTATCAATCCATCCATACTATCCCAAAAGGAGGATATACTCTGGATGTCACTGATGACATCTATTCTTCCCCAATAGAGAAGGACCGATCTTCGTTCAAAGCTATACTAGTAGCTGCGCTCCTCTGGTAGAAGATCCAATCAAGTACCAAAACCCCTGTTTGGCTTGATTGAGCACTCTTCCTCATGTTCAGCCAAGGAGCAGTGGGCGTTTCGTGCAGCACTTATTTAGTCTGCAAGGTAGTATCTGATTATATCAGTTTAATATCTAACAAGACCCCTATCTGGCGTGAGGTCACGTGGTTTCTGAACGCTGGGAGCATTACCAGTTGCCTCCTCATCCATCACCTAATGGGTGGAGGGGGGTGGGGTAATTGGTGGCAGGGGTGGGGTAATTGGTGGCCTCCACCTCTCTAGGACCCCAGGTTAGGAGATCCCTATATAGGTCTACCCTTATAGACCGCTATCTATGTAGTAGGGTCAATTAGTCTGCTACATCTGTCACCCAATTCACCGCTAAGGTTAATTTGTTTGAGCTGGCTGGCTAGGTGTGTTTTCCCTTACCTCCCTCACCACTTCACCAAATCACGTGTGTTCCTCCCGAAGCCACGCACTCGGTCTAGGAATGAATAAGACCATGGATGTCCCTGAGGACATGTTTTCATCCATTATGGATGGGGTGGAGAGCGAATCACCCATCTCCCCACCATTCATCCATCAAAGATTTAAAAATTTATGACGCTACAAAGAGCCAACAAATGACGCAGAAAGAGGTGCAAGAAAAAGATTTGCTGGGGCCCTGCCACCCAGCCATCCATCCATCCGGGACATCCTATCCAAAAAGTATGATAGGAAGGGATAAGACCATGGATGTCCATGAGGACATATTTTCATCCATAATAGATGATGTGGAGAAAGACACCACCCATCTCCCCACCATTCATCCATCAAAGATTTAAAAATTTATGACGCTACAAAGAGCCAACAAATGACGCAGAAAGAGGTGCAAGAAAAAGATTTGCTGGGGCCCTGCCACCCAGCCATCCATCCATCCGGGACATCCTATCCAAAAAGTATGATAGGAAGGGATAAGACCATGGATGTCCATGAGGACATATTTTCATCCATAATAGATGATGTGGAGAAAGACACCACCCATCTCCCCACCATTCATCCATCAAAGATTTAAAAATTTAGGACGCTACAAAGAGCCAACAAATGACGCAGAAAGAGGTGCAAGAAAAAGATTTGCTGGGGCCCTGCCACCCAGCCATCCATCCATCACATCACATCCCATCCAAAAAGTATGATAGGAAGGGATAAGACCATGGATGTCCATGAGGACATATTTTCATCCATAATGGATGATGTGGAGAGAGAAACCACCCACCTCCCCACCATTCATCCATCAAAGATTTAAAAATTTAGGACGCTACAAAGAGCCAACAAATGACGCAGAAAGAGGTGCAAGAAAAAGATTTGCTGGGGCCCTGCCACCCAGCCATCCATCCATCACATCACATCCCATCCAAAAAGTATGATAGGAAGGGATAAGACCATGGATGTCCATGAGGACATATTTTCATCCATAATGGATGATGTGGAGAGAGAAACCACCCACCTCCCCACCATTCATCCATCAAAGATTTAAAAATTTAGGACGCTACAAAGAGCCAACAAATGACGCAGAAAGAGGTGCAAGAAAAAGATTTGCTGGGGCCCTGCCACCCACCCAGCCATCCATCCATCCGGGACATCCTATCCAAAAAGAAGTACGATAGGAAGGGATAAGACCATGGATGTCCATGAGGACATATTTTCATCCATAATAGATGATGTGGAGAGAGAAATCACCCATCTCCCCAACATTCATCCACCAAAGAGGTAAAAAATTTAGGACGCTACAAAGAGCCAACAAATGACGCAGAAAGAGGTGCAAGAAAAAGATTTGCTGGGGCCCTGCCACCCAGCCATCCATCCATCACATCCCATCCAAAAAAGAAGTACGATAGGAATGGATGAGACCATGGATGTCCATGAGGACATATTTTCATCCATAATAGATGATGTGGAGAGAGAAATCACCCATCTCCCCAACATTCATCCACCAAAGAGGTAAAAAAATTAGGACGCTACAACAGCCAACAAAACGACGCAGAAAGAGGTGCAAGATGACATTGTCCTTGGGCCCTCCCACCCACCCTTATGTAGTATACAGGACATGCACTGTTTAACAAACCAATCATTTCAGCGACAGGGACTTCAGCGGCAGGGACTGTCAACTGTGGCTGAAATGATTGGTTTGTTTGGGCCCCCACGAAAAATAAATGGCAATGGCCATTGCACAAACTGGCTTTACAAGATGTCATCCTCAGCATCAGATTCCTCAGCCTCATCCTCTTCTTCACACACAATTAATTCGTCGTCGCTGGAATCAACCAATACAGGAGGACTGTGTGTATTAGGAGGACATAAGTGCTGGTGAAGGAGGTCAAGTTCGTGGAATTTGAAATTCATTTTTATGAACATCATCTTCTCCACGTTTTGGGGAAGTAACCTCCTACGCCGATCGCTTACAAGGTTCCCAGCTGCGCTGAAGACTCTCTCAGAATATACACTGGAGGGTGGACAACTTAAGTAAAGCAAAGCCAGTTTGTGCAAAGGACGCCACATTGCCTTCTTTTCTTTTTTCTTGCCAATAATGGAATGGACAATCTGACATACCTATATCGATGCTATCTGCAAAGTAGTCATCCACCATTCTTTCAATTGTGATAGCATCATAGTCAGTAGCAGTCGACATGTCCATTATGCTAGGAAGCTCCTTCAGTCCGGACCAGATGTCAAATATATTTCCGGACTGAATAGCAGTGGGTCTCCTAGGAAAATTTAGCTTTTTCCTCGCAACCCCAGTGGTAGAAATTGAAGGAGAAGTTGTGTGCCTGCCACTTTCCGCTTCAGCTGACAAATTTTGGAGCAAGAGGTCTTTGCACCTCTGCAGATTTGTTCCCATTGGTAACAAAGACACAATGTAAGACTTAAACCTAGGATCCAGTATTGTCGCCAAAATATAATGATCTAATTGTAAGAGATCGACGACCCTTGGATCCTTGCTAAGTGAACTAATAGCGTGATCCACTAGTCCTACATATTTTGCAGATTCACTGTGCTTCAACTCCTCCTTCAATTTCGCCAACTGCTTTTGCAAAAGGCCTATCAAGGGAATGACCTGGCTCAAGCTGGCAGTGTCAGAACTAACTTCGCGTGTAGCAGCCTCAAAGGGCTGCAGGATCTTGCACACCACGGAAATTATTCTCCACTGAGCTTGACTCAGGTGCATTCCCGTTCCTCTCCCTATGTCATAGGTCGAGGTGTAGGTTTGGATGGCCTTTTGCTGCTCCTCCATCCGCTGAAGCATATAGAGGGTGGAATTCCACCTCTTGCTTCAGCTGATGGCAGGGCAAATTTAGCTTTTCTTGCAAGTCTTGCAATCTCCTGCACGCACTTGCAGAATGGCGAAAATGTCCACAAATTTTCCGAACAACGGACAACATCTCTTGAACACCCCTGTCCTTTTTCAAGAAATGGTGCACCACCAAATTTACTGTGTGAGCAAAACATGGGACATGTTGGAATTCGCCCACATGTAATGCACTCACAATATTGGTGGCATTGTCGGATACCACAAATCCCGAGGAGAGTCCAAGTGGGGTAAGCCATTGCGCAATGACTTCCCGTAGTTTTTCTAGGAGGTTTTCCGCTGTGTGCCTTTTACTGAAACCGGTGATACACAGTGTAGCCTGCCTCTGAATAGCAATGGGAGATGATGTTGCTGCTGCTGCTGCTGTTGGTGCTGCTGCTGAAGGCAATACATCCACCCAGTGAGCAGTCACAGACATGTAGTCTTTTGTTTGCCCTGTTCCGCTTGTCCACATATCCGTGGTTAAGTGGACAGTGGGTACAGATGCATTTTTAAGGACAGTAACAACGCTTTTTTTAATGTCCGTGTACAGCCTGGGTATTGCCTTCCTGGAGAAGTGGAACCTAGATGGAATTTGGTAACGGGGACACAGGATCTCTAGCAACTGGGTAAAACCCACAGAATTAATTGCGGATACTGGACGCACGTCTATTACCAACATAGTTGTTATGGCGTCAGTAATACGCTGTGCAACGGGGTGACTGCTGGCATACTTCATCCCCCTTTCAAAGGATTGACTTACAGTCAGTTGCTTGGCTAAGTGATCAGGACTAGCATTCCTGGTCCCTTTCCTTGAAGCAGCAGCAGCAGCAGCAGCAGAAGCAACAGGTGTACCTGATAAGGATGCTTCTGAGGAATCCAGGATAGGAGAGGATTCAGTCAGGATCATGACATTGGGTGCAGGACTACTTCCCAATCCCATAATCTCTGAGGATGGGGATGATGCAGTTGTTTGAGGAGATTGCAGGACCTTGGATTTAACAGAGAAAGGGGAGCAGGACGGTGACGCTGGGCGGGCTGCTACATGTTTGTTCACAGTTTCTTTTGACAAAAACTTCTGATGGATGCGCTGCAAATGCCGTAACAGTGAGGAGGTCCCAAGGTACTGCACGTCCTTACCTCTACTTACAATAGCTTTGCAAACGCTACACACGGCTTGACAGTTGTTGTCCGGATTTGGGTAGAAATAATTCCATACATACGAGGTGGATTTTTTGGTCTTTTGTCCTGGCATGACAATGGGCTTTTCCACACCCCGGACAACAACTGTCTCCGTCGGTGCCTTAAAACAAACAACATCATCCCCAACATCGTCATCATCCGCATCCCTCTGTGTGCCAGCTTCACCAACAGAATCCACATCCAATTCCTCAGAAGCATCCTCAATAACCAGGTCAAAATCTTGACTGGGGATGCTCTTGCACACACTTGCAGAGGGCATGCAAATGGTGGAATGAACCTCCTCTTCACAAACAGTATTTGAAAGGTCCGGCTCACATATGGCATCCGCGGACACACTTAGACTCTCCTCTGGGATTTGTGACATTTGTGAACTCGCCTTTGTCTTAAAAACTTTCATTCTTTTTTTTGTAGTAGCAGAAGGGCTACCATCATTCTTCTGAGACGCTGTACCATCAGTCAGAAACAAAGGCCAAGGCCGTAGCCTTTCCTTCCCACTGCGTGTGGTGAACGGCATATTGCCAATTTTATTTTTCTCCGCACGTGACTTAATTTTTTTTTTATGGACCATTGTAAAATTTGATTTCTGCTTTGCTTTTACATGGCCTCTAGGCCTTTGACCATCGGCCTTGCCATCATGAATCTGACTGGTGGTAGCAGCTTCAGAAGTTCTATCAGGTTGCTGATCTCCCACTATTTCCTCCTCCATCATCCTCCCCCCCCAAAAAAAATTTTAATACTTTTTTTTATTTTTCTGATTTTTTACACTGGACACAGCCTGTGACACTGGACACTGCCCCTGGTCACTGGACACTGCAGCACGACACAGCCCGTTACACAGGATATATGTCGTCACACTGGACACTGGATATATGTCGTCACACTGGACACTGGATATATGTCGTCACACTGGACACAGGATATATGTCGTCACACTGGACAATGGATATATGTCACGCTGGACACAGGATATATGTCGTCACACTGGACACAGGATATATGTCGTCACACTGGACACAGGATATATGTCGTCACACTGGACACAGGATATATGTCGTCACACTGGACACAGGATATATGTCGTCACACTGGACACTGGATATATGTCGTCACACTGGACACTGGATATATGTCGTCACACTGGACACAGGATATATGTCGTCACACTGGACACAGGATATATGTCGTCACACTGGACACAGGATATATGTCGTCACACTGGACACAGGATATATGTCGTCACACTGGACACAGGATATATGTCGTCACACTGGACAATGGATATATGTCACGCTGGACACAGGATATATGTCGTCACACTGGACACAGGATATATGTCGTCACACTGGACAATGGATATATGTCGTCACAGTGGACACAGGATATATGTCGTCACACTGGACACAGGATATGTCGTCACACTGGACACAGGATATGTCGTCAGTCGTCACACAGGACAGGACACAGGATATATGTCGTGAGTGACTTGTGACACTGGATAAGATATAGGCCGTCACACTGGACACAGCCCCTTGTATTAATGCTGCCCCTGTACACAGTGTACTACTCAGCAGCACTGCAGCCCCTGCGTGTGAGCACTGCAGCACGACACAGGATATATGTCGTCACACTGGACACAGGATATATGTCGTCACACTGGACACTGGATATATGTCGTCACACTGGATACAGGATATATGTCGTCACACTGGACAATGGATATATGTCACGCTGGACACAGGATATATGTCGTCACACTGGACACAGGATATATGTCGTCACACTGGACACAGGATATATGTCGTCACACTGGACACAGGATATATGTCGTCACACTGGACAATGGATATATGTCACGCTGGACACAGGATATATGTCGTCACACTGGACACAGGATATATGTCGTCACACTGGACACAGGATATATGTCGTCACACTGGACACAGGATATATGTCGTCACACTGGACACAGGATATATGTCGTCACACTGGACACTGGATATATGTCGTCACACTGGACACAGGATATATGTCGTCACACTGGACAATGGATATATGTCACGCTGGACACAGGATATATGTCGTCACACTGGACACAGGATATATGTCGTCACACTGGACACAGGATATATGTCGTCACACTGGACAATGGATATATGTCGTCACAGTGGACACAGGATATATGTTGTCACACTGGACACAGGATATGTCGTCAGTCGTCACACAGGACAGGACACATGATATATGTCGTGAGTGACTTGTGACACTGGACAATGGATAAGATATAGGCCGTCACACTGGACACAGCCCCTTGTATTAATGCTGCCCCTGTACACAGTGTACTACTCAGCAGCACTGCAGCCCCTGTGTGTGAGCACTGCATCACTGAGTTAGTTAGTTAAATCACAAAAAAAACAAAGGGTTCAGGGCTAAACACAGGGCTTAGGGCTAAATAAATCACATCAGGGCACGGGCCACAGGACAGCCCCTGGACAGTGGACACTGCAGCCCCTGCTTGTGAGCACTGCAGCACGACACAGGATATATGTCTTCACACTGGACACAGGATATATGTCGTCACACTGGACACAGGATATGTCGTCAGTCGTCACACAGGACAGGACACAGGATATATGTCGTGAGTGACTTGTGACACTGGATAAGATATAGGCCGTCACACTGGACACAGCCCCTTGTATTAATGCTGCCCCTGTACACAGTGTACTACTCAGCAGCACTGCAGCCCCTGCGTGTGAGCACTGCAGCACGACACAGGATATATGTCGTCACACTGGACACAGGATATGTCGTCAGTCGTCACACAGGACAGGACACAGGATATATGTCGTGAGTGACTTGTGACACTGGACAATGGATAAGATATAGGCCGTCACACTGGACACAGCCCCTTGTATTAATGCTGCCCCTGTACACAGTGTACTACTCAGCAGCACTGCAGCCCCTGTGTGTGAGCACTGCAGCACTGAGTTAGTTAAATCACAAAAAAAAACACAGGGTTCAGGGCTAAATAAAATAAATCACAACACAGGGCTTAGGGCTAAATAAATCACATCAGGGCACGGGCCACAGGACAGCCCCTGGACAGTGGACACTGCAGCCCCTGCGTGTGAGCACTACAGCACCTAGTTAGTTAAATCACACTACAGGGCTCAGGCCACAAGTCTACAACACAGGGCACAGCACAGCACGGAGCACATGGCACGGAGCACAGCACAGGGCAGTGAGGGCAGGTCACGGAGCACAGCACGGAGCACATGGCACGGAGCACAGCACAGGGCAGTGAGGGCACAGGTCAGGTCACGGAGCACATGGCACAGAGCACAGCACGGAGCACACGGAGCTTCCCAACCACCCTCTTCCCTCTCCAAGATTGGAGTGAAGATGGCGGGCGCGCGTGCGTCTTTTATAAGATCCCGCTCCCGCGAGAATCCGACAGCGCGATGATGACGTTCGGCCTCGTTATTGGTCCGGAATTCAGGCGGAAACACCCGAGCCGGCTCGGATCTGGCCCGGATCCCCGATATTCGGATCTGTCGGATCTCGGGGATCCGGACCCGCTCATCTCTATATAATATGTGTGATATGTAACAGTCTCTGTGTCTCTCAGACAGTCACACGCTGCAGTATTATTACACTATAAGATATATGTATGTATACAGGTAATACCGGGCTGTACATGTCTGTGGTCTGTGTCCTGTGTATAATGTGTGATATGTAACAGTCTCTGTGTCTCTCAGACAGTCACTCACTGCAGTATTATTACACTATAAGATATATGTATGTATACAGGTAATACCGGGCTGTACATGGTTGTGGTCTGTGTCCTGTGTATAATATGTGTGATATGTAACAGTCTCTGTGTCTCTCAGTCACACGCTGCAGTATTATTACACTATAAGATATATGTATGTATACAGGTAATACCAGGCTGTACATGGCTGTGGTCTGTGTGCTGTGTATAATATATCTGATATGTAACAGTCTCTGTGTCTCTCAGACAGTCACATGCTGCAGTATTATTACACTATAAGATATATGTATGTATACAGGTAATACCGGGCTGTACATGGCTGTGGTCTGTGTCCTGTGTATAATATGTGTGATATGTAACAGTCTCTGTGTCTCTCAGTCACACGCTGCAGTATTATTACACTATAAGATATATGTATGTATATAGGTAATACCGGGCTGTACATGGCTGTGGTCTGTGTCCTGTGTATAATACGTGTGATATGTAACAGTCTCTGTGTCTATCAGACAGTCACACGCTGCAGTATTATTACACTATAAGATATATGCATGTATACAGGTAATACCGGGCTGTACATGGCTGTGTTCTGTGTCCTGTGTATAATATGTGTGATATGTAACAGTCTCTGTGTCTCTCAGACAGTCACACGCTGCAGTATTATTACACTATAAGATATATGTATGTATACAGGTAATACCGGGCTGTACATGGCTGTGGTCTGTGTCCTGTGTATAATATGTGTGATATGTAACAGTCTCTGTGTCTCTCAGACAGTCACACGCTGCAGTATTATTACACTATAAGATATATGTATGTATACAGGTAATACCGGGCTGTACATGGCTGTGCTCTGTGTCCTGTGTATAATATGTGTGATATGTAACAGTCTCTGTGTGTCTCTCAGACAGTCACACACTGCAGTATTATTACACTATAAGATATATGTATGTATACAGGTAATACCGGGCTGTACATGGCTGTGGTCTGTGTGCTGTGTATAATATATGTGATATGTAACAGTATCTGTGTCTCTCAGACAGTCACATGCTGCAGTATTATTACACTATAAGATATATGTATGTATACAGGTAATACCGGGCTGTACATGGCTGTGGTCTGTGTGCTGTGTATAATATATGTGATATGTAACAGTCTCTGTGTCTCTCAGACAGTCACACGCTGCAGTATTATTACACTATAAGATATATGTATGTATACAGGTAATACCGGGCTGTACATGGCTGTGGTCTGTGTCCTGTGTATAATATGTGTGATATGTAACAGTCTCTGTGTCTCTCAGACAGTCACACGCTGCAGTATTATTACACTATAAGATATATGTATGTATACAGGTAATACCGGGCTGTACATGGCTGTGGTCTGTGTCCTGTGTATAATATGTGTGATATATAACAGTCTCTGTGTCTCTCAGACAGTCACACGCTGCAGTATTATTACACTATAAGATATATGTATGTATACAGGTAATACCGGGCTGTACATGGCTGTGGTCTGTGTCCTGTGTATAATATGTGTGATATGTAACAGTCTCTGTGTCTCTCAGACAGTCACACGCTGCAGTATTATTACACTATAAGATATATGTATGTATACAGGTAATACCGGACTGTACATGGCTGTGCTCTGTGTGTATAATATGTGTGATATGTAACAGTCTCTGTGTCTCTCAGACAGTCACACGCTGCAGTATTATTACACTATAAGATATATGTATGTATACAGGTAATACCGGGCTGTACATGGCTGTGGTCTGTGTCCTGTGTATAATATGTGTGATATGTAACAGTCTCTGTCTCTCTCAGACAGTCACACGCTGCAGTATTATTACACTATAAGATATATGTATGTATACAGGTAATACCGGGCTGTACATGGCTGTGGTCTGTGTCCTGTGTATAATATGTGTGATATGTAACAGTCTCTGTGTCTCTCTCAGACAGTCACATGCTGCAGTATTATTACACTATAAGATATATGTATGTATACAGGTAATACCGGGCTGTACATGGCTGTGGTCTGTGTCCTGTGTATAATATGTGTGATATGTAACAGTCTCTGTGTCTCTCAGACAGTCACACGCTGCAGTTATATTACACTATAAGATATATGTATGTATACAGGTAATACCGGGCTGTACATGGCTGTGGTCTGTGTCCTGTGTATAATATGTGTGATATGTAACAGTCTCTGTGTCTCTCAGACAGTCACACACTGCAGTATTATTACACTATAAGATATATGTATGTATACAGGTAATACCGGGCTGTACATGGCTGTGGTCTGTGTCCTGTGTATAATATGTGTGATATGTAACAGTCTCTGTGTCTCTCAGACAGTCACACGCTGCAGTATTATTACACTATAAGATATATGTATGTATACAGGTAATACCGGGCTGTACATGGCTGTGGTCTGTGTATAATGTGTGTGATATGTAACAGTCTCTGTGTCTCTCAGACAGTCACACGCTGCAGTATTATTACACTATAAGATATATGTATGTATACAGGTAATACCGGGCTGTACATGGCTGTGGTCTGTGTCCTGTGTATAATATGTGTGATATGTAACAGTCTCTGTGTCTCTCAGACAGTCACACGCTGCAGTACTATTACACTATAAGATATATGTATGTATACAGGTAATACCGGGCTGTACATGGCTGTGGTCTGTGTCCTGTGTATAATATGTGTGATATGTAACAGTCTCTGTGTCTCTCATGCTGCTTTCAGACCGCATAACTGGCTTTGACCCTGTATTTGGAAACGTTTCCAAAAACAGGTCTGCCAGATAAAACCCCTTTCACACCGCAGCACTTAAACGGTATATTACCGTTTAAGTGCCGATTTTTTGACACTGGCAGACCCGTTTTTGGAACCTTTCCAAATACAGGGTCAAAGCCAGTGCAGCCTTCAGCCCTCCCCTCCGTGCAGCTCCCCCCCCTCGCGCGTGTCGACCGAGAGCATGTCGACGCCCCCCGCGCACGTCGTCGACGCCCCCGCGCATGTCGACGCCCCCCGCGCATGTCGACACCCCCGCGCGTGTCGACGCCCCCACCCCACCCCCCCGCGTGTCGGCGTCCCCCCCCCCCGTGTCGACTTACCCCGTGCCGGTACCTCAGTAGTCAGTAGTGTTTGCTGGAGGGGGTGTCAGTAGTGTTTGCTGGAGGGGGTGTCAGTAGTGTTTGTTGGAAGGGGTGTCAGTAGTGTTTGTTCGGGGGGGTTGTCGGTAATGTTTGCTGGGGGGGGTTGTCGGTAATGTTTGCTGGGGGGGGGTTGTTGGTAATGTTTGCTGGGGGGGGGGGTTGTCGGTAATGCTTGCTGGGGGGGGGTTGTCGGTAATGTTTGCTGGGGGGGGGGTTGTCGGTAATGTTTGCTGGGGGGGGGTTGTCGGTAATGTTTGCTGGGGGGGGGCTGTCGGTAATGTTTGCTGGGGGGGGGTTGTCGGTAATGTTTGCTGGGGGGGGTTGTCGGTAATGTTTGCTGGGGGGGGGGGGTTGTCGGTAATGTTTGCTGGGGGGGGTTGTCAGTAATGTTTGCTGGGGGGTTTCAGTAAAGTTTGCTGAGGGGGGGGGGTTGTCAGTAATGTTTGATTGGGGGGGCAGTAAATCTTGCTGGGGAAGAGAGATCAGTAATGTTTGCTGGTTTGCTGGTGGGGTTGTCAGTAGTGTTTGCTGGGGGTTTCAGTAAAATTTGCTTGGGGGGGGGAGGGGGGTTGTCAGTAATGTTTGCCAGAGGGATCGGTAATGTTTGCTAGCGGGGTCGGTAATGTTTGCTAGCGGGTTCTGTCAGTTATGTAAATCCCAATGCACGCACCGCCTCTCCTCCTCTGCACTCATGTGTATGTAGTCAGCAGGGTCTGCATGGCACTAGTGGTTGTGGCGGTGTCACCCTGAGCCTGGGCACAATTCCCTGTGCTGCTGCTTGCACTGGAGAAGTTGTGATGAACTTTTGCTATGGGCGGAATGTATTAAAATATCATTAATTGTAAGCTTAATATTAGTGTCTGTTGGGAAGGAAATATATCTAGCAGCCTATGCCTTGGCAATGATATTGGATTTATCAGTATCCAGGTCCTGGTTGGGCATACCCCTGACCAAATGGATGACTATTACGGGCATACGGGTTAGGCCCACTTGGAGGGAGAGTTACAGTGCTACCAAGGGGTGGAGTATGCCTAGGCTGATAGTTCCCTGGCTGGCTTTGTGCCATGCCAGGTTGGAAAGCAGGTGGGACGTTATAACTGGCAGGCTGAAAGGCTTGTGTAGTGTAAGTCTGTGGTGGGTAGTAGTAGTTTGTTTGTTTATTTATAAGGTGCCACAAAGTGTCCACAGCACCGTACATAGCAATAGTACATAGTGGGTAGGAACCAGATGGGTACTGTTGAGATGTTTTTTAAGGTAGTTGCTGTGACTGGCCTTGAAATCCAAAGGCAGGAGCCTGTGCAGCCTGCTGACTATAGCCCTGAAACTGCTGATTTTAACAGGATACTGCATGCCATACTGCTGCTGGGGCTAAGCTTGAGGCTGGGGTTGACCTTGAACTGATGGATATACAGGCTGCTGTGGATACTGTTGATACATTTGGCCTTCCATCTGACCTGGCTGCTGAGCTCTGGGCTATGGCTGTTGCTGAGGCTGGACCCCTGGAGGATGAGCAGAGGAGGAGGAGGCAATACGATCAGGTGTGCTTGAGCGTTCCTCTACTGGAGCGCTGGGAGGCCCAGTAACTTGGTCCTCTGTTAGTCCAAAAGCAGACATGACATTTTTATTGATTTACTATATTCTTGAGGGGATCAAAAGCAGACATGCTGCATCCATAACTTGATTAGAGGGCTTAACAGAGGAGTCTGGAGCAGTGGGTTCACAACCATCCACAGATTCAGTGTCCTGCAAGCTGCTTGGAATCCCAGGTTCCATAGGAGGCGCTAAACAATCCAGCAGATGGTTGACTTTGTAACTAAGTTCTACGAGATCTCAGCATAGATACTTCATCTGACTGGATTCTAGAGGACGTGGTTGTCCATTAACAAATAGAGTCAGTTTCAATATCCTACTACACTGTATAGCAAATGATAAGTCAGAGCTGACGTGTGTGTGTGTGTATGTATATATATATATATATATATATATATATATATATATATATATATACACATACATACATACATACACATGCAACCTGCCCTGGTGCCTTCTGAAAGGCCCACAGACATGCAATATGGCGAAGGCGGCACTCAGAGACTTCTTTAATGCAAATTCCGTACCGCCTTCGCCATATTGCATATATATGTGTGTGTGTGTGTGTATGTATGTATATGTGTGTGTGTGTGTGTGTGTATATATATATATCTATATCTCTATTACCAAGAACTGTAGGACACACCCCTGGGTGGAAATAGACACGCTCATGTGTCACTAGACACGCCCTTTGGTCGAAACATGACACACCCCTTCAATGTTGCAACGCTGAGCTCGGTGCATTTTGCTAGCATCTAAAATCTCCCTCATTTTGATTTTGAAAAGTAGGCAAGTATGATGTATACAGGTAATACCGGGCTGTACATGGCTGTGATCTGTGTCCTGTGTATAATATGTGTGATATGTAACAGTCTGTGTCTCTCAGACAGTCACACGCTGCAGTATTATTACACTATAAGATATATGTATGTATACAGGTAATACCGGGCTGTACATGGCTGTGGTCTGTGTCCTGTGTATAATATGTGAGATATGTAACAGTCTCTGTGTCTCTCAGACAGTCACACGCTGCAGTATTATTACACTATAAGATATATGTATGTATACAGGTAATACCGGGCTGTACATGGCTGTGGTCTGTGTCCTGTGTATAATATGTGTGATATGTAACAGTCTCTGTGTCTCTCAGACAGTCACACGCTGCAGTATTATTACACTATAAGATATATGTATGTATACAGGTAATACCAGGCTGTACATGGCTATGGTCTGTGTCCTGTGTATAATATGTGTGATATGTAACAGTCTCTGTGTCTCTCTCAGACAGTCACACGCTGCAGTATTACACTATAAGATATATGTATGTATACAGGTAATACCGGGCTGTACATGGCTGTGGTCTGTGTCCTGTGTATAATATGTGTGATATGTAACAGTCTCTGTGTCTCTCAGACAGTCACACGCTGCAGTATTATTACACTATAAGATATATGTATGTATAAAGGTAATACCGGGCTGTACATGGCTGTGGTCTGTGTCCTGTGTATAATATGTGTGATATGTAACAGTCTCTGTGTCTCTCAGACAGTCACACACTGCAGTATTATTACACTATAAGATATATGTATGTATACAGGTAATACCGGGCTGTACATGGCTGTGGTCTGTGTCCTATGTATAATATGTGTGATATGGAACAGTCTCTGTGTCTCTCAGACAGTCACGCGCTGCAGTATTATTACACTATAAGATATATGTATGTATACAGGTAATACCGGGCTGTACATGGCTGTGGTCTGTGTCCTGTGTATAATATGTGTGATATGGAACAGTCTCTGTGTCTCTCAGACAGTCACACGCTGCAGTATTATTACACTATAAGATATATGTATGTATACAGGTAATACCGGGCTGTACATGGCTGTGGTCTGTGTCCTGTGTATAATATGTGTGATATGTAACAGTCTCTGTGTCTCTCAGACAGTCACACGCTGCAGTATTATTACACTATAAGATATATGTATGTATACAGGTGTAAGCCCCAGGACAGTGAAGGGGTTAACCCCCAGTGACGGCGCTGAGTGACTGACAGCGTGGTAGGAGGAAGGGGCAGGGTGACTCACGTGGAGTGAGGAAGCGCGAAGAGAGAGACAGGAGAGGAGCCGCAGCAGCGTGGAGAAGACGGGCAGAGTAAGTGCCTGTCACAGCCGCACGAGACGCGGTCTACGTCGGGTGACCCCCGCTGACCTCTAGGAGAAGGGAGAGAGAGAGGGGACGCGGCGCGCCTCCCCATCCTCTAGCCTGGCACGGAGAAGCGGGCTGCACGGCGGTGACCCCCGCTGACCTCCCCAGCAGCGAGCCAGCACCAGCGCGCCAGAAGGAGGCAGCGGGAGAGACGGGTGACGTCACGCGACCCCCGCTGACCTCGAGAGACACGCAAGGAGCAGCCTGACAGTGCCAGACCCGGGACCCGCGGCGTGTGACGGAGCGGCAATCCCCAGCGCGGAGGAGAGAGCCAGTGCACTGCCCACGCTATAGGGGCTTAGTGCGACAGTGCTGAGACCTTGCCCGCACGCCAGAGGAGTGAGAGAGGCCCTGTAGGCTGCTGCATTGGTTGGGCTGAGTCTACAGGATCGCTGAGGGAGACTGCCTCCATCTTGAGGTTTCAGGATTGAGAAGGACTGGCCGCCATCTTGTCACCCCTCCTGAGCAGGAGCACCTAACCGTGAGTGTTGCCCTTGAGGCCCCTAGGGATCCGGCACTACACCTACTTTAAGCCCCACCAGAGTCATACCCAACACAGGGGTAGACCCTGCATCCTTGGAGTTGGGCACCCCCCCTGTTAGTGGCCTGCCCGCAACTTCCAGGCCACCGGCCTTTCTTCCCCCGGACCGCCCTACCCAGTGAGGAAACTCGTTCACTATAAGGGCCGAGAAGGCCTCCTCACTGCTGCTAAGACTGCATACGGGCCAGTAAATACCCAAGACATTAGGCAGACCCTACCCCTGTCCCACGACTGGATATGTGCACCACCATGGGCCCCAGCCAAACCCCTGTGCACAGGTCGGGCCATTAGGGCCTGCGAGTTAGGACATTGTAAAATTGTTGCGAAGGGTTGTCAGGTGTAAGTTGAGTAAGTTACCGGTAACTTTAGCTTAGTTTGGGATACGTCACTAGTACAGAGAAAGGTGTCGTAAAACATTTCCTTTTACTCGAATGTTTATTGCACTGTGAAACATTTCCTTTTACTTGAATGTTTATTGCACTGTAAAACATTTCCTTTTACCTGAATGGTTATTGCACCGTAAAGCATTTCCTTTTTACCTAAAATTAAAAGGTAAATCTAATCTGATAGTGGAGTGTTCTGTGTCCATTCCTGCATCCTGAGAAGACTCCTGACTGAGATCCGGATATTGGGGAAGCACGGCACCGCCGTACCCATAAGGTAACTCCTCCTTGTGGGCCCTACAGTTTTCTGGCGTCACGAACAGGATCTAGTCGACACGGAGTATAATCTGATCCCAGGATGGACGCACCACAGGCCGGGGGTGGGCAACCGCCCGACGTGCCCCCCAACGGCGACCAACAGGCTGCCCCGCCAGTGGCAGTGCCTGCTCCAGCAGCAGCTCCTCACGCCCCCATCACGCTACCCTATTACTTTGGGGCCCCATGGATGCTGACCTACAGTGGGGATCCCAACAAAGGCGCCACGTTCACGGCATTCAGGAATCAGATGAAGTCCATGGGTCAGCTCTATACCCCAAGTGAAGAGCAGAGAGTGCAGATATTAGTTGGCCAACTCACGGGCTCTGCCCTTAGCGAGGTCGAATCGTGGGAGGACGACCAAAAGAAGAACGCCGACCAGATCTTGACTCGGCTAGCCACGATCTTCGAGACCGCCACCCTCCCGGAGTTGAAGATGCAACTCTACGGTCGGAAACAGCGACCAGGCGAAAACCTCCGGGACTTCGCCATAAGTCTACAAAAGACCCTGAGGCTCATCCAAGCGGCCGACAAGGATGAGGTGCGTAACAGTGATGAGGCGCTCACACTCCAATTCGTGGAAGGGGTGTCGAACTCCAACATTAAGACCCAACTGCGACTCCTAAGGATGCAGATGTCGGGGAAGTCCTTTGCTGATTTTAAGAACGCCGCCATCTTGACCGTCGGGAACCACGTGGACCCCGAGGTGGAATACCCGGAGATGGTGGGGGCCCGAGGAGCCGTAGCCTCGAGCTCGGAACAAGTCGGCCGACTGAAGGGCCCAGCCAGCCGGGGTGGCCAACCACCAGCGGATGATTCAGAGCAGGCCCTCCAACGTCAGGTAGAAGACCTGGCCCTCGGGATGGCAGCTATGCAGCGGGACATACGCCAGCTGGTGCAACAGACCACGCCGGACCACGAGGAAGCCAGATGGAGGGCGGAGAGGCAGCCGTCAAACCGGAGGTGATGGGACCCGCCTCGGGAATATGGGAGGCGAGCCTCGGATCAATTTGACCATCAAGGTCGACCCATCTGTCACCACTGTCAGGAGGCCGGGCACGTCGAGAGAATCTGCCCCTCGCCCGACCATTTAAACTCCAATGCCCCGAGGGAGAGGGCCGAACCTCGGGGAGAATGCCGGGAGTAGACTCAGACCCGGAGGAATGGTGGGCCCAATATGTAGGACAATGCCCGAGGATCCCAGTGGTGATCGATGGGATAGAGGCAGTGGCCACGATCGACACTGGGTCACAGGTATCCATGATACAGTTACCCACTCTCCAAAAGTATTGGGGAAAAGAAGTACCGCTCAGACAGCCCCCCACTCAGGTGAAGGTGGTCGCTGCCAATGGCCGCGAGGTCATATGCAATGGGTACTGGGAAGCCGATTTACAGATTGGACGAACATGTTTACCCAGGCAGGGGTATTTAGTGATCACCTGTGGGGAAGGGAGAGTCGCCCCCATCATCCTGGGCATGAACATATTAAGGAATTGCCCTGAGGAGCTGATTGCAGCGTTAAAACAAGAACCAGTTAACCAAGACCAAGCTGGAGAGTTCACCCAACAGCATATCATCTGTGTCCAGGGGAGCCAAGTGGGCGAGAGAGTGCTGGCCCCGCGTACCCAAGGGACGGTCAAGTGGTTTAACGTCCGAAGGGGGTATGGCTTCATCAACCGGAACGACACGAAGGATGACATTTTTGTCCCCCTACAGCCCTTAGGAGGAGCCACTCGCGGAGATCTTCGTACAGTCTCAGAGAAGGCGAGGCGGTGGAGTTCGACGTGGTAGAGGAGGAAAAGGGTGCCAAAGCGGTGGACGTGACTGGTCCAGGTGGGCTGCCAGCGAGAAGAAACCGGCCGGACCTCGACAGGCGTCCTTTCCGCAGGCGTACCCATCGGTGTCAAAGTGAGCAGATGGCGGCATCGATTTCCCTCAGGCCAGTCTCGCGGCATTCATTCTCAGAAGTGAACCTCGTCCCCGCCAATAGAGGACAGAAGCCGGTCGCTGAAGAGGAGTGGAATTGCCGCACCCCTATGGTTAACAGACGCCCACGGCGTAGAGTCCGCCATACCTGGGAGGCCGAGCCCTACATGGTCACCAAGAAACCGAGGGCAGTGGTCGAAGTCCACGGAAGCGGAATACCAGACGAGGCCCAACTGTGTTGTGGGTACACTACCAGCATGGTCTCAATATTTAAGTCCCACGCCCTAGGGCGCTATCAGCATTGTATCTAAATGTGTCCTACCGTTATGTATAATGCCGTTCTAATGTTATGCAAAATATGTATGTGTAGGTTGTTTGCTTATAATTTTGCTGTGATAACGGTTAATAGGTTGTCCTCCTTACTGAAAGTATGTGGACTGTGAAAGAGACTTTATTGATTCCGAACTTTTTGAACGGTTCAGACTTGTGGCTCCAGTAGCGTGGTGTGAGGACACAACCACAAAAAAGTATGGGCAGATGTAAGCCCCAGGACAGTGAAGGGGTTAACCCCCAGTGACGGCGCTGAGTGACTGACAGCGTGGTAGGAGGAAGGGGCAGGGTGACTCACGTGGAGTGAGGAAGCGCGAAGAGAGAGACAGGAGAGGAGCCGCAGCAGCGTGGAGAAGACGGGCAGAGTAAGTGCCTGTCACAGCCGCACGAGACGCGGTCTACGTCGGGTGACCCCCGCCGACCTCTAGGAGAAGGGAGAGAGAGAGGGGACGCGGCGCGCCTCCCCATCCTCTAGCCTGGCACGGAGAAGCGGGCTGCACGGCGGTGACCCCCGCTGACCTCCCCAGCAGCGAGCCAGCACCAGCGCGCCAGAAGGGAGAGACGGGTGACGTCACGCGACCCCCGCTGACCTCGAGAGACACGCAAGGAGCAGCCTGACAGTGCCAGACCCGGGACCCGCGGCGTGTGACGGAGCGGCAATCCCCAGCGCGGAGGAGAGAGCCAGTGCACTGCCCACGCTATAGGGGCTTAGTGCGACAGTGCTGAGACCTTGCCCGCACGCCAGAGGAGTGAGAGAGGCCCTGTAGGCTGCTGCATTGGTTGGGCTGAGTCTACAGGATCGCTGAGGGAGACTGCCTCCATCTTGAGGTTTCAGGATTGAGAAGGACTGGCCGCCATCTTGTCACCCCTCCTGAGCAGGAGCACCTAACCGTGAGTGTTGCCCTTGAGGCCCCTAGGGATCCGGCACTACACCTACTTTAAGCCCCACCAGAGTCATACCCAACACAGGGGAAGACCCTGCATCCTTGGAGTTGGGCACCCCCCCTGTTAGTGGCCTGCCCGCAACTTCCAGGCCACCGGCCTTTCTTCCCCCGGACCGCCCTACCCAGTGAGGAAACTCGTTCACTATAAGGGCCGAGAAGGCCTCCTCACTGCTGCTAAGACTGCATACGGGCCAGTAAATACCCAAGACATTAGGCAGACCCTACCCCTGTCCTACGACTGGATTTGTGCACCACCATGGGCCCCAGCCAAACCCCTGTGCACAGGTCGGGCCATTAGGGCCTGCGAGTTAGGACGTTGTAAAATTGTTGCGAAGGGTTGTCAGGTGTAAGTTGAGTAAGTTACTGGTAACTTTAGCTTAGTTTGGGATACGTCATTAGTACAGAGAAAGGTGTCGTAAAACATTTCCTTTTACTCGAATGTTTATTGCACTGTGAAACATTTCCTTTTACGTGAATGTTTATTGCACTGTAAAACATTTCCTTTTACCTGAATGGTTATTGCACCGTAAAGCATTTCCTTTTTACCTAAAATTAAAAGGTAAATCTAATCTGATAGTGGAGTGTTCTGTGTCCATTCCTGCATCCTGAGAAGACTCCTGACTGAGATCCGGATATTGGGGAAGCACGGCACCGCCGTACCCATAAGGTAACTCCTCCTTGTGGGCCCTACACAGGTATTACCGGGCTGTACATGGCTGTGGTCTGTGTCCTGTGTATAATATGTGTGATATGTAACAGTCTCTGTGTCTCTCAGACAGTCACACGCTGCAGTATTATTACACTATAAGATATATGTATGTATACAGGTAATACCGGGCTGTACATGGCTGTGGTCTGTGTCCTGTGTATAATATGTGTGATATGTAACAGTCTCTGTGTCTCTCAGACAGTCACACGCTGCAGTATTATTACACTATAAGATATATGTATGTATACAGGTAATACCGGGCTGTACATGGCTGTGGTCTGTGTCCTGTGTATAATATGTGTGTGATATGTAACAGTCTCTGTGTCTCTCAGACAGTCACACGCTGCAGTATTATTACACTATAAGATATATGTATGTATACAGGTAATACCGGGCTGTACATGGCTGTGGTCTGTGTCCTGTGTATAATATGTGTGATATGTAACAGTCTCTGTGTCTCTCAGACAGTCACACGCTGCAGTATTATTACACTATAAGATATATGTATGTGTACAGGTAATACCGGGCTGTACATGGCTGTGGTCTGTGTCCTGTGTATAATATGTGTGATATGTAACAGTCTCTGTGTCTCTCAGACAGTCACACACTGCAGTATTATTACACTATAAGATATATGTATGTATACAGGTAATACCGGGCTGTACATGGCTGTGGTCTGTGTCCTGTGTATAATACTTGTGATATGTAACAGTCTCTGTGTCTCTCAGACAGTCACACGCTGCAGTATTATTACACTATAAGATATATGTATGTATACAGGTAATACCGGGCTGTACATGGCTGTGGTCTGTGTCCTGTGTATAATATGTGTGATATGTAACAGTCTCTGTGTCTCTCAGACAGTCACACGCTGCAGTATTATTACACTATAAGATATATGTATGTATACAGGTAATACCAGGCTGTACATGACTGTGGTCTGTGTCCTGTGTATAATATGTGTGATATGTAACAGTCTCTGTCTCTCTCAGACAGTCACACACTGCAGTATTATTACACTATAAGATATATGTATGTATACAGGTAATACCGGGCTGTACATGGCTGTGGTCTGTGTCCTGTGTATAATATGTGTGATATGTAACAGTCTCTGTGTCTCTCAGACAGTCACACGCTGCAGTATTATTTCACTATAAGATATATGTATGTATACAGGTAATACCGGGCTGTACATGGCTGTGGTCTGTGTCCTGTGTATAATATGTGTGATATGTAACAGTCTCTGTGTCTCTCAGTCACACACTGCAGTATTATTACACTATAAGATATATGTATGTATACAGGTAATACTGGGCTGTACATGGATGTGGTCTGTGTACTGTGTATAATATGTGTGATATGTAACAGTCTCTGTGTCTCTCAGACAGTCACACGCTGCAGTATTATTACACTATAAGATATATGTATGTATACAGGTAATACCGGGCTGTACATGGATGTGGTCTGTGTACTGTGTATAATATGTGTGATATGTAACAGTCTCTGTGTCTCTCAGACAGTCACACGCTGCAGTATTATTACACTATAAGATATATGTATGTATACAGGTAATACCGGGCTGTACATGGCTGTGGTCTGTGTCCTGTGTATAAATATGTGTGATATGTAACAGTCTCTGTGTCTCTCTCAGACAGTCACACGCTGCAGTATTATTACACTATAAGATATATGTATGTATACAGGTAATACCGGGCTGTACATGGCTGTGGTCTGTGTCCTGTGTATAATATGTGTGATATGTAACAGTCTCTGTGTCTCTCAGACAGTCACACGCTGCAGTATTATTACACTATAAGATATATGTATGTATACAGGTAATACCGGGCTGTACATGGCTGTGGTCTGTGTCCTGTGTATAATATGTGTGATATGTAACAGTCTCTGTGTCTCTCAGACAGTCACACACTGCAGTATTTTTACACTATAAGATATATGTATGTATACAGGTAATACCGGGCTGTACATGGCTGTGGTCTGTGTATAATATGTGTGATATGTAACAGTCTCTGTGTCTCTCAGACAGTCACACGCTGCAGTATTATTACACTATAAGATATATGTATGTATACAGGTAATACCGTGCTGTACATGGCTGTGATCTGTGTCCTGTGTATAATATGTGTGATATGTAACAGTCTCTGTGTCTCTCAGACAGTCACACGCTGAAGTATTATTACACTATAAGATATATGTATGTATACAGGTAATACCGGGCTGTACATGGCTGTGGTCTGTGTCCTGTGTATAATACGTGTGATATGTAACAGTCTCTGTGTCTCTCAGACAGTCACACGCTGCAGTATTATTACACTATAAGATATATGTATGTATACAGGTAATACCAGGCTGTACATGGCTGTAGTCTGTGTCCTGTGTATAATATGTGTGATATGTAACAGTCTCTGTGTCTCTCAGACAGTCACACGCTGCAGTATTATTACACTATAAGATATATGTATGTATACAGGTAATACCGGGCTGTACATGGCTGTGGTCTGTGTCCTGTGTATAATATATGTGATATGTAACAGTCTCTGTGTCTCTCTCAGACAGTCACACGCTGCAGTATTATTACACTATAAGATATATGTATGTATACAGGTAATACCGGGCTGTACATGGCTGTGCTCTGTGTCCTGTGTATAATATGTGTGATATGTAACAGTCTCTGTGTCTCTCAGACAGTCACACGCTGCAGTATTATTACACTATAAGATATATGTATGTATACAGGTAATACCGGGCTGTACATGGCTGTGCTCTGTGTGTATAATATATGTGTGATATGTAACCGTCTCTGTGTCTCTCAGACAGTCACACGCTGCAGTATTATTACACTATAAGATATATGTATGTATACAGGTAATACCAGGCTGTACATGGCTGTGGTCTGTGTCCTGTGTATAATATGTGTGATATGTAACAGTCTCTGTGTCTCTCAGACAGTCACACGCTGCAGTATTATTACACTATAAGATATATGTATGTATACAGGTAATACCGGGCTGTACATGGCTGTGGTCTGTGTCCTGTGTATAATATATGTGATATGTAACAGTCTCTGTGTCTCTCTCAGACAGTCACACGCTGCAGTATTATTACACTATAAGATATATGTATGTATACAGGTAATACCGGGCTGTACATGGCTGTGCTCTGTGTCCTGTGTATAATATGTGTGATATGTAACAGTCTCTGTGTCTCTCAGACAGTCACACGCTGCAGTATTATTACACTATAAGATATATGTATGTATACAGGTAATACCGGGCTGTACATGGCTGTGCTCTGTGTGTATAATATATGTGTGATATGTAACAGTCTCTGTGTCTCTCAGACAGTCACACGCTGCAGTATTATTACACTATAAGATATATGTATGTATACAGGTAATACCGGGCTGTACATGGCTGTGGTCTGTGTCCTGTGTATAATATGTGTGATATGTAACAGTCTCTGTCTCTCAGACAGTCACACGCTGCAGTATTATTACACTATAAGATATATGTATGTATACAGGTAATACCGGGCTGTACATGGCTGTGGTCTGTGTCCTGTGTATAATATGTGTGATATGTAACAGTCTCTGTGTCTCTCAGACAGTCACACGCTGCAGTATTATTACACTATAAGATATATGTATGTATACAGGTAATACCGGGCTGTACATGGCTGTGGTCTGTGTCCTGTGTATAATATGTGTGATATGTAACAGTCTCTGTCTCTCAGACAGTCACACGCTGCAGTATTATTACACTATAAGATATATGTATGTATACAGGTAATACCGGGCTGTACATGGCTGTGGTCTGTGTCCTGTGTATAATATATGTGATATGTAACAGTCTCTGTGTCTCTCTCAGACAGTCACACGCTGCAGTATTATTACACCGTGGTCTCAGGTAAAGGATCGGGGCTGCCGGAGTTCTCTATAGTTGGATATGTGGATGATCGACAGATTGATAATTATAACAGTGACTCTCGTGTTGCACGTCCTGTGGCTCCGTGGATGAATAATGAGGGACCGGAGTACTGGGAGGAACAGACACAGATTGGTAGAACCAATGAGGCTGCATTCAAACACAATGTGAGGACAGCGATGAGTCGCTTCAACCAGACTGGAGGTGAGACACACACTGCACTGTATACACACATGGCTCACACTACACTATATATACACATGGCACACACACTACACTATACATACACATGACACATACACTACACTGTATATACATGACACGCACACAAACTACACTGTATATACACATCGCACACTACACTGTATATACACATCGCACACTACACTGTATATACATCTGGCACACACACACTACACTGTGTCGCGAATCGCAGGGGGGCGGGGTTGCCGCGATTAGCCACAAGAAAAAATGTGAATCGCGGGAGAGGGGGTGTCGCAGAGAGGAGGGGGGGTCCCGGGGGGGGGGCGGGGGTTGCCGCGAATCGTGCGGTAGGGGGTGTTTGTCGTGAATCGCGGGAGGGGGGGTGCCGTGAATTGCGGGGGGGGCGCTAACCTGGTGGCTGTGGAGTAGCAGTGTCATGGCAGCATGGGGAGGCAGTGGGTATCTGGCAATGTGGGCTCACTGGGCTGGTTCTCTGTCATGTGAGTCAGAGGCTCCACCCAGCGTTACAGACACACTCACACACTTTGAGTGACAGATGTAGCCAAATATATAAGAGATGACACACAATGCACTTTATATACACATGGCACACACAATTCACTGTATATACACATGACACACACACTGCACTGTATATACACATGACACACACACTGCACTGTATATACACATGGCACACACACACTACACTATATACACATGGCACAAACTACACTGTATATACACATGGCAAATACACTGCGCTGTATATACACATGGCGCACACACTACACTGTATATACACACATGGGGCACACACACTACACTGTATATACACATGGCACACACTACATATACACATGGCACTGTATATATACACATGACACACACACTGCGCTGTATATACACATGGCGCACACACTACACTGTATATACACACATGGGGCACACACACACACACACACACTACACTGTATATACACATGGCACACACTACATATACACATGGCACTGTATATATACACATGACACACACACACACTGCGCTGTATATATACATGGCGCACACTACACTCTATATACACACTACACTGTATATACACATGACACACACACTGCACTGTATATACACATAGCACACACACTACACTGTATATACACATGACACGCACACTGTGCACTGTATATACACATGGCACACACACTACACCGTATATACACATGGCACACACACTACACTGTATATACACATGGCACACACACTACACTGTATATACACATAGCACACACACACTACACTGTATATACACATAGCACACACACACTACACTGTATATACACATGACATGCACACACTGCCCTGTATATACACATGGCACACACACTACACTGTATATACACATTAGTTAGAATTAAATATATATTTTATATTGTGCATCCTACTAATTTAATGAACAGTACTGTTCCCCTCATTGCTGAGGGGAAAGCCGCTCAGTGCACACACACTGAGCCGCACTCCCCCTGCCCGGCACTGACAGAGGGGGGAGAACAGCGTTACATAGCGGAGCGCTATGCAAAGCCGTCCTGAAAGCCGCTCATCTGCTGGAATAACCAGTAGATGAACAGCTTTCACAGCGATGTGATACCAAAGTGATACCAAAGCAGAATTGGGGGGGCGGGGGGTAGGGCTGTCTGGTGCCCATCACTGGATTAGAGTGTGCCCATCCACGAGTGCAGAGTCCTGATGTGATGTGAATCTCACAGTTATGTCCCCATACCTCCCAACATGACCCTCTCCAGGAGGGACACAATGCTCTGTTCCTGGACTTCCCTCTTACTTTATGATTGCCATCACCTGTGATGAAGCATCTTTCTTATCCATTAACCTGTTCAACACAGGTAATGGCAATCTTACATTTGGAGGGAAGTCCAGAAACAGAGCATTGTGTCCCTCCTGGAGAGGGTCATGTTGGGAGGTATGTGTCCCAGTTACTATCATGGGTACTCTTTACTTAGAAGGGCGCCCATCGCGGTGATCGCGGGCATCGCGGGCAGTACATTAACGGCCGCGACGCCCGCGATCACCGCGATTTCCCATAGGGTTCAATGTTAAATTTAGTGCTACCCGCGATTTTACATTCAATGCTTCAATGGGCGCGATTTGGCCATAGGAATCAATGTTAAATGGGCTACAGAGCCCAAATAGGCACAATTAACACTTAAATGTCCCCCCAAATTTGTCCGATCCACGCCAACCCGAAGCGTGGCGAGCGCAGCGAGCCCGCGAGGGGCGGCGGTACGCGTCCTCCGACCTTTTCATTCCCTACTATCCACGTCGGCGTGGAGTTGAGAATAGAATAGTGTGGCGAGCGCAGCGAGCCACCGAGGCCCGAAGCATGGCGAGCGGACGCGGATACCTTCACAGTTATACGCGTCCGTGGCGAAAAGCGGACACCTGTGAAGCCCGCGAGGGGACGCGTTTACCTGTGAAGGTATCCGCGTCCCCTCGCGGGGCTCGCTGCACTCGCCACGCTTCGGGCCTCGGTGGCTCGCTGCGCTCGCCACACTATTCTATTCTCAACTCCACGCCGACGTGGATAGTAGGGAATGAAAAGGTCGGAGGACGCGTACCGCCGCCCCTCGCGGGCTCGCTGCGCTCGCCACGCTTCGGGTTGACGTTGATCGTGGGGTGGCGTTAACTAATTGTGGGGGCCATTTCAGAGTTCACGGTGACTATTAGGGCTCTGTGGCCCATTTAACATTGAAATCGCGGGCAAATCGCGGGCATTGAGGCATTTAACATTAAAATCGCGGTCAATCACCGTTTTTAACATTGATCCCTATGGGAAAATCGCGGTCATCGCGGGCACCCGTTTTTAATGTACCCGCGATTTACCCGCGATTTTTTACCCCCGACGCCCGCGATTTCAATCGCGGGCGCCCTTCTAGGTAAAGAGTACCCTATCATGTATGTATATAGCGGTGACACATCACACAGCTCTGCACTGACTGCTCCCCCTCCTGTATCACACAATGGTACATTCTGCCTGACTCTGTCCCACTCCCTGCGTGATTGGTTGTTAGAAATTGGAGGGAAGCTAGAGCCAATAAGCTGCCTGCCACAAGACTACACCCCTAATTGGCTGAGGGAATTGTTTGCCAGCTAAGGACAACCAATCAGGGAAGAGCAGCTCCTCAGTGATAAAATACTAATTTGCCTTTCTCCAATTCTATTGGATGTTTGGATCATGTGACCCAATCACCTCAGAGTCCAGGCTATGGTAGAGCTGTGAGCAATGTATTCCCTGATAACAGAGAAATGTGATCCATGTAGTAATGTCACACACACACCGCATGTCACACGTGTCACACACTGACACACACATGACACCACCCTCTGTGCTCCCGTGTAACATGTTAGACACATGATGTCAGACACACTATATTACATGTGTCACACATACACTGCATGTTACACATGTCACACACATGACACCACCCTCTGTGCTCCCGTGTAACATGTTCCTGTGCTGTGTGCAGGTCTCCATTCCGCCCAGGAGATGTCAGGCTGTGAGCTGAGAGATGACGGCAGCACCGCGGGGTATGATCAGCACGGATATGACGGGAGAGACTTCATGCACCTGGACACAGAGAGATGGATCTATATCCCCACCATGCACGAGGCTCAGATCACTACACAGACATGGAACAGCCCCGATGTACAAGAGGGGGAGAGATGGAAGATTGCTCTACAGAATCGCTGTATAGAGTCACTGAAGAAATACATCACCTATGGGAGAGAGGATCTGGGGAAGAGAGGTGACACCACACATTATATATACTGTATCTATATACCTGTATCACATTTATATTACACCCATCATACATCCCTGTCAGTTATACTGGTCATTTCCTCATGTGTCTCATTACATTATACTGTCCTGTACTCAGTGGTGTAACAATGGGAGAGAGGATCTGGGGAAGAGAGGTGACACCACACATTATATACACTGTATATACCTGTATCACATTTATATTACACCCCATCATACATCCCTATCAGTTATACTGGTCATTTCCTCATGTGTCTCATTACATTATACTGTCCTGTACTCAGTGGTGTAACAATGGGAGAGAGGATCTGGGGAAGAGAGGTGACACCACACATTATATACACTGTATATACCTGTATCACATTTATATTACACCCATCATACATCCCTATCAGTTATACTGGTCATATCCTCATGTGTCTCATTACATTATACTGTCCTGTACTCAGTGGTGTAACAATGGGAGAGAGGATCTGGGGAAGAGAGGTGACACCACACATTATATACACTGTATCTATATACCTGTATCACATTTATATTACACCCATCATACATCCCTATCAGTTATACTGGTCATATCCTCATGTGTCTCATTACATTATACTGTCCTGTACTCAGTGGTGTAACAATGGGAGAGTGAATCTGGGGAAGAGAGGTGACACCACACATTATATACACTGTATATACCTGTATCACATTTATATTACACCCATCATACATCCCCATCAGTTATACTGGTCATATCCTCATGTGTCTCATTACATTATACTGTCCTGTACTCAGTGGTGTAACAATGGGAGAGAGGATCTGGGGAAGAGAGGTGACACCACACATTATATACACTGTATATACCTGTATCACATTTATATTACACCCATCATACATCCCTATCAGTTATACTGGTCATTTCCTCATGTGTCTCATTACATTATAATGTCCTGTACTCAGTAGTAGTAGTAGTAGTACGTTTATTTATAAGGCGCCACAAAGTGTCCGCAGCGCCGTACATAGCAAACAAAAACAAAAAACAAATTACAAGGTAACGTACAGGGTGTGTAGAAAGATACAGTATAAATAGGGGTATAGCTGGTAGAACTAAAATCAGCATCAGTTCAGAAGTAGGTGTCAAAATAGTCAAGGAGACCGAAGATGAAGTAGAGGAAGGGAAGAACAGGACAGGAGCACAGGTGAGGTAATGAGGTAGGGTGAGTACGTGAGGAAGGAGGGCCCTGCTCATAAGAGTTAACATACTAAAAATAGGTGGGTGGACGAACGAAATACAATAGGATAAGTAGGAACGGAGGGGAACGGAGGCAGGATAGGAGGATCAAAAGAGGTTAGGAGGAGGGATAGGCTAGTCGAAAAAAGTGGGTTTTGAGGGAGCGCTTGAAGGAGGTAAGGGAATCAGATAGCCTGATGGGTGGCGGGAGGTTGTTCCAGTGCAGGGGGGCAGCGCGAGAGAAATCTTGGACACGGGAGTGGGAGGAGGTGATTAGGTGAGAGGTCAGTCGGTGGTCAGCGATGGAGCGAAGAGGACGGGAGGGAGTGTGGATAGAGATCAGTGAAGAGAGGTAGGGAGCTGTGGAGGAGGAGAGAGCCTTGTAGGTGGTGGTGAGGAGTTTAAAGAGAACTCGGAAAGGAATGGGGAGCCAGTGAAGAGATAAACAGAGGGGGGAGGCGGAGGTAGAGCGGCGGGAGAGGAAGATGAGCCTAGCAGCAGCGTTAAGAATGGATTGGAGAGGTGCGAGGCGGGTGAGAGGTAGCCCAGAGAGAAGGATGTTGCAGTAGTCAAGGCGGGAGATGACAAGAGAGTGAATGAGAATTTTGGTCGCGTCAGTGGAGAGGAATGGTCTGATGCGTGAGATGTTGCGTAGGTGAAAGCGGCAAGACTGTGAGAGAGCACGAATGTGGGGGGTGAAAGAGAGGGTTACTCAGTGGTGTAACAATGGGAGAGAGGATCTGGGGAAGAGAGGTGACACCACACATTATATACACTGTATCTATATACCTGTATCACATTTATATTACACCCATCATACATCCCTATCAGTTATACTGGTCATTTCCTCATGTGTCTCATTACATTATACTGTCCTGTACTCAGTGGTGTAACAATGGGAGAGAGGATCTGGGGAAGAGAGGTGACACCACACATTATATACACTGTATATACCTGTATCACATTTATATTACACCCCATCATACATCCCTATCAGTTATACTGGTCATTTCCTCATGTGTCTCATTACATTATACTGTCCTGTACTCAGTGGTGTAACAATGGGAGAGAGGATCTGGGGAAGAGAGGTGACACCACACATTATATACACTGTATATACCTGTATCACATTTATATTACACCCATCATACATCCCTATCAGTTATACTGGTCATATCCTCATGTGTCTCATTACATTATACTGTCCTGTACTCAGTGGTGTAACAATGGGAGAGAGAATCTGGGGAAGAGAGGTGACACCACACATTATATACACTGTATATACCTGTATCACATTTATATTACACCCATCATACATCCCTATCAGTTATACTGGTCATTTCCTCATGTGTCTCATTACATTATACTGTCCTGTACTCAGTGGTGTAACAATGGGAGAGAGGATCTGGGGAAGAGAGGTGACACCGCACATTATATACACTGTATCTATATACCTGTATCACATTTATATTACACCTCATCATACATCCCTATCAGTTATACTGGTCATATCCTCATGTGTCTTATTACATTTTACTGTCCTGTACTCAGTGGTGTAACAATGGGAGAGAGGATCTGGGGAAGAGAGGTGACACCACACATTATATACACTGTATATACCTGTATCACATTTATATTACACCCCATCATACATCCCTATCAGTTATACTGGTCATTTCCTCATGTGTCTCATTACATTATACTGTCCTGTACTCAGTGGTGTAACAATGGGAGAGAGGATCTGGGGAAGAGAGGTGACACCACACATTATATACACTGTATCTATATACCTGTATCACATTTATATTACACCCATCATACATCCCTATCAGTTATACTGGTCATTTCCTCATGTGTCTCATTACATTATACTGTCCTGTACTCAGTGGTGTAACAATGGGAGAGAGGATCTGGGGAAGAGAGGTGACACCACACATTATATACACTGTATATACCTGTATCACATTTATATTACACCCCATCATACATCCCTATCAGTTATACTGGTCATATCCTCATGTGTCTCATTACATTATACTGTCCTGTACTCAGTGGTGTAACAATGGGAGAGAGAATCTGGGGAAGAGAGGTGACACCACACATTATATACACTGTATATACCTGTATCACATTTATATTACACCCATCATACATCCCTATCAGTTATACTGGTCATTTCCTCATGTGTCTCATTACATTATACTGTCCTGTACTCAGTGGTGTAACAATGGGAGAGAGGATCTGGGGAAGAGAGGTGACACCACACATTATATACACTGTATATACCTGTATCACATTTATATTACACCCATCATACATCCCTATCAGTTATACTGGTCATATCCTCATGTGTCTCATTACATTATACTGTCCTGTACTCAGTGGTGTAACAATGGGAGAGAGAATCTGGGGAAGAGAGGTGACACCACACATTATATACACTGTATATACCTGTATCACATTTATATTACACCCATCATACATCCCTATCAGTTATACTGGTCATTTCCTCATGTGTCTCATTACATTATACTGTCCTGTACTCAGTGGTGTAACAATGGGAGAGAGGATCTGGGGAAGAGAGGTGACACCGCACATTATATACACTGTATCTATATACCTGTATCACATTTATATTACACCTCATCATACATCCCTATCAGTTATACTGGTCATATCCTCATGTGTCTTATTACATTATACTGTCCTGTACTCAGTGGTGTAACAATGGGAGAGAGGATCTGGGGAAGAGAGGTGACACCACACATTATATACACTGTATATACCTGTATCACATTTATATTACACCCCATCATACATCCCTATCAGTTATACTGGTCATATCCTCATGTGTCTCATTACATTATACTGTACTGTACTCAGTGGTGTAACAATGGGAGAGAGGATCTGGTTAAGAGAGGTGACACCACACATTATATACACTGTATATACCTGTATCACATTTATATTACACCCCATCATACATCCCTATCAGTTATACTGGTCATATCCTCATGTGTCTCATTACATTATACTGTCCTGTACTCAGTGGTGTAACAATGGGAGAGAGGATCTGGGGAAGAGAGATGACACCGCACATTATATACACTGTATCTATATACCTGTATCACATTTATATTACACCCATCATACATCCCTATCAGTTATACTGGTCATTACCTCATGTGTCTCATTACATTATACTGTCCTGTACTCAGTGGTGTAACAATGGGAGAGAGGATCTGGGGAAGAGAGGTGACACCACACATTATATACACTGTATATACCTGTATCACATTTATATTACACCCATCATACATCCCTATCAGTTATACTGGTCATATCCTCATGTGTCTCATTACATTATACTGTCCTGTACTCAGTGGTGTAACAATGGGAGAGAGGATCTGGGGGAGAGAGGTGACACCACACATTATATACACTGTATCTATATACCTGTATCACATTTATATTACACCCATCATACATCCCTATCAGTTATACTGGTCATTTACTCATGTGTCTCATTACATTATACTGTCCTGTACTCAGTGGTGTAACAATGGGGGAGAGGATGTGGGGAAGAGAGGTGACACCACACATTATATACACTGCATCTATATACCTGTATCACATTTATATTACACCCCATCATACATCCCTATCAGTTATACTGGTCATATCCTCATGTGTCTCATTACATTATACTGTCCTGTACTCAGTGGTGTAACAATGGGAGAGAGGATATGGGATAGAGAGGTGACATCACACATTATATACACTGTATCTATATACCTGTATCACATTTATATTACACCCCATCATACATCCCTATCAGTTATACTGGTCATTTCCTCATGTGTCTCATTACATTATACTGTCCTGTACTCAGTGGTGTAACAATGGGAGAGAGGATCTGGGGAAGAGAGGTGACACCACACATTATATACACTGTATCTATATACCTGTATCACATTTATATTACACCCATCATACATCCCTATCAGTTATACTGGTCATATCCTCATGTGTCTCATTACATTATACTGTCCTGTACTCAGTGGTGTAACAATGGGAGAGAGGATCTGGGGAAGAGAGGTGACACCACACATTATATACACTGTATATACCTGTATCACATTTATATTACACCCATCATACATCCCTATCAGTTATACTGGTCGTTTCCTCATGTGTCTCATTACATTATACTGTCCTGTACTCAGTGGTGTAACAATGGGAGAGAGGATCTGGGGAAGAGAGGTGACACCACACAATATATACACAGTATATACCTGTATCACATTTATATTACACCCATCATACATCTCTATCAGTTATACTGGTCATTACCTCATGTGTGTCATTACATTATACTGTCCTGTACTCAGTGGTGTAACAATGGGAGAGAGGATCTGGGGAAGAGAGGTGACACCACACATTATATACACTGTATATACCTGTATCACATATATATTACACCCATCATACATCCCTATCAGTTATACTGGTCATTTCCTCATGTGTCTCATTACATTATACTGTCCTGTACTCAGTGGTGTAACAATGGGAGAGAGGATCTGGGGAAGAGAGGTGACACCACACATTATATACACTGTATATACCTGTATCACATTTATATTACACCATCATACATCCCTATCAGTTATACTGGTCGTTTCCTCATGTGTCTCATTACATTATACTGTCCTGTACTCAGTGGTGTAACAATGGGAGAGAGGATCTGGGGAAGAGAGGTGACACCACACAATATATACACAGTATATACCTGTATCACATTTATATTACACCCATCATACATCTCTATCAGTTATACTGGTCATTACCTCATGTGTGTCATTACATTATACTGTCCTGTACTCAGTGGTGTAACAATGGGAGAGAGGATCTGGGGAAGAGAGGTGACACCACACATTATATACACTGTATATACCTGTATCACATATATATTACACCCATCATACATCCCTATCAGTTATACTGGTCATTTCCTCATGTGTCTCATTACATTATACTGTCCTGTACTCAGTGGTGTAACAATGGGAGAGAGGATCTGGGGAAGAGAGGTGACACCACACATTATATACACTGTATCTATATACCTGTATCACATTTATATTACACCCCATCATACATCCCTATCAGTTATACTGGTCATATCCTCATGTGTCTCATTACATTATACTGTCCTGTACTCAGTGGTGTAACAATGGGAGAGAGGATCTGGGTAAGAGAGGTGACACCACACATTATATACACTGTATCTATATACCTGTATCACATTTATATTACACCCATCATACATCCCTATCAGTTATACTGGTCATATCCTCATGTGTCTCATTACATTATACTGTCCTGTACTCAGTGGTGTAACAATGGGAGAGAGGATCTGGAGAAGAGAGATGACACCACACATTATATACACTGTATATACCTGTATCACATTTATATTACACCCATCATACATCCCTATCAGTTATACTGGTCATATCCTCATGTGTCTCATTACATTATACTGTCCTGTACTCAGTGGTGTAACAATGGGAGAGAGGATCTGGGGAAGAGAGGTGACACCACACATTATATACACTGTATATACCTGTATCACATTTATATTACACCCATCATACATCCCTATCAGTTATACTGGTCATATCCTCATGTGTCTCATTATATTATACTGTCCTGTACTCAGTGGTGTAACAATGGGAGAGAGGATCTGGGGAAGAGAGGTGACTCCACACATTATATACACTGTATCTATATACCTGTATCACATTTATATTACACCCATCATACATCCCTATCAGTTATACTGGTCATATCCTCATGTGTCTCATTACATTATACTGTCCTGTACTCAGTGGTGTAACAATGGGAGAGAGGATCTGGGGAAGAGAGGTGACTCCACACATTATATACACTGTATCTATATACCTGTATCACATTTATATTACACCCATCATACATCCCTATCAGTTATACTGGTCATATCCTCATGTGTCTCATTACATTATACTGTCCTGTACTCAGTGGTGTAACAATGGGAGAGAGGATCTGGGGAAGAGAGGTGACACCACACATTATATACACTGTATATACCTGTATCACATTTATATTACACCCCATCATACATCCCTATCAGTTATACTGGTCATATCCTCATGTGTCTCATTACATTATACTGTCCTGTACTCAGTGGTGTAACAATGGGAGAGAGGATCTGGGGAAGAGAGGTGACACCACACATTATATACACTGTATCTATATACCTGTATCACATTTATATTACACCCATCATACATCCCTATCAGTTATACTGGTCATTTCCTCATGTGTCTCATTACATTATACTGTCCTGTACTCAGTGGTGTAACAATGGGAGAGAGGATCTGGGGAAGAGAGGTGACACCACACATTATATACACTGTATCTATATACCTGTATCACATTTATATTACACCCCATAATACATCCCTATCAGTTATACTGGTCATTTCCTCATGTGTCTCATTACATTATACTGTCCTGTACTCAGTGGTGTAACAATGGGAGAGAGGATCTGGGGAAGAGAGGTGACACCACACATTATATACACTTTATCTATATACCTGTATCACATTTATATTACACCCCATCATACATCCCTATCAGTTATACTGGTCATGTCCTCATGTGTCTCATTACACATGAGGATATGACCTGAGAAGCATGTAATGATCTCCACCAATCAGAGCTCAGCACAAACGTCTCAGCCTCTGCCCTCTGGTGCAAAGTGTCATGGGACTTAATCAACTCCCAGTAATGCACTGCACACTTGTGCAGTCAGTGTGCCTTGGCTCCCGATGCTCAGCACCATTAATCATTGTCACATTGGCAGATAGGTAAAGCTGCAGCACTATCGCACTCCCATGCAGAAAACCCTTAGCTAAAAAAATTAATAAATTAAAAATATTTGTTTTTTTTTAAATACATGCCAACCACAGGGGGCCCCTAGCTAGAGGGGGTCCCAGGGGTACTGACCCCTTGTTCCCCCACTATAATCCGGCCCTGGCCACATCCCTGTGTTTTCCCCCGAAGGCTGAAAGTTGGCAGCCAGCCCCTGTGTGCATTTGCCAGATGGTCAGTCCGGCCCTGCTTGTGAACCTTTTATTTTGAGTATTTTCTCAATGTATAAAAGTGCATCTATCACCTCCACACATAGAGGTTTCTGACAGTGGAGGCCGCCATGTTGTGGGCTGTCCTAATAATCAGGTAACTGTGCACTGGGAAGTACTAGGGAATTTATAGGCTGTGTTATCAGGTGGCATCCTATGTATCAGGTGGCATCCTATGTATCTGGTGCTCCTGTGTGTCTCCATACCCACCTAGTGTATATAACCCACTATAATACATTGTGTGTGCAGCATGGGGGACATCTACGTCACACAAACAGGGTTTTATGGAGTTTAATGAAATGTATATTATTGTAAATGGATTTTGTGTGTATAATAAATATAAATACCATTAGAATCCAATGCACTCACCGCTAGAGATAATGGACGGCTGGGGGTTGGCACCGTAGGTGAACATTATCCATCCACTGGTTAAATTCCACTTACATATTGTAAAGCAGGGCACTCACCTGTCTTCAGGCAGTATAAAGCAGCATATTTATTCCCTAACAAGGTGACATAGTGCAGTGTATTAAGGCTTGTGCGCAGTAGCTTCGCCGGTGGTATCAGACAGCCCATCATAGTGCGTGATCATATCCAGCATCAGCAGTTACTGCACCTGGTACCTTATACTGGCTGCTGTATATCTTATATCACCTATATCCTGCTATCTTCTGTACAACCTCTAGTATATTGGCATCAGTGTGTGGACTAACCGCCTTGCTCAGATACACTATGCACCCACCAACCTGTAGGCATCTACCAATAAATCCAAAGTGGGATATTCAGTGATCTCACTTATGTGATGTCATCGGTCAGCAGCCAGTTAAACTATAAGGCCCATCAGGAAGTAACAGGACACAAACCCATAGTGCGCTGCCTCTTCTCATATCCCCTTCTGGAGAACTGACGCCATCAGGTATATTTACAAAGACAAGTGGCAGGAATACTATGTGCAACACACGCCGGACGTCACAATTAATATTATTGCCACTATATATTTTAAGGTGCAACTCAAGGAGAAAAAGTGCCTTTTGCTTCACAAATATATCACTTTATTTCCAATTCATGATCCCATAGGTGCAGTGGTTTGCATAGTATAGTACTATAGGAAACAGAGTACAGAGGATGCAGCCACTCACAGGATAGAGAACAGGGCGGTGAGAGACAGTGTGAGTCACTGGGTGGGAAGCAGAGTATGGAGGATGCATCCAGTCACAGGATAGAGAACAGGGCGGTGAGAGACAGTGTGAGTGACTGGGTGGGAAGCAGAGTATGGAGGATGCAGCCACTCACAGGATAGAGAACAGGTTAGTGAGAGACAGTGTGAGTGACTGGGTGGGAAGCAGAGTACAGAGAATGCATCCAGTCACAGGATAGAGAACAGGGCGGTGAGAGACCGTGTGAGTGACTGATTGGGAAGCAGAGTACAGAGGATGCAGTCAGTCACAGGATAGACAACCATGAGACATTGTCAGTGACTGAGTGGGAAGCAGAGTACAGAGGATGCAGCCAGTCACAGGATAGAGGGTGGTGAGAGACAGTGTGAGTGACTGAGTGGGAAGCAGAGTACAGAGGATGCAGCCAGTCACAGGATAGAGGGTGGTGAGAGACAGTGTGAGTGACTGAGTGGGAAGCAGAGTACAGAGGATGCAGCCAGTCACAGGATAGAGGGTGGTGAGAGACAGTGTGAGTGACTGAGTGGGAAGCAGAGTACAGAGGATGCAGCCAGTCACAGGATAGAGAACTGGTCAGTAAGTATTTAGAGACTGAGTGGGAAGCAGAAGAGCGTCTCACACCAGTGAGTGAGTGAGCTGCAGCCAGTGTACTCCCTGCCGCCATCCCCCAGGATCACATGTAGACGGAGCGCTCTCACACAGGAACACTGAGTGACAGTCCATAGATCATTCTATGTAACATCTGGATCTCTGTCTCCCTCCCAGTTCGCCCACAGGTGAAGGTCTCCAGTCACCAATCAGATGGTATCACAAAGCTCCACTGTCAGGTGTACGGGTTTCACCCCCGAGCAGTGGATGTGAAGTGGATGAGGAATGGGATAGACGAGGTTCCCTCACATGAAGCTACAAAGATCCTCCCCCATCCTGACGGCACCTATCAGACCAGAGCCTCTGTGGAAGTCATACTCAGGGATGAGGACACTTACTCCTGTTATGTGGATCACAGCAGCCTGGAGGAGTCACTGAATGTCCTGTGGGGTGAGTGTCAGCTGTGCTTGGGGCATGTGTGCATTAGAGCATAGTACTAACATTAATTATGGGGGGTTTTAACTATCCAGACATAGATTGGACAAATGAGTCATGTAAGTCAGAAAAAAGCAGAGGGTTCATAAACTTACTCAATGATCAGTTTATCACACAATCGGTAGTAACTCCAACTAGGAAGGAGGTACTATTGGGTTTAGTATTAAAAAACAACATAGATCTAGTTTCAAATACCAAAGTAATAGAACACCTAGGGAACAGTGACCATAACATGGTTTCACTAGAAATAAACTACAACATACAGGAAAGGCTAAAATATTACATTTTAGGAAAGCTAACTCCGAATTATTAAGGGAATCTTTAAAAGATATTGAGTGGGAAGCGTTATTTGAGGGGCAGAATGCAGAGGAAATGTGGGAAACACTAAAAAATGTGCTTGAATCACTAACAACTAAATACATCCCAAAAAGCAATAAAGGTAAATTTAATAAGAAAAAGCCATCATGGTTGGATAAAAAAGTAAGGACAGTAATCAACAATAAGACAAGAGCATTTAAATTTTATAAGGATAATGTGAATGACGAGGCATTCAGCAAAAACAAAGAATTAAATACAATTTTTAAAGGGGTAATCAAAGTAGCTAAAAGGGAAAATGAGGAGTGCATAGCCTCTGAGAGCAAACCAATCCCAAGAAGTTTTTCAAACACATCAATATTAAACAAATATACAGATGGGTCTGGTCCCATCTTGGCAGGGGATGGCGCTGGCGTCGCCAGCCGCCATCCCCCGCCAGCGCCATGGCGATGGTGAGAAGGGGACGCGCGCGCACGAGAGGCACGCGCGTCCCCTTCCGACAGCGCTTCCATCCGTTCCCCCGGGTCCCCGCCGGCTTGCCGGCGGTAACCCGGGGTCCCCGCCACCTGCCCGCATCCCCCCCCTAACCCCCCCCTAACCCTGTCCGTCTCCCTGAGGCGGAGACGGACAGGGTTTCCGTCGCGCTGGCGACGGAGACTGAGACGCGCGTGCGCGTGAGACGCACGCGCGTCTCAGTGTATTCGCTGGCGCGGCTGCTGGCGGGTCGCCAGCGCGGACGTTCTGGCGACCCGCCAGCCAGGATGGGACCTGACCCATCTGTACAGTAGCTAGATATAATTGCGGCTCAGCAAAATAAAAACAGACAAATCACCAGATGGGATTCATCCAAGGGTACTAAATAAATTAAGGGAGGAATTAACAACCCCTCTGTATTACATTTTTGATAACTCACTAACATCAGGTAAGTACCAAAAGACTGGAGATTAGCTGAGGTAGTGCCAATATTCAAAAAAGGAAAAAGGGATGACCCAACTAATTACAGGCCTGTGAGCGTAACATCAATAGTGGGTAAATTATTTGAAGGTTTCTTAATGGATGGCATCCTGGAATATTTAGATCTTCATAGTTTAATTCGTATCAACCAACATGGGTTTGTGAAAAATTGTTCATGCCAAACAAATTTACTAGGCTTCTATGAGGATGTCAGAAAAAATCTTGATAATGGAAATGCTGTAGATGTGGTCTTCTTAGATTTTGCTAAGGTCTTTGATACAGTGCCGCACAAGAGGTTGATAAACAAAATGGAGGAACTGGGACTAGGGGTAATAATTTGTAGGTGGGTAGGGAACTGGTTGTGTAATAGAGAACAGATAGTGGTTGTGAATGGCGCAGTATTAGATATGATACCAGTACTAAGTGGAGTATCACAAGGATCGGTACTAGGGCCCATTTTATTTAACATATTTATTAATGATATTGGGGTGGGAAGTCTCAGCAAAGTTTCCATCTTTGCTGAAGACACAAAATTGAGCAGAGTTATTAGATCAACCGAGGATGTCTCCGCGCTTCAAAATGATCTTAACCCCTTCCCGACGCAGCCTGTTTTTGCCTTCCTGACAGAGCCCTTTTTTTCAAATCTGACATGTATCACTTAAGTGGGGATAACTTTTTTTTGCTTTTACTTATCCCAGTGATTTTGAGATTGTTTTCTCGTGACACATTGTACTTCAAATTAGTGGTAAATTTGGGTCGATACAGTCTGTGTTTTTTTGTGAAAAATACCAAAATGTCGTAAAAAAATGGAAAATTTAGCAATTTTCAAAATGTTAAATTTTCTGCTTGTGAGACAAATAATCATACCACTCAAAATAGTTAATAACTAACATAGCCCATATGTCTACTTTATGTTGCCATCATTATTTCAACCTCCTTTTAATTTTTTTGGACACTAGGAGGCTTAAAATATGAATAGCAAATTCTCAAATTTTCAAGAAAATTTCAAACACTGATTTTTTTTAGGGACCAGTTCAGTTCTGATGTGACTTTGAGGGACTTGTATGTGAGGCACCCCCATAAATGATGCCATTTCAAAAACTGCACCCCTCACAGTATTCAAAACAGCATTTTGGAAGTTTGTTAACCCTTTAGGTGTTTCACAGGAATTAAAACAAAGTGTAGGTGAAATTTCAAAATTTCATTTTTTTTATAGATTTGCAATTTTAATACATTTTTCTAAGGAACACAGTAGATTTTACTAGAGAAATGTGACTAAAAATTGATTCCCCCAATTCTTTTGTTTTCATAAATATCCTATATGTGGCCCTAGTGTGCACGTTGACCAAACCACAGGCTTCATAATAGAAGGAGCACCTACTTGATTTTGGAGCCTCCTTTTTATGAGATTATTTTTTAGGCACCATGTAGGTTTCTAGGCACCATAAGATGCTAAAAGTTAGGAACCCCCCCACAAGTGACCCCATTTTGCAAACTACACCCCTCAGGGAATTCATCTAGGGGTATAGTGTACATTTCAAACCCCCAGGGGTTTCACCAATTGTGGTACAACTGGGCAGTGAAAATGAAAAATTACATTTTTTACACAAAAATGCAGTTCTGGCTCAAAATTTTTCATTTTCACAAGGAATGAAGGAGACAAAGCACCCCAAAATCTGTGCCCCAATTTCTCCCGAGTACGGCAATGCCTCACATGTGACCAAAAAATACCAGTTGGGTGCATGGCAGGACTCAGAAGGGAAGGAGTGATTTTTGGATTTTGCAGCTCAGATTCTGGTGGAATGTTGGTGGGTGCTATGTCGCATTAGCAAGACCCCCGAAGCACCAATACAGTGGAACCCCCCCACAAGTGACCCCATTTTGCAAACTACACCCCTCAGGGAATTCATCTAGGGGTATAGTGTACATTTCAAACCCCCAGGGGTTTCACCAATTTTGATACAACTGGGCTGTGCAAATGAAAAATTACATTTTTTTTACACAAAAATGCAGTTCTGGCTCAACATTTTTCATTTTCATAAGGTATGAAGGAGAAAAAGCACCCCAAAATCTGTGCCCCAATTTCTCCCGAGTACGGCAATGCCTCACATGTGACCAAAAAATACCATTTGGGTGCATGGCAGGACTCAGAAGGGAAGGAGTGATTTTTGGATTTTGCAGCTCAGATTCTGGTGGAATGTTGGTGGGTGCTATGTCGCATTAGCAAGACCCCCGAAGCACCAATACAGTGGAACCCCCCACAAGTGACCCCATTTTGCAAACTACACCCCTCAGGGAATTCATCTAGGGGTATAGTGTACATTTCAAACCCCCAGGGGTTTCACCAATTGTGGTACAACTGGGCAGTGAAAATGAAAAATTACATTTTTTACACAAAAATGCAGTTCTGGCTCAAAATTTTTCATTTTCATAAGGTATGAAGGAGAAAAAGCACCCCAAAATCTGTGCCCCAATTTCTCCCGAGTACGGCAATGCCTCACATGTGACCAAAAAATACCATTTGGGTGCATGGCAGGACTCAGAAGGGAAGGAGTGATTTTTGGATTTTGCAGCTCAGATTCTGGTGGAATGTTGGTGGGTGCTATGTCGCATTAGAAAGACCCCCGAAGCACCAATACAGTGGAACCCCCCCACAAGTGACCCCATTTTGCAAACTACACCCCTCAGGGAATTCATCTAGGGGTATAGTGTACATTTCAAACCCCCAGGGGTTTCACCAATTGTGGTACAACTGGGCAGTGAAAATGAAAAATTACATTTTTTACACAAAAATGCAGTTCTGGCTCAACATTTTTCATTTTCACAAGGAATGAAGGAGACAAAGCACCCCAAAATCTGTGCCCCAATTTCTCCCGAGTACGGCAATGCCTCACATGTGACCAAAAAATACCATTTGGGTGCATGGCAGGACTCAGAAGGGAAGGAGTGATTTTTGGATTTTGCAGCACAGATTCTGGTGGAATGTTGGTGGGTGCTATGTCGCATTAGCAAGACCCCCGAAGCACCAATACAGTGGAACCCCCCCACAAGTGACCCCATTTTGCAAACTACACCCCTCAGGGAATTCATCTAGGTGTATAGTGTACATTTCAAACCCCCAGGGGTTTCACCAATTTTGATACAACTGGGCTGTGCAAATGAAAAATTACATTTTTTTACACAAAAATGCAGTTCTGGCTCAAAATTTTTCATTTTCATAAGGTATGAAGGAGAAAAAGCACCCCAAAATCTGTGCCCCAATTTCTCCCGAGTACGGCAATGCCTCATGTGTGACCAAAAAATGGCAGGACTCAGAAGGGAAGGAGTGATATTTGGATTTTGCAGCACAGATTCTGGTGGAATGTTGGTGGGTGCTATGTCGCATTAGCAAGACCCCCAAAGCACCAATACAGTGGAACCCCCCCACAAGTGACCCCATTTTGCAAACTACACCCCTCAGGGAATTCATCTAGGGGTATAGTGTACATTTCAAACCCCCAGGGGTTTCACCAATTTTGATACAACTGGGCTGTGCAAATGAAAAATTACATTTTTTTACACAAAAATGCAGTTCTGGCTCAAAATTTTTCATTTTCATAAGGTATGAAGGAGAAAAAGCACCCCAAAATCTGTGCCCCAATTTCTTCCGAGTATGGCAATGCCTCATGTGTGACCAAAAAATGGCAGGACTCAGAAGGGAAGGAGTGATTTTTGGATTTTGCAGCACAGATTCTGGTGGAATGTTGGTGGGTGCTATGTCGCATTAGCAAGACCCCCGAAGCACCAATACAGTGGAACCCCCCACAAGTGACCCCATTTTGCAAACTACACCCCTCAGGGAATTCATCTAGGGGTATAGTGTACATTTCAAACCCCCAGGGGTTTCACCAATTTTGATACAACTGGGCAGTGAAAATTAAAAATTACATTTTTTTTACACAAAAATGCAGTTCTGGCTCAAAATTTTTCATTTTCATAAGGTATGAAGGAGAAAAAGCACCCCAAAATCTGTGCCCCAATTTCTTCCGAGTATGGCAATGCCTCATATGTGACCAAAAAATACCAGTTGGGTGCATGGCAGGACTCAGAAGGGAAGGAGTGATTTTTGGATTTTGCAGCTCAGATTCTGGTGGAATGAATGGTGGGTGCTATGTGGCATTAGCAAGACCCCCGAAGCACGGTGAAATGATGAACCTAATAATCCATAGATGTGTGGTATATTTTAAAACACTCCTTTATACATAGGCCGGGTTTGTCGGGGCAAGTTTCACAGTGGAAAATAGTATCCTTTCTTATTCCCTTTTTATAGCAAACTTTGCACCTTTTTTGTGTCCTGCCCTTTCTTGCAGTGGAGGGGATTTCGTTAGGAAAATGCTGCCCTGGTACAATACGGGGGCCAGTACTAGAAGTACTGGGGCCCTCTGCCTGCTGGTTCCCAAATATTAGGCCCTTTATGACTTCCTCTTGAAAGTGCATAAATGTCCCCCTCTGGCCGGTAGAACGGAATAGCACGTAAGCGTTATACAGTGCCATCTGGATGATATACACGGCCAGCTTCTTGTACCAGATTTTTGTTTTCCGCAGGGGACTGTACGGCTTCAGTACCTGATCTGAAAGATCCACTCCGCCCATGTACTTATTGTAATCTAGGATACAATTAGGATTTGAGGTGTGGGTACTGGTACCTCGTACAGGGATGGAGGTGGTACTGTCTCCATGAATTGTTGTCAGTATAAGGACATCCCTCTTGTCCTTATATTTGACCAACAACATATTTTCGGTGCATATTCCCCTGCTTTCACCCCTTCTCAGTACTTGGGCAATGTGCGTTTTTGGGAGGCCTCTTTGGTTCTTGCGCACAGTACCGCAAGCTGCTGTACCTCTTGAACCAAGGGCCTTAAACAGGGGGATGCTAGTGTAAAAGTTATCCACATAGAGGTGATAACCTTTATCCAGGAAGGGGTGCACTAAATCCCAGACAATTTTTCCACTAACACCTACGAGGGAGGGGGGGCATTCTGGCGGTTCAATTCTTGAATCCTTCCCTTCATATACCCTAAACCTGTGGGTGTACGCTGAGGTGCTTTCACACAGCTTATACATTTTTATGCCATACCTTGCCCTCTTATTGGGAAGGTACTGGCGGAATTTAACCCTTCCTTTAAAATGTATAAGGGACTCGTCGATACAAATAAATTTTTCAGGGATGTACATCTCTGCAAATTTGGCACTGAAATGATCAATGACCGGCCTGACTTTGAATAGCCGGTCAAAGGTGGGATCATCTCTGGGTGGGCACTGTGTATTATCGGTGTAATGTACAAATTTAAGGATTGTCTCAAAACGAGTCCGAGTCATGGCCATACGGTAAAATGGGGTGCTGTACAGAACATCTGTACTCCAATATTGCCTAATTTCTGGCTTTTTTACTATGCCCATATGTAACACCAGACCCCAAAACGTCATCATCTCTACTGCATCTACAGGGGTCCACCTAGCAAATGATGACGTGGGGTTTTGAGCAATAAACTGCTGGGCATATAAATTACTTTGGTCCACCATTAAATTTATAAAATCATCAGAGAAAAATAATTTGAAAAAGTCAATTTCTCTGAGACCTGTTGAATCAAATTGGATTCCTGGGATGGCCAAAAACTCAGGAACCTGGGGCTCAAAATTGTCTGGTGGGTGGGTCCATACGGGATCAATCATTTGGGGGGGGGTCTCAGCTGCTCTACGGGGGCGTCTTTGAGGGGGTCCCTCATCACTAGAGGAGGAAGAGGAGCTTAAGACGAATCCTTCAAATTCCCCGCTTGCATCACTGGCTGTGTCAGAGTCAGAGGCAAGCATGGCATATGCCTCCTCCGCTGAATACATTCTTCTGGATGACTGGGATGACATTTGGGATGACATTTGGGATGCCATTTTTATTTTTGTGTTTCTGTAAGTGTAATTTTTCAACACGTGTATAGTGTAGGGGGGGTACAAACTTTATTTCAACACGGGGGGTATGTAGTGTGTAGTGTGTATGTAGTGCAGAAAAAAAAATACTTTATACAGGAATTTGATCCCAATTAAAAAAAAAAAAAATTGAAGGGGTTAAAAAAAAAAAAAAAAAAAAAGGGTCCTGCGCCAAAAATTGAGCACAGATGTTGGTCAGTAACGTCCGTCACTGAACAGCGCTCAAAGGCAACAGGACACCCACAAAAGCAACGTGGGTGTAAAAACAATTTAAAAAAAAAATAAACCACAGCACTCTCCAAAAAAAAAAACAATTTAAAAAAACTGCAGAAAAAAAATTATATCAACCCTGTGCCTAAAATTCTGTTCAGTGATGTACGTCACTGATCAGCGGCCACAGGACACCCACAAAAGCAACGTGGGTGTAATAAACCACAGCACTCTCCAAAAAAAAAAACAATTTAAAAAAACTGCAGAAAAAAAATTATATCAACCCTGTGCCTAAAATTCTGTTCAGTGATGTACGTCACTGATCAGAGGCCACAGGACACCCACAAAAGCAACGTGGGTGTAAAAACAAAACCCCACTGCACTCTCCAAAAAAAAAAAAACTGCAGATCAGTGATGCAGTGATGCAACACTGATTAGCAGTGAGGGGCAGCAGGCACACAACTGTGGGTGCAACCTGACAGGGTATATATATAAAAAAAAAAAACCTGGACCCCCAAAAAGTTGCTGATCTAAATTAATTAAACTGATCAGCACAAAAGGGGGGGCAGCAGTCAGTTGCACAGGCAGCACAACCTTTGGTGCAACTGACAGGTATATATATAAAATAAAAAAAAAAAAAAAAGTTGCTGATCAGCACAGATATACTGATCAGCACAAAAGGGGTGCAGCAGACACAAAATATAGCACTCTCTGTCACTCTCTGTCACTCTCTGTCACTATCTCTCACGATCTGTGACTCTATGACACTGCAGCAGCAGCACACAGGAAGTCACAAGATCCAGGAAGCATCCAGCTGCTGGCAGCACGCTACCAGCGGTGATCAGGTAAGTATCAGGCAAGGATCAGGTATGTATATCACGACAGATTGGTACGGTGACCGCTCTGCACGCAATTCCAGACCGGAATGGCGTCTGCAGCGCAGTCACCGTTAGTTTAAATGACGCGCCTTGGCTGTGATTGGTCCGTCGGTCCGACGGACCAGTCACAGCCTTGGGGGCAGGTGGGGTGAGGTGGGGTGAGGTGTGGTCATCACCGGTGACCCCCTCATGCCCCCTCACACCTGACGGTGATTGACACCTGTGTTACCGAGCGTCTGATTCGCCGGTAACACAGGAAAACGCTGTGAATGGCTGTTCACATTGAACAGCCAATCACAGCGATCGCCGACGGGGGGGAGGCATCGCCGCCCCCCCTGGGCATGCAGGGACATGTCTGCTGTCAGGGACAGCAGACATGTTTAAACTGTCACCGCGTCTATAGACGCGGGGACAGTTTAAAGTCATGACGTATATATACGTCATGTGTCGGGAAGTACATCCCGGCCATGACGTATATATACGTCAAATGTCGGGAAGGGGTTAATAAACTAGATGATTGGGCAAACAAGTGGAAGATGAGGTTCAATGTGGATAAATGCAAGGTTATGCACCTTGGGAGACATAACCAGTGTGCTAGTTATAACCTAAGTGGGGAGGCATTGGGTAATTCAGAACTTGGAAAGGACTTAGGAGTCCAAATAGATAACATATTGGGGTGCAATGCTCAATGTCATATAGCAACTAACAAGGCAAATAGAATACTAGCATGTATAAAAAGGGGCATGGACAGTGGCGTTACAGAGGGTGCAGGGGATGCAACTGCTATGGGGCCCGCCTGCCTGTCATCTTGGGGGGGGGGCGGTCCAGCAGATCATCCCCTGCACCCTCTTCCATGCTGCAGCATGTAGGGTTCCGGAGCCGGGCTTCTGTGGGGCTGCGCTGCAGAGTAATCGGATTCTGTAGTGTAGATTAGAACAGAAGCAGCGCTGGAAGTGGGCGGGGCATAGTCTCACTTCCCACACGCGCCGTTCCCCATTTAGTTCAACTGCACCAGCAGCACTGGAACCCGGTGCGATATCCACCCCCCCCTGATGTAGCAGTGATGGCCGGCTCTCACACAGAGGAGCGGAGCCGCGCTTAGAGACCCCGGCCACCCTGACATCTGCATAGCTTCATCAAGATGTGTCTGGATACAACGCTGGGGACCTGTGTGACAGTTGGTGCGTGCCATGTGTGACAGTGACTGTGACATTGTGCAATGCAGTGTGTATTTGTCCTGGCACTGAACACTATTTCAAAAGAAGTGGGTGAAAAAAGCACTGAGGATAAGACTAGGGGTTAGAGAGGAAGACTTGAGTAGGGGGTGAAGGGGTGGAGGTATTTAGTGAGAAGTGGAGGAGTTGAGAGGGAAGAAGGGGCTGAAAGGGTGGTAGGGAGAGAGTTGTATATGAGTTATTAAAGGAGAGAGACACATGTGACCAGACACAAAGGAGAGCATGTAAAAGGGATACCTAGGATGATCCTATTTCCATTTCCCCACTTCTAAATTCCCATTTTGTACACTGCTCGGAAGCATATCTGCAATAATGAGGGGGGCCCCATTCTAAATTTTGCTATGGGGCCCAGAAAGGTCTAGTTACGCCCCTGGGCATGGAGACTAGGGACTCAAAAGTAATTACGCCACTGTACAAAGCATTGGTTAGACCACATCTTGAATATGGAGTACATTTCTGGTCCCTGCACTATAAAAAGAACATCATAGAACTGGAAAGAATCAAAAGAAGAGCAACAAAGCTTATTAGGGGAATGGAGAATTTAAGCTACGAGGTCAGATTGAACAAATTGGGATTTTTTACGCTAGAGATGAGACGTTAAAGGGGGGACATGCTCAACATGTACAAATATATCAGGGGACAATATAAGGAACTGTCCAGTGCACTTTTTACTACAAGGAAGGACTCTAGGACACGTGGGCATGAGTTTAGATTAGAAGAGAAAAGATTTTGTTCCCTTAAGGTCCCCATACACAGTCCGTTTGCGGCGGATCCGTTTTGTACTTTGAGATGCGCTCCCGCGGCATCTCATCGTACAGTACAAAAAGTATGTGCTGCACATACTTTTTGTACTTGCTTTTCATCGCATCACATTGCATGCACAAGGCATGCGATGCGATGCGATTTAGCACAAAACAGATCCGATAAACGAACCGTGTATGGGCACCTTTTAGAAGGAAAAAAATTTTCACGGGCAGGGCAACTAAACTGTGGAACTCTCTCCCTGGTGAGGTTGTGTGGGCAGACACAATAAAAAAATTTAAAATAAGGTTGGACAAACATTTATTGATTAAAAACATCCAGGAGTACAATTAAGAAAAACAATCTGTCTTTAAAATAAAATATCAGAATTTGCTACATAAAAACGCAAGTCTTTTTTCAGCCTTAACTACTATGTAACTATGTAACTACTTCTTATCCACTGACTTCCCCATGATCATATGGGCAATTTCAATACCCCTATTACCAGTCCCTAATCTCCCCATGCCTCCAACTACTCTCTCCAACCTCCTCTATATGACACTCCCAATGGACTGACTCCAATGCTCATCATGAGGGAAGCAGCCTTGATCTTGTATTCACCAGACTATGGGGGTCATTCGGACCTGATCACAAAGCTGCTTTTTTACTCAAATGGATAAAATCAGGCTGCGCTACAGGTGGGGAAGATGTGCAGAGTTAGGTTTGGAGTAAGTTATTCTGTGCAGGGTAAATACTGGCTGCTTTATTTTTACACTGCAATTTAGATTTCAGTTTCAACACACAACAGTGACCCCACCCTTATCTGAAAAAAGCAGCTTTGGTATCAGGTCTGAATGACCCCCTATGCGCAGTTTTTACATTTACTTAAGGGCCCCATACATCAGCAATTAATTGTGACAATTTTCAGATATGGAGATGATTGCCACAATTAATTTTAGATGTGTGGGCTCCCCCTTTTGGCAATCCCAATCAAAATCGCCAATCGATTGCTTAATCAAATTTATAAACATGTTTAATAATCTGGTATTATCTGCAGATCTTTTTTATATGTGTGGGCATTCCCAATTAGTCTTCTTCATCTATTTACATTATGAACGGCTGAAATGACAACCGATTGGGCAATTTCCAGATATGAAGATGCAATCTTTAGATGGAAAAATCTGCCGATCACTGAAATAAATCTGTAATGTGTGGGCAAAGTCAGATAGATTGTAAAATCCATTTATCTGGCCAAAAAATCCCTGGATCTGGAAATCCATAAATTGTGATTGCTGATGTATGGGGCCCATTACTCTCCTTTCCCTCTTTGATCACAACCTTATCACCTGAAAGCTCTCTATTACATCAAACTCTGTCATTAAAGTGCCCCAAGCCTCCTCATCCCGCAGAGAGATTAACGCTATTAGCTGTAGAGCTACTATCCAGCTTCTATCCAGCTCTAATACATTTTAAAAAAAAACTCATTGTGTACCATTAACACATAGGTGGATGTCTTTATGTTGTTTGTGTATTTCAATTGACCAATAAAAGTACATTATTGTATTTCAACGAATGCCCCGAACAAACAGTCTTCTTTTTCTTTCCTTACTTGTCAATTTAAATATCTGACTCTGGGGAGCACCACCCACTTGTAACCACTTACCAATCTGGTGACACAAAATAAGATTGGGTACCATACTGTACATCAATTTGTCCTCTGACTACTATCCCATCACTCTATTGATGGATTGGGACTAAGGGAAGGATCCAGCGCAGACTCCATTCCTAACCCTATTTCCAACTATCCAGCTCTGCAACAAATCTTCTCACCGATTTCTACATTCACCTCTCCTGTGACATCTGTATCACACAGAAATAGCACTCCTAGTGGCTCCAGCTACTCATCACACTCCATGTAACCTTAGATGTCAACCATGGCACTCTACCTTCACAGGATACCTATAACATCTCATATAAAGTAGAACATCACTGGGTAAGTTGTATTCCATGTAACTCCCTCACATATAGACCAGTCTAGACTCTTATGGTGCATACACACTGGGCAATTTTGCATTCACAGCGATGATCGCTAAAATCGCTGGATGGCTTTCCATAGCATGAACGATGGTGCGGGAGCATGCACACTGTGCGGCTTTTGAACTGAAAGCAGCTCAAACAGTGAAACAGCTGCTTTCAGCTCAAAATCGCCCAGTGTGTGTGGCTCTTTAACGCCAACAACTTTTACTATTAGTGCACAAGATCCCATTTCCCATATTATGGACAAGATTGATAGGATCTGAAAAAAATGGTGCATATCTTCACTCATCTCAAAGTATCTCCCTACCCAACATCTTCGCTCTGCACAAGATCTGCGTCTCATCCACATGCATTACTTGCTCTCACTTACAGGACTTTTTTGTGCTCTGGAATTCCCTCCCACGCTCAACATGGCTCTCTTCTAGTCTCCAACCTTCCAATGTTCTCTGATAGCTCACCTCCTTAGTCAGCTTATCAACTTCCATATCCACCCACATAACCTTCAATGCCTCCCTATATAATTACATCCCCTCTGTACAATCCACACATAACCTCGCATTTTTGGTCTTTCTTCACTTTCACATCCTCCTGACATTACATGGTGACCATTTCATACAGCCCAGCCAGAGCCTCTGCAATCTGGCTGGACTATTCTGGAACAGGTAGCACCTATATCCATATAGAGAGTAAGCCTGTGAGCCGGGCCTTCCTACCTCTATTGTTCTAATTGAAAAGCACACGGAATATGCTGCGCTATAAAAGAAACTAATACTACAGTAATAATAACAACAACTTGCTGATCATTGTTGACACACAGATATACAAATAAGGCGGCACTGCATTGGTGGCTGGTGCCTTACTATTACTTAACACAGGGTAATGGATACAAATAACACATTAGAAAGCTGTCACTCTGGAGGATTTGGTGAATAAACACGACAATCTCCTGATTAGAATCTCAACGTTTCAGAGCTGTGAGAAGCTTTCTTCAAGATTTCATAACTCTGATGAAAGAAAACTTGGTACTTGTGTATTATCTGGGCGCCCGATTTTTTCATCTCATGCCACTACTTAAGGTATGCGATGCGATTTTTTATTGTATAGTCAACTATCCAATTACGCATGGAGTTGATTTTATATAGTGTGGCGAGCGCAGCGAGCCACTGTGCCCGAAGCGTGGTGAGCAGACGCGTATTACTTTACATGTATTCAGCGTCCCCTCACTGGGCTCGCTGCGCTCGCCACGCTTCGGGCTCGGTGGCTAGCTGTGCTCGCCACACTATATAACATCAACTCCATGCGTAGTTTGATAGTGGGGGTATGAAATCACCCATGGGTGACTACACAATTAAAAATCGGGTCTTTACAATGAAAAATCGCATCGCATGAATTGTATGTGACTATACTGCATGCGATGCGATGCAATACAATAAAAAAAATCGGGCGCCCAGATATTACACAAGTACCGAAAACTTATTACAGTTCTTAAACCTAAATATTCTCTCCAGTGGATTGTTTTGTTTATTTGGGGCCCATTTAACAATGATCGCATTTACAATGCGATCTGGGCGAAATATTATCGCATTTCAGCATCGCTACATCATTCTTACCATCTGCTTCTTCTGCTATTAGGATTCTAGGCAGTATTTAGTTGTTTAGTTAGTTTCAGCTTTATTGCCTACACTAGTCATTCATTAGATGATAGTTAGGCAGGTTTATTGTTATTTTCTGTGTCTGATTTTACATAACATGACAGGAAAACAGAAAAGGCTTCCAAAGCATTGTGTATATTATTTATGTTCCAAATCTGGAACAACATTTTTCCAAGGGTCATACAGAACCCGGAGTACCCTGCACAGTTTGTAAGGTCTTAAAAAGGGAAAAAGAGGGAGGAGGGGGGGGGGAGGGGGGGAAGGGAAAAAGATTCTCGCACTGACTGAAAATGTTACTGTAACAATTTGAAACCAATGTATAAATTCATTTATCATACACAAATGTATATATTATTGATTGGTGGTGCTCCCAAGAGTCATGGGTATACTGTACACAAAAACAAAGAGAAAAGATGACTCTCTTTTTGGGGCACTCTTTAAATATTTTTTATAATCTACTGATATATGTATTATAGCATTATAATTGACAGCTTAATTACGTCTGATTACACAAATATTGCCAGCTAAACACTTGACCACGTGTCAAAAAAAATGTATAAATGTATCAGCAGGGATATTTGATGTTTCTCAGATTGCGGGTTAACACAACCCTATGAGACATTCATAATCCCCGGCTGAATTTTATGTGCAAGTGGTACAAATCATAAAGGTAAAACGATTTTTTTGTAATTTTCTGATGCAATTAAAAAGCTTGACGAAATCTTAACATGCTTGCGCTTATTCTGATGGGGTACCTATTTTCATGACCCTCTTAGATAGAGACATTCATATAGTCATGTATAGGGACATCTGGAGAGTCAAAAAATGAAGTAAAGATAAAGATAAATGCAGCTCACCAATAGATTTCCCTTGGTGGGCCTTTTATACTCAGCCGTGTGTCCGAAGGACAGTGAACGGAGCTGAGAGGTTTACCTCCAATTGTCGGGGTCTCTATTGGATGAGTGAAGAAAGATATGGGGATCTGCTGTTGCTGACAGAACCCAGTGGCACCCCTGTTAGTTTACCCAGTGCAAGGGTACTCTCTCTGGGACCGGCAGCAATGAGAGTCCCCTAATTCAAAGAGAAGAGAAGAGGACAGTATTATTCTGCTGGGTTTAATTAATATTTTCCATAACCACAAAAGATTTTGTCCCCTTTAAATCTCAATGCCAAATATTCTAAACAAAGGCTTAATATTCTAGTGATCTCTACTTATGATGTGCATGTTTTTATAATATCATAATTCTGACAAACTTAAGTTATTCAGGTTATACCAGTAGTGTCTCCCTGATACTCCTGAAGGGAGTAGTCTGGCGGCAATTTGAAAAGGTTTTTTTATATATATATTTTTTCCAAACACGCAATCTCACCATATCCTCAAAATTGCTCAGTGTGTATACTAAGTCTTGGCGAGTAGGTCATGCAAGCCTGGGATACACAGACAAGATTTGCATATGTTTAGAAATAAGGTTGGCAAGTCGGCAGAAATATACTGCCTTTTCTAATGATCTGATTAATTTCCAAAAATATATAAACACACCTTATTCACAAAATCGCCTTGTGTGTGTGCCAAGTGTTAACGGCTTGATTGTACAAGCCTAGGATACATGGATAGGAATTCCATCTATTTAGAAATAATGTTGCCAGATCAGTAGGAAGATACCGCCAAGTATGTATCAATACATGTGAAAATCAGAGAGAGACATTTTAGCATATAGACTGGATATTGACGGCTCAGTTATACTAGCCTGAAATACCCAAACATAGATACAGTCTATCTGAAAACAAAGTTGCCAATTTCAGAGAAACATTTTACTAATCATGCACACAAAGGAGAATCACTTAGCCTTTTGATGACTCTGTTATATGGTCTCCTCCGTCCCAATCCATATGTTAGGTCCCATCAGAGAATAAGCATATGCGTGATGGACGCGCGTTTTGCCTTGAATACCGAGGCTTGTTCACCCACGTGGTATCGCTGCCGCTGGACTGTATTTTATAGCGCTATGTTGGCGCTTCATCTGTGACGTAGGAGATCGTATTTCTCCTGATTGGGTTATTATTTCTCTGGCTGCCTCCCCCACGTGGGACCGGCTCGCTGTTTCCCTGTTCCCTGTGTGCGTCAGTATACGTCAAGACGCCTTGACGTTCTCTAATTTTAAGCTTCCCTGGGTCCCTACGTGCCTAAGCATCTTCCCCGAGCGACGTTGCTTAGTTACCTCCAAAGTTGTTCACAATTGCTTGTGTTGTCGTAGTCTATACCTGTTTCTGAGGAAATGACATTATCCCCACAGGTTTATGTGTAAGCTAATCTCTACTATACGCTAAATCGGTAGTTACGTATGTTCTTGCTGTGTTCTGTTATAGCTTATTTATAACCATTTATATAATTATATGGCTATATTACTGTCAGATAGTTCTGCACTTATTCTAAGATTATTTGATTTATTCCTCTTGAGAAAGAATATAACAAATTATTATATTAATATAAATAAAAATAATATAAATATTAGATAAATATGAAATGGTTTTTTAATATATGTTTAATAATATTTAATGGTGAAATATATATGTGCATGATATTTGTGAATACGAAATAAAGAAGACAGAAGGAATACACCCTTCAGGGGCGTAACTAAATATTTAGCGCCCCCCCCCGCTGCACGTGGGGGGGGCCCCCCCGCCGCACCTAACCTGCCCCCCCTTCTTACCCGCGGTCTGCGTTTCGCCCGGCTCTCTGTCTGGACCTTCCTGACGTCATGGTCCCGGACGGCTCCTGCTGCTACAATTAAAACGGATTTTTAGAAAATGGCTGCCCCCATACTGCAGACAGAAAACTGTCTGCAGTATGGGGGCAGCCATTCTCTAATTGTCAGTTTTCATTGCAGCAGGAGCCGGCCGGGACCGTGACGTCAGGAAAGTCCCGACAGAGAGCCGGGCGAGACGCAGACCGCGGGTAACTATAGCCCCGCAGCCCCCCCGGCGGCACCCCCAATTTCTCTGCGCCCCCCCCCCCCCCGCTACCGCGGGGGCTGCGGAGCTATAGTTACGCTACTGACACCCTTAATTGTGTTATAATAAAAATTATTGTAAAATAAATATAAGATAAGTGACATTTATAGCTAAGTGGTTGAAAATGCTTATTACTGCATAATTGTGTACGTGGATCCATATTAGTTCTCACCTAATTGTGATTTTTATATCACAGTTATGTGATCATGTGGATGAGTTGGAGAACGTTAGTGCTGTACAAACCAAAAAATGACGTGCAAATTTTTTTTTAAATACTATTAAAAAAAACGTGAAAAAGATGTGGTGAAAGAATATATTAAATTTAAGCAGGAGGAAATTCTATCTATGAACACTGGTTCCTTTTTTGTTCTTTCCTTTTTATTTTTTATATATTGATGTTATTCTGCTACCAGATTGTTTATACATGTTTTTTTCGTATAGCCATGTCTTGTCTGACATACGAGATATTTCTTACAAATAGATAACAAAGGTTTGATTATCCTAGCTCAAGTCACTATCATAAATTAATTTAATTGGCATCATTCCTTATTTTGATTGTAGTTAGCTGGTATACTAATCATTATATAAATATCGGTTATGCCAGCAGGAAGACAGAAGGGGGAAGAGGGAAGGGGAGGGGACCAGGGGGGAAGCGGAGAGTAGAAGGTAATAATAAATAAACAAAAATAAAATTAATAAAACAAGAGGAAAAAGAAGAGGATGTTGATATATGTGTTTTGAGGTTCTCATTGGTCTGATGTTCTTATGATCCGGAAAACGGTCCCTCTATATTGTAGTTTTGGCCTCAGATAAAAACCTGATAGTTTATATACTCATTTAAGCCTTGCGGAGCCAATGCATTTAATCTGAATGTCCATTCACTTTCTTTCTGTAGTAGGGTTCTCTGTAGGTCCCCACCTCTGATGCCTAATTTCACTTTCTCCAGGCCAAATACTTTTGTGCCTGTGAATGAGTTGTTATGTACATGATGGAAATGACGTGCCACTGATGTCAATTTTTTAAATTTTGTGAATAAGGTGTGTTTATATATTTTTGGAAATTAATCAGATCATTAGAAAAGGCAGTATATTTCTGCCGACTTGCCAACCTTATTTCTAAACATATGCAAATCTTGTCTGTGTATCCCAGGCTTGCATGACCTACTCGCCAAGACTTAGTATACACACTGAGCAATTTTGAGGATATGGTGAGATTGCGTGTTTGGAAAAAATATATATATAAAAAAACCTTTTCAAATTGCCGCCAGACTACTCCCTTCAGGAGTATCAGGGAGACACTACTGGTATAACCTGAATAACTTAAGTTTGTCAGAATTATGATATTATAAAAACATCCACATCATAAGTAGAGATCACTAGAATATTAAGCCTTTGTTTAGAATATTTGGCATTGAGATTTAAAGGGGACAAAATCTTTTGTGGTTATGGAAAATATTAATTAAACCCAGCAGAATAATACTGTCCTCTTCTCTTCTCTTTGAATTAGGGGACTCTCATTGCTGCCGGTCCCAGAGAGAGTACCCTTGCACTGGGTAAACTAACAGGGGTGCCACTGGGTTCTGTCAGCAACAGCAGATCCCCATATCTTTCTTCACTCATCCAATAGAGACCCCGACAATTGGAGGTAAACCTCTCAGCTCCGTTCACTGTCCTTCGGACACACGGCTGAGTATAAAAGGCCCACCAAGGGAAATCTATTGGTGAGCTGCATTTATCTTTACTTCATTTTTTGACTCTCCAGATGTCCCTATACATGACTATATGAGTGTCTCTATCTAAGAGGGTCATGAACATAGGTACCCCATCAGAATAAGCGCAAGCATGTTAAGATTTCGTCAAGCTTTTTAATTGCATCAGAAAATTTCAAAAAAATCGTTTTACCTTTATGATTTGTACCCCTTGCACATAAAATTCAGCCGGGGATTATGAATGTCTCATAGGGTTGTGTTAACCCGCAATCTGAGAAACATCAAATATCCCTGCTGATACATTTATACATTTTTTTGACACGTGGTCAAGTGTTTAGCTGGCAATATTTGTGTACCCAGACGTAATTAAGCTGTCAATTATAATGCTATAATACATATATCAGTAGATTATAAAAAATATTTAAAGAGTGCCCCAAAAAGAGAGTCATCTTTTCTCTTTGTTTTTGTGTACAGTTTGTAAGGTGTAAGCCGGGTACCGGTATTCAATGGATGAATCGGTACTAGCGGAATGGCTGGAAGTCCATGGCTCAAGCCATTGCAGAAATGTTAAGGGTTAAGGATAGAGGTGACACTTGTTATCCTTGTGCCCAGAAGGTCCCTCAGCTTCTATATGATCCTTCTGCTGAGCCATTACAGGCCTGTAATAACGGAAAGTGCCTTTCTAACATGCCTGTATCTATGGGTAGGGTTCTGTCATCCTCAGCAGTTATAAGTAGCAGTTGTGGCAGATGTTTACCTGGAGTCTGATTCTGTAGGTTCCTCACAAGAGGAAAGTGAATTAATGGATCTTTTTGGAAGGATGCATCAGGATTGGTGGAGGATGCATCTTCCAGCATTAGTGTCTGTGACCCAATTGATACAGAAGTTCCTGAGTCTAGTTCTTCCTTGTTTAACCATAAGAAGAAGTAATTATCCATTTCTCTGATCTCTTGTTGGAGGCTGATCTCAAGTCAGATAGGAAGTTTCAGGTTCCCTAGAGGATCCTTCACCCTTTTTAAGGATGAGGACTCAGTTTGGGAAGCTCTACCTCATGTGGAGGCTGCTATAGTTATGGTAGATAAAGCCACAACCATTCCTATGGTGCAGACCATCACCATTTCCTTCTGCTAGCACTTTTTCTTCTCTTTATCCCATCTTGGCCAATGCCTCGGTTAACAAGACCATAGAGTCCTGGACGGAACAGCTGGCTTCAAGAATACAGGCAGAAGTAGATGCTTTAGAGCTCCTTGCTTTGATCAAGCAGCTTTGTGATGTGCATGCTTACTGTATATTGGAATTGGAGAGGCTTCTCTAGATGTTGCTTTTCTATAGTCACATCTCTGGCTTGGCCATGTCTGCCAGAAGATCTACAGTATTTGACTGAGATCATTTGACACTGACCCAGAGTCAAAGTTTACTTTTGAAGTGGAATTCTTCTTTAGTCCTGAACTTACTTAAATTATAACTCTGGCTACTGGAGGGAAAGCCTGTATCTTCTGATCTCAATGCCTCCATGTTGTTACTTTTGCTTCCCTGGCAGAGGTATACTGTATCTCCGTCCTTTTTCGATTCCTCTTGGGTGGTTGGGGCAGACTTGCTCAGATTATGGGGGGGATCTAGATGCAATCCTTCACAGACCTTTGCGTGAGCATCATGATGTCCTGAGAATACATTATACATGCTGCACTTAGCAGGGTCCAAAACCAGGAGACTTTTCACACTCTTCTGCATCACAATCCAGCCAGAAGGATGGCCTTTTAGGCTGTGGTACATTCTTAAGACAAATACACACTAGGCGATCATCACCGGCCAAACCACTTTCCTCCTTTCCCCCTGTGAAAAATTGCTGGGTCGGGTGAAAATTGGTCAGTCTTAATGCCGTGAGTGATTTATCGGCCAGAAATTTTTACATCATCACTCGGAATACACACTCGACAAAACCGCCTAGTATGTATAGGCCTTTAGATTCTGGAATTATTGTTCTGGTTCCTTTAAGCTAGCAAGGGCTCTGGATTTACTTTGTCATCCCAGTAAGCAAGCCGATTCTGAATGTAAAGCAACTAAATCTCCATTGATTTTTTTTTACAGAATTCAGGAATATTGAGGTTAGCAGTACAGTGGATGGCTGGGAATACTTAGCATCAATAGATAAAGAGGAGGCATATCTTCATATTCCAATCTAGAAAGGATATCCCCAACTTCTGCTTTGAAGTGAGAGATCTTCATTTTTAGTTCCAGGTGTTATGGGGGGTTTCAAAGGGAACAGCCCACATAGTATTATTGGTGAGGTGTAGAAGAATCCCCTTCATCCCTTATTTGAACCACTTTCTGATAAAGCCACCTTTTGGAAGTCTTGCTGCTAAAACATCTGCGGGTGGTAGTGGTCACCTTGAAGGCTTATGGTTGGATCCTGAAGTATTCCCAAATGAAATCTCATTCCTTCACAGAGAATGATTTCCTTGGTTCAGTTGCTTTGGCACTTAATGTCAGAATGTGTAACATAATTTTCTGAATCTACCCAGTAACTTGGACTTAGGGGCCCATTTACGATCGATCACATATTCAATACGATCTGGGCAGGATCTTAGCCTGTTCCTGCAATGTGCAGTGTCACAAGGACTGTTTTTTGTGGATCTACCTTTGGTCATGCAGTTGGAATGGCTGGAGACTGTTCTGCTGGGAGCGTAGCTGGTTGTATATAGTGATTGTGCTCATACCAACCTACGTGGGTGTTGTCTGAACTCCAAACCAGGGGTGCAGAGGTATTCACCAGGGACACCTGCCTACTTTATATCCCAACATGCCCCCCCATAAACTATCTGATTCTATGTAACTGTCTGATATCCATCAGTAATTACAGGACACTTTATTCTATATTTCCTCCTTTCTCTCTTAGATCCTAATGAGAACCGGGCATCATACATTGGGATTATTGGTGGCATCATCGCTGTTCTTCTAGTGTTGGTCATTGCTGTAACTGGGATCGTTCTGTACAGGAGACGCTCAGGTGAGTGTGACAGACAGTCACAGGGTGATACAGGCAGAGACACTGGGACTGTATATAGCATAGAAGTAATGTAGACACAAACCTACATTTGTACAGAGACGTACAATGTGGGGACATATACCCCTCCCCTCTCAGCACCTGAGTACTGGGGCGCACATATCTACAGCTGTACAGGACTCTGCACAGGGCCGGACTGGGACCAGAAATAGGCCCTGGCATTTTGAGCACACAGGCCCACCTGACGCGGGCGGGACCATTTTGCGGCGAAGCCGTGCTGCAAAAGGGGGCGTGGCCTCACGGAAGGAGGTGTGGCATCACAAAAAGGAGGCATTACACATTATTGAGCACACCGTAATGCCCATTACAAATTGCCAGATACACATGCCCCACAGTGCCAGATACACATGCCCCACAGTGCCAGATACACATGCCTCACAGTGCCAGATACACATGCCTCACAGTGCCAGATACACATGCCCCACAGTGCCAGATACACATGCCCCACAGTGCCAAATACACATGCTCCACAGTGCCAGATACACATGCTCCACAGTGCCAGATACACATGCTCCACAGTGCCAGATACACATGCCCCACAGTGCCAGATACACATGCCCCACAGTGCCAGATACACATGCCCCACAGTGCCAGATACACATGCCCCACAGTGCCAGATACACATGCCCCACAGTGCCAGATACACATGCCCCACAGTGCCAGATACACATGCCCCACAGTGCCAGATACACATGCCCCACAGTGCCAGATACACATGCCCCACAGTGCCAGATACACATGCCCCACAGTGCCAGATACACATGCCCCACAGTGCCAGATACACATGCCCCACAGTGCCAGATACACATGCCCCACAGTGCCAGATACACATGCCCCACAGTGCCAGATACACATGCTCCACAGTGCCAGATACACATGCCCCACAGTGCCAGATACAGGCAGATCTCAGGAGCTGCTTAAGTTGAACTGGCGTCCAAGTCACTTATAGTCAGCCTCCACAGCAGTACCTTGGCGGATGTAGTGTGACCACAGGTCCCCTGTAGTTTGATCCGTCCCTCGGCGGTGTCCTTGGTGTAGCTGCCTCCTGCGTGCACCGCAGGCAGCATCCGTCCCCACAGCACAGAGCTCAACAGAAGCTAAGGCGGCTTCCGGTGACGTCACCCGGCGTTGCGCTGACCCCGGAGTTCCGTGCGCTCAACACAATGAAGGCATCAGCGGTGCTACTGCACCGCTGCAGTCTTCACAAAAAAACGGCCCTCAAGGCCATCGGCCCTTCTGGCATTTGCCAGAAGTGCCAGATGGCCAGTCCGGCTCTGGCTCTGCATGGACCTGCCACAGTCCTGCAGCTGCTGTGGGGGAACATGGTCCTGGCACTGGCCCGGGGACACACAGACCTACAGCTCTGACTGTGAGAACTGCCTACTCTTTCTAGCAAACTGTATAGATGGTGGGGGGGGGGGGAGGGGGGTAGGATCAGGGATCTGGGTGCAGGAGTGAGCATGTGAGGACAATTACTGGATCAGGTATCTGGGTAATACAGCTCTAATGGTAGCTGCTCATTCATCTCCTCTGTGATGTGACTGTAACATGTTCTGCTTTTCCTGTACTTACCCCAGTGTCTTGTATTCATTCTAGGGAAGACTCCTAGTAATGTCTATGTTTCTACCCCCAGTAAGTAACATTGCTATTATCTGCTCTCCTCATCTGTATGGTGTGTGGGATACGTGTAACATGCTGATATATAGAGTGTGTGAATGTGCATATGAAGGGGATAATGGGAAAATAAGGTGGCTACTGCTTCATGCATACAGAATTATACAGACACTTCCCTGCTGATGTCAGTAGTGTATAGTCACCACAGATGTCCCTGTGTGGTGATGGTGCTCAGTAGTGTATAGTAACCACAGATGTCCCTGTTTGGTGGTGATGGTGGTCAGTAGTGTATAGTAACCACAGATGTCCCTGTTTGGTGGTGATGGTGGTCAGTAGTGTATAGTAACCACAGATGTCCCTGTTTGGTGGTGATGGTGGTCAGTAGTGTATAGTAACCACAGATGTCCCTGTTTGGTGGTGATGGTGGTCAGTAGTGTATAGTAACCACAGATGCCCCTGTGTGGTGATGGTGGTCAGTAGTGTATAGTAACCACAGATGTCCCTGTGTGGTGATGGTGGTCAGTAGTGTATAGTAACCACAGATGTCCCTGTTTGGTGGTGATGGTGGTCAGTAGTGTATAGTAACCACAGATGTCCCTTTGTGGTGATGGTGGTCAGTAGTGTGTAGTAACCACAGATGTCCCTGTGTGGTGATGGGGGTCAGTAGTGTGTAGTAGCCACAGATGTCCCTGTGTGGTGATGGTGGTCAGTAGTGTATAGTAACCACAGATGTCCCTGTGTGGTGATGGTGGTCAGTAGTGTATAGTAACCACAGATGTCCCTGTTTGGTGGTGATGGTGGTCAGTAGTGTATAGTAACCACAGATGCCCCTGTGTGGTGATGGCGGTCAGTAGTGTATAGTAACCACAGATGTCCCTTTGTGGTGATGGTGGTCAGTAGTGTATAGTAACCACAGATGTCCCTGTGTGGTGATGGTGGTCAGTAGTGTATAGTAACCACAGATGTCCCTGTTTGGTGGTGATGGTCAGTAGTGTATAGTAACCACAGATGTCCCTTTGTGGTGATGGTGGTCAGTAGTGTATAGTAACCACAGATGTCCCTGTGTGGTGATGGCGGTCAGTAGTGTATAGTAACCACAGATGTCCCTGTGTGGTGATGGTGGTCAGTAGTGTATAGTCACCACAGATGTCCCTGTGTGTGATGGTGGTCAGTAGTGTATAGTAACCACAGATGTCCCTGTGTGGTGATGGCGGTCAGTAGTGTATAGTAACCACAGATTTCCCTGTGTGGTGATGGTGGTCAGTAGTGTATAGTAACCACAGATGTCCCTTTGTGGTGATGGTGGTCAGTAGTGTATAGTAACCACAGATGTCCCTGTGTGGTGATGGCGGTCAGTAGTGTATAGTAACCACAGATGTCCCTTTGTGGTGATGGTGGTCAGTAGTGTGTAGTAACCACAGATGTCCCTGTGTGGTGATGGTGGTCAGTAGTGTGTAGCAACCACAGATGTCCCTGTGTGGTGATGGTGGTCAGTAGTGTAGAGTAAGCACAGATGTCCCTGTGTGTGATGGCGGTCAGTAGTGTATAGTAACCACAGATGTCCCTGTGTGTGATGGTGGTCAGTAGTGTATAGTAAGCACAGATGTCTCTGTGTGGTGATGGTGGCTGATATTACTGCACAGTAAGAACAATCTCATACATCCTATACTCTCCTCCTACAGACAAAGAAGATGGCTCCTCTGCCTCCTCTGGAATCTGAGTGTAAGTTCCTGAGCCCTGGACTGCCTGGACGAGTCCATCTCTCTTCTTTAATGCTGTTTACATTAAATGTTGTGTAATCACGTTAGATCACTTCAAGGAGTAGTAACAGCAATATTGGCACAGTTAAGGTGTGTACACACGGTAGATATGCCGTGCTATGCGAGTCCTGATGCGATCAGATCGTATCGGGACTTGCATAGCACGGCATGCATGCAGAGGCACAATTTTGGCTATATAGTCTTGGCTGCCCTCTCTATTTGACTGACGATTTTCACTGACAAGGGAGCGCGCATCGGGCTCGCAAGCCTTAAAAAAGCACACAATCAGCATGCGATATGGCTTCCGATGTTCACTATATCGGCAACATCGGAAGCCATATCGCACAGTGGGTACACACTATTACTCCCAAACCAAAAAAATGTTTTGATGATTGATTTGATGTAAAATTTAAAGCAGGGAAGAGGCACTGTGCCTCCTGTAACGGTAACATTGCCAAAACCTTCCGTCTAAGGCAGGCATGTCCAAACTGTGGCCCTCCAGCTGTTGTGAAACTACAGATCCCAGCATTCCATAGTAGCAAAACTTTGACAAGGCGTGATGGAACATTAGCATTAATTTAGGATTCAGGGTTCTATTTACTAAGCCTTGGGAGGAGATCAAGTTGACTGAGATAAAGTACCAGCCAATCAGCTCCTAACTGCCATGTTATAGACAGTATTTGAAAATGTACAGTAAGGAGCTGATTGTCTGGTACTGTATCTTTGCACACTTCCTATCCATTTTTAAGTTGCGAGGAGGATCCGGGTACATCTAATTGCTACTCATCCTGCACCTTATTTTGTTTATAACAGGGTTCTAAGCAACTTACACCTAACTGAATCACCCCCAGATATTTTCTGTGGGCACCTTTGAGCTCTCTAATTGAATGATGACCTGTTTTCCAACCCCTGTTAATGTTAGGGGATTCCAGCACATTTGTGTAAGAACCCTAAAGCCAATGAGAGGGGTTTCCGCCTATAACAGCTGCCTGTTGTTCCATTAGTGTTAGATATTTACACCGGTACTTAGGATGCTGCCAAGCCTTACACCTCTAACAGCAGGGTATTACTTAGTTGGCTGGAGATTGCAGGATTATTGGTTGAAGTAATATACAAATTTGAGGTATGGCAGGTCAGGGTCAGGATCTCAATGGATTCAGATAAGATACAGTGAGTTTGTGAGACACACTGTGCAGTTGGGAATACTTGGAGACTGAACACTGGGTAAATGCACTGTAAGAGAACACAAATCTTTACAAAACAGGAACAAGTCAAGTGTTCAGGTCAGGAGATGACTTCTGAGAATGGGGGTACACCAACAGGTGTCACTCTGCGCTCGCATACACTTAGAATGGAGGTTTTTGCATAGAATCAAAAGGAACAATCAGACTAAGGTGGGTATAAATGCGACAATTTTATTTAGATGATATTAACTCTCAGTTAACAGTATAAGGTAGAGTCAAATATTCTTAAAAAAAAACAGGTTATAAGCAAGGTTGAACGAACCACATACAGAGATTAGTCTGGTTTGCTAAAATTGTCTTCCAGGTCCATGGCGGTGTCCGGGTCCGAAGTAATCCATGGTGGAGCTGTGGAAGGAAATCCTACTCACCTGGTCCTCTGGCGAAGATGTCTCTCTTGATCCGCCGTAGTCCAGGTATTCTTCAGCATGTTGGCGCTTCCCGCACTCTCCGCATCGGACTGAGGAGGCACGCAGAGATGTTTAATCTTCTGCACCTCTTCTCATAATGATTTCTATTGGCCGCCTAGCGGCCAATCAGGAGCCAAGAAAGTCGGCTCCTGATTGGCCGCTAGGCGGCCAATAGAATCATTTTGAGAAGAGGCGCAGAAGATGAAACATCTCTGCGTGTCTCCTCAGTCCGATGCAGAGAGTGCGGGGAGCGCCGACATGCTGAAGATTACCTGGACTACGGCAGATCAAGAGAAGACCTCTTCGCCAGAGGACCAGGTGAGTAGGATTTCCTTCCACAGCTCCACCATGGATTACTTCGGACCCGGACACCGCCATGGACCTGGAAGACGACACGGACGCCGACATGGAGGACGACACAGGACACCGGACACCAGGACCGAGGGCTACCTACGGGCTCAAGATAGGTAAGTATCAGTATGTATGGGCTTTGGATGAATTAAAGTTTTATTTTCATTGTGTCAGTGTGTATTTATTTTACTATTTTTAGTACTGTGGAACTACAAGTGCCAGCCCTTTAATGCCCCGCAGGCTAGGACTTGTGGTTCTCCAAGTCCCAGCTTGCGGGGGAGGCTTGCTGGGACTCATAGTTCCACAGTTTTAACCCCTTCCTGACGCAGCCAGTTTTTGCCTTCCTGACAGAGCCCTTTTTTTCAAATCTGACATGTATCACTTAAGTGGGGATAACTTTTTTTTGCTTTTACTTATCCCAGTGATTTTGAGATTGTTTTCTCGTGACACATTGTACTTCAAGTTAGTGGTAAATTTGGGTCGATACAGTCTGTGTTTTTTTGTGAAAAATACCAAAATGTCGTAAAAAAATGGAAAATTTAGCAATTTGCAAAATGTTAAATTTTCTGCTTGTGAGACAAATAATCATACCACTCAAAATAGTTAATAACTAACATAGACCATATGTCTACTTTATGTTTCCATCATTATTTCAACTTCCTTTTAAATTTTTTGGACACTAGGAGGCTTAAAATATGAATAGCAAATTCTCAAATTTTCCAGAAAATTTCAAACACTGATTTTTTTAGGGACCAGTTCAGTTCTGATGTGACTTTGAGGGACTTGTATGTGAGACACCCCCATAAATGATGCCATTTCAAAAACTGCACCCCTCACAGTATTCAAAACAGCATTTTGGAAGTTTGTTAACCCTTTAGGTGTTTCACAGGAATTAAAACAAAGTGTAGGTGAAATTTCAAAATTTCATTTTTTTTGCAGATTTGCAATTTTAATACATTTTTCTAAGGAACACAGTAGATTTTACTAGAGAAATGTGACTAAAAATTGATTCCCCCAATTCTTTTGTTTTCATAAATATCCTATATGTGGCCCTAGTGTGCACGTTGACCAAACCACAGGCTTTTATAATAGAAGGAGTACCTACTTGATTTTGGAGCCTCCTTTTTATGAGATTATTTTTTAGGCACCATGTAGGTTTCTAGGCACCATAAGATGCTAAAAGTTAGGAACCCCCCCACAAGTGACCCCATTTTGCAAACTACACCCCTCAGGGAATTCATCTAGGGGTATAGTGTACATTTCAAACCCCCAGGGGTTTCACCAATTGTGGTACAACTGGGCTGTGAAAATGAAAAATTACATTTTTTACACAAAAATGCAGTTCTGGCTCAAAATTTTTCATTTTCCCAAGGAATGAAGAAGACAAAGCACCCCAAAATCTGTGCCCCAATTTCTCCCGAGTACGGCAATGCCTCACATGTGACCAAAAAATACCATTTGGGTGCATGGCAGGACTCAGAAGGGAAGGAGTGATATTTGGATTTTGCAGCTCAGATTCTGGTGGAATGTTGGTGGGTGCTATGTCGCATTAGCAAGACCCCCGAAGCACCAATACAGTGGAACCCCCCCACAAGTGATCCCATTTTCCAAACTACACCCCTCAGGGAATTCATCTAGGGGTATAGTGTACATTTCAAACCCCCAGGGGTTTCACCAATTGTGGTACAACTGGGCAGTGAAAATGAAAAATTAAATTTTTTACACAAAAATGCAGTTCTGGCTCAAAATTTTTCATTTTCACAAGGAATGAAGGAGACAAAGCACCCCAAAATCTGTGCCCCAATTTCTCCTGAGTACGGCAATGCCTCATGTGTGACCAAAAAATGGCAGGACTCAGAAGGGAAGGAGTGATTTTGGGATTTTGCAGCTCAGATTCTGGTGGAATGTTGGTGGGTGCTATGTCGCATTAGCAAGACCCCCGAAGCACCAATACAGTGGAACCCCCCCACAAGTGACCCCATTTTGCAAACTACACCCCTCAGGGAATTCATCTAGGGGTATAGTGTACATTTCAAACCCCCAGGGGTTTCACCAATTTTGATACAACTGGGCTGTGCAAATGAAAAATTACATTTTTTACACAAAAATGGAGTTCTGGCTCAAAATTTTTCATTTTCTTAAAGAAATGAAGGAGACAAAGCACCCCAAAATCTGTGCCCCAATTTCTCCCGAGTACGGCAATGCCTCACATGTGACCAAAAAATACCATTTGGGTGCATGGCAGGACTCAGAAGGGAAGGAGTGATATTTGGATTTTGCAGCACAGATTCTGGTGGAATGTTGGTGGGTGCTATGTCGCATTAGCAAGACCCCCAAAGCACCAATACAGTGGAACCCCCCCACAAGTGACCCCATTTTGCAAACTACACCCCTCAGGGAATTCATCTAGGGGTATAGTGTACATTTCAAACCCCCAGGGGTTTCACCAATTTTGATACAACTGGGCAGTGAAAATGAAAAATTACATTTTTTTACACAAAAATGCAGTTCTGGCTCAATTTTTCATTTTCATAAGGTATGAAGGAGAAAAAGCACCCGAAAATCTGTGCCCCAATTTCTCCCGAGTATGGCAATGCCTCATATGTGACCAAAAAATACCAGTTGGGTGCATGGCAGGACTTAGAAGGGAAGGAGTGATTTTTGGATTTTGCAGCTCAGATTCTGGTGGAATGAATGGTGGGTGCTATGTGGCATTAGCAAGACCCCCGAAGCACAGTGAAATGATGAACCTAATAATCCATAGATGTGTGGTATATTTTAAAACACTCCTTTATACATAGGCCGGGTTTGTCGGGGCAAGTTTCACAGTGGAAAATAGTATCCTTTCTTATTCCCTTTTTATAGCAAACTTTGCACCTTTTTTGTGTCCTGCCCTTTCTTGCAGTGGAGGGGATTTCGTTTGGAAAATGCTGCCCTGGTACAATACGGGGGCCAGTACTAGAAGTACTGGGGCCCTCTGCCTGCTGGTTCCCAAATATTAGGCCCTTTATGACTTCCTCTTGAAAGTGCATAAATGTCCCCCTCTGGCCGGTAGAACGGAATAGCACGTAAGCGTTATACAGTGCCATCTGGATGATATACACGGCCAGCTTCTTGTACCAGATTTTTGTTTTCCGCAGGGCACTGTACGGCTTCAGTACCTGATCTGAAAGATCCACTCCGCCCATGTACTTATTGTAATCTAGGATACAATTAGGTTTTGAGGTGTGGGTACTGGTACCTCGTACAGGGACGGAGGTGGTACTGTCTCCATGAATTGTTGTCAGTATAAGGACATCCCTCTTGTCCTTATATTTGACCAACAACATATTTTCGGTGCATATTCCCCTGCTTTCACCCCTTCTCAGTACTTGGGCAATGTGCGTTTTTGGGAGGCCTCTTTGGTTCTTGCGCACAGTACCGCAAGCTGCTGTACCTCTTAAACCAAGAGCCTTAAACAGGGGGATGCTAGTGTAAAAGTTATCCACATAGAGGTGATAACCTTTATCCAGGAAGGGGTGCACTAAATCCCAGACAATTTTTCCACTAACACCTACGAGGGAGGGGGGGCATTCTGGCGGTTCAATTCTTGAATCCTTCCCTTCATATACCCTAAACCTGTGGGTGTACCCTGAGGTGCTTTCACACAGTTTATACATTTTTATGCCATACCTTGCCCTCTTACTGGGAAGGTACTGGCGGAATTTAACCCTTCCTTTAAAATGTATAAGGGACTCGTCGATACAAATAAATTTTTCAGGGATGTACATCTCTGCAAATTTGGCACTGAAATGATCAATGACCGGCCTGACTTTGAATAGCCGGTCAAAGGTGGGATCATCTCTGGGTGGGCACTGTGCATTATCGGTGTAATGTAAAAATTTAAGGATTATCTCAAAACGAGTCTGAGTCATGGCCATACGGTAAAGTGGGGTGCTGTACAGAACATCTGTACTTCAATATTGCCTAATTTCTGGCTTTTTTACTATGCCCATATGTAACACCAGACCCCAAAACATCATCATCTCTACTGCATCTACAGGGGTCCACCTAGCAAATGATGACGTGGGGTTTTGAGCAATAAACTGCTGGGCATATAAATTACTTTGGTCCACCATTAAATTTATAAAATCATCAGAGAAAAATAATTTGAAAAAGTCAATTTCTCTGAGACCTGTTGAATCAAATTGGATTCCTGGGATGGCCAAAAACTCAGGAACCTGGGGCTAAAAATTGTCTGGTGGTGGGGTCCATACGGGATCAATCATTTGGGGGGGGGTCTCAGCTGCTCTACGGGGGCGTCTTTGAGGGGGTCCCTCATCACCAGAGGAGGAAGAGGAGCTTAAGACGAATCCTTCAAATTCCCCGCTTGCATCACTGGCTGTGTCAGAGTCAGAGGCAAGCATGGCATATGCCTCCTCCGCTGAATACATTCTTCTGGATGACTGGGATGACATTTGGGATGACATTTGGGCTGACATTTTTATTTTTGTGTTTCTGTAAGTGTAATGTTTCAACACGTGTATAGTGTAGGGGGGGTACAAACTTTATTTCAACACGGGGGGTATGTAGTGTGTAGTGTGTATGTAGTGGCGAAAAAAAAATACTTTATACAGGAATTTGATCCCAATAAAAAAAAAAAAATTGAAGGGGTTAAAAAAAAAAAAAATAAAAGGTCCTGCGCCAAAAATTGAGCACAGATGTTGGTCAGTAACGTCCGTCACTGAACAGCGCTCAAAGGCAACAGGACACCCACAAAAGCAACGTGGGTGTAAAAACAAAAAAACAATTTAAAAAAACTGCAGAAAAAAAATTATATCAACCCTGTGCCAAAAATGCTGTTCAGTGATTGTACGTCACTGATCAGCGGCCACAGGACACCCACAAAAGCAACGTGGGTGTAAAAACAAAACCCCACTACACTCTCCAAAAAAAAAAAAAAAACTGCAGATCTGTGATGCAGTGATGCAACACTGCAGATCTGTGATGCAGTGAGGGGCAGCAGGCACACAACTGTGGGTGCAACCTGACAGGGTATATATATAAAAAAAAAAACCCTGGACCCCCAAAAAGTTGCTGATTAATTAATTTAAACTGATCAGCACAAAAGGGGGGGAAGCAGGGGGGGCAGCAGTCAGTTGCACAGGCAGCACAACCTTTGGTGCAACTGACAGGTATATATATAAAAAAAAAACCTCTGCACCCCCAAAAAGTTGCTGATCAGCTCAGATATAGTGATCAGCACAAAAGGGGGTGCAGCAGACACAAAATATAGCACTCTCTATCACTCTCTCTCACTATATCTGACTATCTCTGACTATCTCTCACGATCTGTGACTCTATAACACTGCAGCAGCAGGACACAGGAAGTCACAAGATCCAGGAAGCATCCAGCTGCTGGCAGCACGCTACCAGCGGTGATCAGCGGTGATCAGGTAAGTATCAGGCAAGGTTCAGGTATGTATAGCAGGACAGAGTGGCCGGTGACCGCTCTGCACGCAATTCCAGACCGGAATGGCGTCTGCAGCGCAGTCACCGTTAGTTTAAATGGCGCGCCTTGGCTGTGATTGGTCCGTCGGTCCGACGGACCAATCACAGCCTTGGGGGCAGGTGGGGTGAGGTGTCGTCGTCACCGATGACCCCCTCATGCCCCCTCACACCCGGCGGTGATTGACACCTGTGTTACCGAGCGTCTGATTCGCCGGTAACACAGGAAAATGCTGCGAATGGCTGTTCACATTGAACAGCCAATCACAGCGATCGCCGACGGGGGGGGCGACATCGCCGCCCCCCCTGGGCATGCAGGGACATGTCTGCTGTCAGGGACAGCAGACATCGTCCCTCTGTCACTGCGTCTCTAGACGCAGTGACAGTTTGAAGTCATGACGTATATATACGTCATGTGTCGGGAAGTACATCCCGGCCATGACGTATATATACGTCAAATGTCGGGAAGGGGTTAAACAATAGTTTTTCATCTCTTTTTTTACACTTCAATCAGCCTGGTGGCCACCGCACAGGGCCACTGCGGACAGCACCAGTCTTCAGCCTGGTCAGGTAAGTCCTGGATGGGGGGACCCCTTTATTGGGGGGTCCCCACTCCCCCAGGGCCCCTGGCCAGGCTGACTGGTCAGTAGGGATGAATGTTTTGGCCACGGGACCTTATATAATAAGTGTCCCCCGGCTGTGACATTACCCTGCTGGCTGGTTTGGCCTGGGGCTGGTTCTTAAAATATGGGGGACCTCTAGTCATTTTGTCTCCCGTATTTTGGAAAACCAGCCCCGGACCTGGAGCCTGGGGCTGGTTGTAAAATATCGGGGAACCCCTATTTGTCGGGTTCCCTGATTTTTTATTAACGGCCCCGGCTCCTTCAGCCTGGTGCTGGTTACAGCTGTAGTGGAGACCCCACGCTGGTTTTTTTTCATTTATTTATTTATTTATTTTTTTTACACTGCAGCCTGCACGGATCTGACTGATCCGTGCAGGCTAAAGCCAAATACAACAGGAAAATAAGATTTATTTTCCTGCCGTATAATCGTGGCTGTTTCACGGCAATTAGCAGCTGTCTTTTCAATACGGCTGCTTAGTAAATCAGGAACCACCATTCTTTTGACTGGTGATTCCTGTCGTATTCTAACGATGGTTTAGACATTCTGTCCCATCAATATGAATATTTGTATTTTTGGCATAGTAAATGCCAAAAATACGAATACACCCCAAAAAAATCGTATTTTCCTAGGAAAATACTATTTTTTCCCACTAATTCATATTAGTAAATTTCCCCCAAATTGTCACTGCGTTACCAATTTTTAATTTTTTCTTGTCCTTCAATGTTTGTGATATACGCTTAGGCTCAAATTTGAGCAAAGATGGATGTTGGTGGGTGCGGGTGCTTGAATGCTGAGTACTGTACCTTTGCCTTGAACTCGGGGGTGAAGTGTCTGTCGGCAGACTCCCGTCAGTGCTGTTGAAGTGCACTGCAGTGTACTGGCGAGTCCAGTTATACTCACTCATCCTAGGCAGAGTACTCACCAAATGGGCAGAGTATCCACAGGATAGGCTCTAGGTACAGGAACCCAGGACGTGAACCAGCAGCTTACTCTAGTGCCTAAACTATAAGGGGCAGGGCTTAGCAGGACTGACTACCGTATAAGAGATACATGCCCGAGGACCCTCTAAATAAAGATCTTCATGTGGCTGCAGCCTTGCATGTAACACATAACTCCCAGCTGCCATAGATGTCAGTGAGGCCGTTGGGTACAGTGGCGTAACTACAGACGGTGCAGGGGATGCAGCTGCTATGGGGCCCGGGCCTTTGGGGGGCCCGAACACCCAGCAGGCTATCCCCTGCACCCTTTTGATTTTTTTCCCCCCATACAGTATACTGCTGCAGCGCGGGCAAAGGCTGCACCGCTGTCCAGCATCTCCCTGCACAGCAGAGAGCAGATCGGCGGCTGCCTGCGTGTCTTGCAGGAGACCGTGCCCACAGGGCTTCCAGGCGCACATGAGATTGGCGGCTGGCCGGCCGCTTCCTCAGCTGCTTGCAGGAGGCTGGAGCACCTGCGTACAGCATATCTAGGACTCAGGTCGGAGATCGGCGGCACAGACACCCGGGCACAGGAGCCGCTTGCAGGAGCTGGTGCACAGTAGAGCAGCAGATGCCTGCGCATATTGTAAGAGACTCGGCGCAGGAGAGAGCAGGAGCCACCCCGGGCTAAGGATGCAGCCACTGCTGGTGCTACTGATTGGTGAGAATACCTGGCGCACACTTCAGGAGCTGCTTGCAGGAGCCCCTGCACACTGCACACAGGAGACATGGTACACCTCATCCCTCAATCCCTCTATCTCTCCCCCACTCTCACTCCTTTTTCTCACCCACCCTGTCTCTTTCCTCTTTTTTGCTCTCTCCCTCATCCCCTTTTCTCTCCCCCTTTTTTCTCCCCTGCTCTCTCTCCTCTTTCCCATGCCCTTCTTTTTCTTTCGCATTCCCTCTCCCCTCTCTCTTTATATCTCTCTGTCCTAGTCTCTTTCTCCTCTCTCTCTTCCCACACTTACCCTCACTCTTTCCTTCCGCTCAGTCACTCACTTAGACAGTCTCCCATTCTCTACTTGAAACCTTCTCTCTCACTCCGTCAGTCCCTAACACCATCTCTCACTCCATCTCTCCCTCTTTCTCTTAATGACACTCTCCCTCACTCTGGGGGTTATTCTAGTTCATTCTTTCTGACAAAATCCTTCTTAGATAGACAAAACCATGTGCACTGCGGGTGGGGCAGATGTAACTTGTGCAGAGAGAATTAGATTTGGGTGGGGTTTTTCTTCAAAGTGAGATCTATATTGCAGTGTAAAATCATGCAGTCAGTATTTTCCCTGCACAGAAACAAAATAACTCACCCAAATCTAATTCTATCTGCACATGTTACATCTGCCCCCCTGCAGTGCACATGGTTTTGTCCATCTAAGAAGGATTTTGTCAGAAAGAATGAACTAGAATAAACCCCTCTGTCTCTCTCTTTTTCTCTCGGCATCTCTCACTCCCTGTCTCTCTCCATGACTCTCTCTCTTTATTGACAATGGTGGGGGGCCCTTACAAAAGTTTGCTATGGGGCCCACACACTTCTAGTTACGCCCCTGGTTGGGTAGCAGGGTAAAGTGACATGCAGGGATTTGTCTGGGCCCTCCAACAAGCCTGAGCCCATGTAATTAGTACCCCCCCCCCCTCCCCTGCACCAGTGATTACAGCTTTAGGGGCGCATTTATCATTGTATTGCGATGCCGGCGTGATAACACCGCCAGGCATCGCATTGCGGTATCATCTGATACCGCCTGGATGTATCAATTTGAGGGCGCAGGGACAGGGCTCCGATAGGAGCCCGTCCCTGCGAAGCCCTGCCCCGGAAGCTGGGAGGTCTGCGCATGCGCGGTTATGCGCTGACCCCCGCCGACCCCTGTGACTGCACTGCCCCGCTCGTAGTGCGATCCCGTAGCCATAGGCTACAATGGGCTATCGTCCTTATCAGAATGGCGATAGCCCAGGGATGCGAAGCCGGGCTGCCCGATGTTGATACATCGGGCAGCTTCGCATCCCCCATAGAAACCTATGGGGGATGCGTCCGGCGGCGCTGCAGGGGGGGATCGCAGCAGGGATCGGAGATCCCTGCTGCTGTCCCCCTTTAATACATTTCAGTGATACATAATATTTGCGGTTAACCCCCGAAAACTGGTGTTTTCGGGGATTTAGCCGCAAATGTTACTTGATAAATAGGCCCCTTAATCTGAGTACAACATGTGCAATAAGCAGGAAACACAGCAGCACACATTAATGTAATCTTCTTTCTTTACAGCATAAGGAACCACTGAGGAGCATCACGCAGGAAGCTAACGAGTCGTCCTGTTCTGGCTACTAGTATTAATGTCACCTGTGATTATTTCCTGCTTGCTGAGTGTACACTGTGATGCGATTGCTGTGCGATATATTACTGATAATTCTGCTGGATTAGGAAACCTACATACTCTCTACAGATAATGGGGCTTATTCTGCGTCTTTCACACTGCGTGTGCCCAGATAGTGATTGTGTTATATAGTGATGCGCAATTAGATAGCGGAATTATATATATATCTTTTATGAATTTAAACCCATGTTGCTACCAAACCTCTGCATCTGTCCCAATGTGTTTATTATTTCCAATGAATAATTACATTTAGAAATGAAGAATCTTCCTTATAAGTTCCAGGACGCTTTCTATAGTGATGATAGAATTTAATTAAAAATAATATTTACAATTTCAAATGCATTCCCCAGCCGATAGGGTGCAGGGAGTCTAACTGTAACTGATCAGATCAGTGTCATGTGTATTAGGGGTGATTTGTATATTCATTACTGCTTTTATACCTACGTGAGACATTTTATCTCTTCCATTTGTGTGATGTATTTATCTGATGGGCTGTGTAAGTTCTCATGGTGATAGGATGATACATATCTCCTAGTTCCTCAGTCCTACACTGTGCGACACGTATGTGACATTACACGTGTGCTAACATTGTAAGACAAGATACAATACAGATAAATGAACTGAAAGCACAATGATAAAATGAAGCGTTTCTCCAGTTCCCCCTTACTACAGTATAAGTAACAATTACAATAATGATAATTTGCTATATAGTTCCACAACTTGTATAGCCAGGCTTTCTAATAACACCCATAACATAAACTCTTCTCATTTCTGTACTGATACAATGTGACAGCGGTGTTTATGGATATAACAGGAATAAAGGAGACCTGTGATTGGCTGAATACTGTCAGATGTGTCATGGAATCATCAATAAACATGTTTTAAATGAATTTTCCTGTTGTTGGTGTTTATGAGACTGATTCCATCACTGACGGTGACAATAACCCTGTGACCCCTGACATACAGTGTTATCCCCCTGCTGGCTGGGTGTGACCCCTGACATACAGCGTTATCCCCCCCTGCTGGCTGGGTGTGACCCCTGACATACAGTGTTGCCCCCCCCCCCCCGCTGGCTGGGTGTGACCCCTGACATACAGTGTTATCCCCCTGCTGGCTGGGTGTGACCCCTGACATACAGTGTTATCCCCCTGCTGGCTGGGTGTGACCCCTGACATACAGTGTTATCCCCCTGCTGGCTGGGTGTGACCCCTGACATACAGTGTTATCCCCCTGCTGGCTGGGTGTGACCCCTGACATACAGGGGGAAATTTACTACCAAAAAGTTGTGGGGAAAAAAATCGTATTTTGATACGAAAATAAAAAAATGTTGCCGTATACTTATTTTTGGCATTTACTATGCCAAAAATAAAAAAATTCGTATTCTTATTGATGGGACATTCGTATTTGTATTTACAAATACGAATGATTACACCATCAAAAGAATACAACAGAAATCACCATTCAAAAGAATGGTGATTCCTGATTTACTAAGTGGCCGTATTTTCAATACAGCCGCTAATTGACGTGAAACGGCCGCAAATTGCCGGCCAAATACGGCAGGAAAATACACTTTATTTTCCAGTCGTATTTGGTTTAGCCTGCATGGATCAGTCAGATCCGTGCAGGCTTCAGTGTAAAAAAAAAGGTAAAATAAATAAATAAACAAATCGGCGTGGGGTCTCCCCCACGGCTGTAACCAGCACCAGGCTGAAAGAGCCGGGGTTGGTAATAAAAAATCAGGAAACCCGGCAAATAGGGGTTCCCCGATTTGTTACAACCAGCCTAGGCTCCAGGTCCGGGGCTGGTTTCCAAAATACGGGGGACAAAATGACCCCGTATTTTAAGAACCAGCCCCAGGCCAAACCATCCAGCAGGGTAATGCCACAGCCAGGGGACACTTATTATATAAGGTCAAAGCATTAACCCTACCGACCAGTCAGCCTGGCCAGGGGTCCCCGGGGGAGTGGGGACCCCCCCAATAAAAGGGTCCCCCCCTCCAGGACTTACCTGACCAGGCTGACTGAAACATCTCTGCGTTTCTCCTCAGTCCAATGCGGGGAGCTGCCAGAATCACCGGCATTTGGGAGAAGACCATGACTACTTCGGAACAAAGAGGACAGATCTTCGCTGGAGGAGCTTGGTGAGTTGGATTTCCTTCCACAGGATTTCTTCTGATCCAGGACCCCGGACTCTTCAGTCCTGGAGCCCCGGAACCAAGGCCCCGGACTCTGCAGCCCAGGAACCAAGGCACCGGACCCTGGACCATGAAGCCCCGGACCTGGACCCAGGAGCACCGGACCACGGACCCAGGGACCTACCGACGTGCTCAAGATAGGTAAGTATCAGTATGTGTGGGCTTTGGATGTATTAAAGTTTTATTTTTATTGTGTATGTGTGTGTGTGTGTGTGTGTGTTTATTTTACTATTTTTATTACTGTGGAACTACAAGTGCCAGCGGGCCCTTTAATGCCCCGCATGCTGGGACTTGTGGTTCTCCAAGTCCCAGCTTGCGGGGAGGCTTGCTGGGACTCATAGTTCCACAGTATTAAACAATAGTTTATTCTATTTTTTTTACACAGAATCAGCCCGGTGACCACCGCTCCAGGGTCACCGGGGACAGCACCAGGCTTCAGCCTGGTCAGGTAAGTCCTGGAGGGGGGTGGACCCCTTTATTGGGGGGGTCCCCACTCCCCCGGGACCCCTGGCCAGGCTGACTGGTCGGTAGGGTTAATGCTTTGGCCGCGGGACCTTATATGCCCCGGCCTGGGGCTGGTTCTTAAAATACAGAGGACCTCTAGTCATTTTGTCCCCCATATTTTGGGAACTAGCCCCGAACCTGGAGCCTGGAGCTGGTTGTAAAAAATCAGGGAACCCCTATTTGCCGGGTTTCCTGATTTTTTTATTACCAGCCCCGGCTCTTTTAGCCTGTTGCTGGTTACGGCCGTGGGGGGGACCCCACGACGATTTATTTATTTTTCTATTTTCTTTTTTACACACTGCAGCCTGCACGGATCTGACTGATCCGTGCACACTGCCTGCACGAATTCGTATTAGCGGCCGTATATACGGCTGTTAATACAAATTAATACGACATCGGAGGGTTACAAAGCAGTCGTATTTGACTGCTTTGTAAATTCCCCTCCGGAACACGACTTTGCATACGGCTGAAACAGCCGTATGCAGTCATAGTCATCGTATTAAGAATACGAATACGATTTTTTGTACTCGTATTATTAGTAAATTTCCCCCACAGTATTATCCCCCCGCTGGCTGAGTGTGACCCCTGACATACAGCATTATCCCCGCCGGCTGGGTGTGACCCCTGACATACAGTGTTATCCCCCTGCTGGCTGGGTGTGACCCCTGACATACAGCGTTATCTCCCTGCTGGCTGAGTGTGACCCCTGACATACAGTGTTTTCCCCCCGCTGGCTGTGTGTGACCCCTGACATACAGCATTATCCCCACGCTGGCTGGGTGTGACCCCTGACATACAGCATTATCCCCCCTGATGACTGGGTGGGACCCCTGACATACAGCGTTATCCCCACGCTGACTGAGTGGGACCCCTGACATACAGCATTATCCCCACGCTGACTGGGTGGGACCCCTGAAATACAGCGTTATCCCCACACTGGCTGGGTGTGATCCCTGAAATACAGCGTTATCCCCCTGCTGGCTGGGTGTGACCCCTGACATACAGCGTTATCCCCCGCTGGCTGGGTGTGACCCCCTGACATACAGCGTTATCCCCCCCGCTGGCTGGGTGTGACCCCCTGACATACAGCGTTATCCCCCCCGCTGGCTGGGTGTGACCCCTGACATACAGCATTATCCCCTGCTGGCTGGGTGTGACCCCTGACATACAGCGTTATCCCCCCGCTGGCTGGGTGTGACCCCTGACATACAGCATTATCCCCCGCTGGCTGGGTGTTACCCCTGACATACAGCGTTATCTCCCCGCTGGCTGGGTGTGACCCCTGACATACAGCGTTATCTCCCCGCTGGCTGGGTGTGACCCCTGACATACAGCGTTATCTCCCCGCTGGCTGGGTGTGACCCCTGACATACAGCATTATCCCCCCGCTGGCTGGGTGTGACCCCTGACATACAGCATTATCCCCCCGCTGGCTGGGTGTGACCCCTGTCATACAGTGTTATCCTCCCGCTGGCTGGGTGTGACCCCTGACATACAGTGTTATCCCCCTGCTGGCTGGGTGTGACCCCTGACATAGTGTTATCCCCCCGCTGGCTGGGTGTGACCCCTGACATACAGTGTTATCCCCTGCTGGCTGGGTGTGACCCCTGACATACAGGTTGAAATTTACTAACAAAAATTTGTGGGGGGAAAATCGTATCTTGATACGAAAATACAATTTTTTTTGCCGTATAGTCATTTTTGGCATTTACTATGCCAAAAATAAGAATTTTCGTATTCTTATTGATGGGACATTCGTATTTGTATTTACAAATACGAATGATTACACCATCAAAAGAATACGACAGAAATCACCATTCAAAAGAATGGTGATTCCTGATTTACTAAGCGGCCGTATTTTCAATACATCCGCTAATTGGTGTGAAACGGCCGTAAATTGCCGGCCAAATACGGCAGGAAAACACACTTTATTTTCCAGTCGTATTTGGTTTAGCCTGCATGGATCAGTCAGATCCGTGCAGGCTTCAGTGTAAAAAAAAAAGGTAAAATAAATAAATAAACAAATCGGCGTGGGGTCTCCCCCACGGCTGTAACCAGCACTAGGCTGAAAGAGCCGGGGTTGGTAATAAAAAATCCCCCGTATTTTAAGATCCAGCCCCAGGCCAAACCATCCAGCAGGGTAATGCCACAGCCAGGGGACACTTATTATATAAGGTCAAAGCATTAACCCTACCGACCAGTCAGCCTGGCCAGGGGTCCCGGGGGAGTGGGGACCCCCCCAATAAAGGGGTCCCCCCCTCCAGGACTTACCTGACCAGGCTGACTGAAACATCTCTGCGTTTCTCCTCAGTCCAATGCGGGGAGCTGCCAGAATCACCAGCATTTGGGAGAAGACCATGACTACTTCGGAACAAAGAGGACAGATCTTTGCAGGAGGAGCTTGGTGAGTTGGATTTCCTTCCACAGGTCCCCCATGGATTTCTTCGGATCCAGGACCCCGAACTCTTCAGTCCTGGAGCCCCGGAACCAAGGCCCCGGACTCTGCAGCCCAGGAACCAAGGCCCCGGACTCTGCAGCCCAGGAACCAAGACACCGGACCCTGGACCATGGAGCCCCGGACCTGGACCCAGGAGCACCAGACCACGGACCCAGGGACCTACCGACGTGCTCAAGATAGGTAAGTATCAGTATGTGTGGGCTTTGGATGTATTAAAGTTTTATTTTTATTGTGTCTGTGTGTGTGTGTGTGTGTGTGTGTGTGTGTGTTTATTTTACTATTTTTATTACTGTGGAACTACAAGTGCCAGCGGGCCCTTTAATGCCCCGCATGCTGGGACTTGTGGTTCTCCAAGTCCCAGCTTGCGGGGAGGCTTGCTGGGACTCATAGTTCCACAGTATTAAACAATAGTTTATTCTATTTTTTTTTACACAGAATCAGCCCGGTGACCACCGCTCCAGGGTCACCGGGGACAGCACCAGGCTTCAGCCTGGTCAGGTAAGTCCTGGAGGGGGGGACACCCCTTTATTGGGGGGGTCCCCCACCCCGTATTTTGGGAACCAGCCCCGGAAGTGGAGCTGGTTGTAAAAAATCGGGGAACCCCTATTTGCCGGGTTTCCTGATTTTTTTATTACCAGCCCCGGCTCTTTTAGCCTGTTGCTGGTTACGGCCGTGGGGGGGACCCCACGACGATTTATTTACTTTTCTATTTTCTTTTTTACACACTGCAGCCTGCACGGATCTGACTGATCCGTGCACACTGCCTGCACGAATTCGTATTAGCGGCCGTATATACGGCTGTTAATACAAATTAATACGACATCGGAGGGTTACAAAGCAGTCGTATTTGACTGCTTTGTAAATTCCCCTCCGGAACACGACTTTGCATACGGCTGAAACAGCCGTATGCAGTCATAGTCATCGTATTAAGAATACGAATATGATTTTTTGTACTCGTATTATTAGTAAATTTCCCCCACAGTATTATCCCCCCGCTGGCTGGGTGTGACCCCTGACATACAGCATTATCCCCACTGGCTGGGTGTAACCCCTGACATACAGCATTATCCCCACTGGCTGGGTGTAACCCCTGACATACAGCATTATCCCCACTGGCTGGGTGTGACCCCTGACATACAGCGTTATCCCCCTGCTGGCTGGGTGTGACCCCTGACATACAGCATTATCCCCCTGTTGGCTGGGTGTGACCCCTGACATACAGTGTTTTCCCCCCGCTGGCTGGGTGTGACCCCTGACATACAGCGTTATCCCCCTGCTGGCTGGGTGTGACCCCTGACATACAGTGTTATCCCCACACTGGCTGGGTGTGATCCCTGAAATACAGCGTTATCCCCCTGCTGGCTGGGTGTGACCCCTGACATACAGCGTTATCCCCCCTGATGACTGGGTGGAACCCCTGACATACAGCGTTATCCCCACGCTGACTGGGTGGGACCCCTGACATACAGCGTTATCCCCACACTGGCTGGGTGTGATCCCTGAAATACAGCGTTATCCCCCTGCTGGCTGGGTGTGACCCCTGACATACAGCGTTATCTCCCCGCTGGCTGGGTGTGACCCCTGACATACAGTATTATCCCCCTGCTGGCTGGGTGTGACCCCTGACATACAGCGTTATCCCCCTGCTGGCTGAGTGTGACCCCTGACCTATAGCGTTATCTCCCCACTGGCTGGGTGTTACCCCTGACATACAGCATTATCCCCCTGCTGGCTGGGTGTGACCCCTGACATACAGCGTTATCCCCCTGCTGGCTGGATGTGACCCCTGACATACAGTGGTATCCCCCTGCTGGCTGGGTGTGACCCCTGACATACAGTATTATCCCCCTGCTGGCTGGGTGGGACCCCTGACATACAGCGTTATCCCCCTGCTGGCTGGGTGTGACCCCTGACATACAGTGGTATCCCCCTGCTGGCTGGGTGTGACCCCTGACATACAGTATTATCCCCCTGCTGGCTGGGTGGGACCCCTGACATACAGCATTATCCCCCCGCTGGCTGGGTGTGACCACTGACATACAGCGTTATCCCCTGCTGGCTGGGTGTGACCCTGACATACAGCGTTATCCCCTGCTGGCTGGGTGTGATCCCTGACATACAGTGTTATCCCCCCTGCTGGCTGGGTGTGACCCCTGACATACAGCGTTATCTCCCCGCTGGCTGGGTGTGACCCCTGACATACAGCCTTATCTCCCTGCTGGCTGGGTGTGACCCCTGACATACAGCATTATCCCCCTGCTGGCTGGGTGTGACCCCCTGACATACAGCGTTATCCCCCCGCTGGCTGGGTGGGACCCCTGACATACAGCATTATCCCCCTGCTAGCTGAGTGTGACCCCTGACATACAGCGTTATCCCCCTGCTGGCTGGGTGTGACCCTGACATACAGCGTTATCCCCTGCTGGCTGGGTGTGACCCCTGACATACAGTGTTATCCCCCCGCTGGCTGGGTGTGACCCCTGACATACAGCGTTATCCCCCCGCTGGCTGGGTGTGACCCCTGACATACAGCGTTATCCCCCCACTGGCTGGGTGTGACCCCTGACATACAGCGTTATCCCCCCGCTGGCTGGGTGTGACCCCTGACATACAGCATTATCCCCCTGCTGGCTGGGTGTGACCCCTGACATACAGCATTATCCCCCTGCTGGCTGGGTGTGACCCCTGACATACAGCGTTATCCCCTGCTGGCTGGGTGTGACCCCCGACATACAGCGTTATCTCCCTGCTGGCTGGGTGTGACCCCTGACATACAGTGTTATCCCCCCGCTGGCTGGGTGTGACCCCTGACATACAGCGTTATCCCCCTGCTGGCTGGGTGTGACCCCTGACATACAGTGTTATCCCCCCGCTGGCTGGGTGTGACCCCTGACATACAGCGTTATCTCCCCGCTGGCTGGGTGTGACCCCTGACATACAGCATTATCTCCCCGCTGGCTGGGTGTGACCCCTGACATACAGCGTTATCCCCCTGCCGGCTGGGTGTGACCCCTGACATACAGCGTTATCCCCCTGCCGGCTGGGTGTGACCCCTGACATACAGCATTATCCCCCGCTGGCTGGGTGTGACCCCTGACATACAGCGTTATCCCCCTGCTGGCTGGGTGTGATCCCTGACATACAGCGTTATCCCCCTGCTGGCTGGGTGTGACCCCTGACATACAGCTTTATCCCCCGCTGGCTGGGTGTGACCCCTGACATACAGCGTTATCCCCCGCTGGCTGGGTGTGACCCCTGACATACAGCATTATCCCCCGCTGGCTGGGTGTGACCCCTGACATACAGCGTTATCCCTCCGCTGGCTGGGTGTGACCCCTACACGCAGAACCCATCGCTCAGTATCAGGTTGTGATGTGATGATGAATAGTTCTATCAGTATTCTGTTATGTTTCTTTGCCCACTGCCATAGGGTGGGGTGGATTCAATGCGTGCTGATATTTCCAGCAGCCGGATATACCGGCACATACATATTCAATACTGTCATTTTCCACTGCATTTTCTGCCATGCAGATTCGACCATAGGACGACTCCTGTGGCAGTTGGATAGATTGAATAGATTGACTGTTTTTTACCTTTTCTTCTAAAAAATGCTGCTTTCCAACTAGAGAAAATTCTGATACTCTAGGGCAGGGCTGGCCAAACCTGTCCTCAAGATCTACCAACAGCTCATGTTAGGGATGGCCATCGAACATCGATGTTTAGAAAATATTGATGGTTTATGGCCGATGTCAAATAGTTTTGACATCAATGGGGGAGAACCAGATGGTTTCCCACCATCGATGTCAAGCTTAAACGAATAGGTTTGTTTTGCATATTTTTGCTTTTTCCCCAAGGTGCCGGGATTCATGAAGCCCCGCCCTCCGTAATCTGATTGGCCCACAGGTCAATCAGTCAAAGACATTGGGTGACTATCGATATGTAAAAACATCAATGGTCATCCATTGCATAGTTATACACTATCGATGGCCACTTTGATGGCAAAGGCAACGATGGCCATCCCTAGCTCATGTTTTTCAGGCCACCTGTGGGTCTACAGTAGGAATGAATGCAGCATGAAAATGTGACAGTAAGTCATGACTACAGCTGTGCACCAGCTAGGGGATCTGGGAAATGTGACAGTTAGTAATGACTACAGCTGTGAACCAGCTAGGTGATTTTTAAAACCTGGACCATTGGTAGATCTCGAGGACTACTTTGGCCACCGCTGCTCTAGAGTTTGGGAACCACTGATCTAATCTATGGTTCTTTCTATCAGGCTCTGGGCTTTTGGTGGTCATTCTTGTTTGTGAACTCACCCATACATTTGCACAGGGGTTCAATGGTGAAGCTCTTCACTTATGTGCATGTACAGATGGATCCGGGCTCATCCTTGGCCAGCGCTCGCCAGATGTCTTTCACTGGCGAGCGTCGGTGATAGAGACTGGGACGAGCGTGCGTCTCGCGCGCACCCCAGTATCACGGTGGCTGGGCAGCGTATCCTGCCCGTCCCGGCTTCAGGGAGACACTGCCCAGTTCGGTGGGGGGTTGGGGCGGCGAGGGGGACTGGTGGCGATGGCGGGGGAGGCACTGGGGACCCCCACCAAACTCCGTTGCCACAGGCGCATAAGCGTCTCGTACACGCCCCTGGCGGTGGATGGCGGTAGAATCGCCATCCACTGCAAAGATAGAGCCGGCTCCATCTGTATAGGGCTTCTCTGTGGGTGCCTGCGGATACTTGTATAGTCTCCGTGGCGCTTGCAAAGGAGGGGGCATGTAGTAGGCGGGCAGGGGGCGTTTCCTGGGCACCTTGATTAAAAAGGTGTGGGAACCACTGTTCTAATCTCTTGCCCCCCGATTCTTTCTATCAGGCTCTGGACTTTTGTGTGATGATCCAGGCAGGACTACCTCTGCGGAATCCTGTCTGCGGTAGACAGTAGAGGAATATTGTACAGAATTGCTTTGCTGGGCAGTAGACACACAGGATGAGCCAGATCTCCAGAGCCAACTCTCACTGGTTCTTGCAGGACCAGTCACAGATGCTGTGGTCCGGAACCCAGTCCCTATGTCATTGCAGTCCTTAATGTACTTATTGATCAGTATAGATAGTCCAAAGACATAAAGAAGTCTGGGACACATAGGAGCTACACAAACATGCAAGCCAAAGGACTGTAGCAGCACATGGTAAGATCATTTATACATATATAGGGACAGAATGCATTCTCACTATTAATAGGTGAGCACATAAGTGATATATCAGTTATATTATGACACCTGTTAAAAATAATTACACCACCAGGATCCCAGGTCAGAGACAGAAGTGCAGGCCGTCAGTACATCCTTCATGTTGCAGCATGAATAAAGCCATCATCAAGTTCTGGTTCCGGACCTTACAGCTGTGGTAATACGTATATATGTTGGTGATATAAGATCCAGCACCCGTATGGATTCGTGAGACTATAACATCACTGCCTCCTGCTCCTTCCCAGTGACACAGAGCCAATTACTATGAGTCCCAGTAGCAAGATGGCCGCCAGACAGATAGCAATCACTGCCCCGATAGAGGGACCGCTGGGGCGATGTGGGGGATCACCTGAGAATTCTGCATAAGGACAATACAGATACAATTATTAGAGAGTCACAGAGACCAGCTGCATCCAGTTACCACCATGTGCTAAGACGATACTAGTAAGTTCTAGGGGTGGTGTCTAACGGAAGGAATAGAGGATGTGCAGGGGAATGACACAAACGATTCTTATTTACCTCCACTAGTCCCATCGGGAGTCTCCATTGTGCTGTTTATACTATCACAATATTATAAGTTACCAGGGCTGCCATCGGGGGGGACGACTGGAATCTCGGGCCCAGACAGAGAAGGGGGCTCGTCCGGATCATACTGCTTGCCGGCCCAGGCTTATCCATAATACTATCTAATCTGATCGCACCTCCTCAGTGGCAGAGGCCAGAGAAAGCATAATACGTCCTTTCTCCCTCCAGGGAACCACCCACCCTGCTCTGATAAACACTAGGGCTCTCCCCACTATTGGCTGAGGGGACCAGGGTAATAAGGAATAACATTGGAGGATCAGTTTATCTCTCTCTCCCTATCACAGTCCTAGATTACTCATAGTATAGACAATGACACATCACACTTACTCCAATCATGTATGTATGGTGACATCAGGCTGCTGTGAGAGACGTTGCAGGTGTAAGTGTCACCAGCCAATGGGGTGATGGTGAGAGACAAGGAGGTTAGATACACCAAATCAGGAAGAGGCACAGTCACTCTGTCCATCGCATCCCCTGGTATCCTCTGCCCATTCCTGTACCACATCATGGCAATGTCCTTAGGGTAGTGTCCGTACGCCCGGCAGTACAGTCTGCTACTGCCATTGGTAATAGGAACCTGAGCCACTCTCACAACGGGCTGTTCTGTGGGCGTAAAATAACAGCCGTGACTGTGGAGATTGTGTGTGTGTGTGTATATATATATATATGTATATAGCTCAGACTTACCTCTCCTATTAAACGTGCAGTTGCCTGATAATAGCAGCTCCTGTATGTGTGGAATACATGAATTCAATAAGATATTCCTGATCTCCTCAGCTACTGTCGTGTTTTTATTCCACCTCTCTGCAAAGTAACGAGCGTCAGTGGAACTCGCTGCCCACTTTGCCGTCGTCATATTGAAAGACATAAAAGGGTTCCCATCATACTGGTAACTGGCCACTGTCTCTGCTGTGCCATTCTCATAGGCCGTACATCCCTCCAACAGCTGCAGAATGTGGTATCCTACAAGTCACAATGTAATAGTGCTTACACAGACGGTCAGGGCCATTTGGCAATGACGGTCTTTTGTTTTTAATATAAATAGGAATGAGAGTCTAACGCCAACATGGGAATGAGACATACAGTACACTGAAAGGGGTGTACAGAAAGTAAACAAAGGTGAATTCAATTAGTCAAAAAATCATGATCATTTACAGCGATTCCGTATTTGCTGCGAAAGCTGTAAAAACAGAACTTATACTGGGTATGCACACACCGGTGATTCCCCTATTCAATTGCCAATTCGTGAAAAGTAGTTATTGACTCCAAACAAGCACTGAATGAAAATACAGGTCAGTTGTATCAATAGATCAAAACCAGAAGCCAAAATAAAACAAATAAACTAAAAAAGACCAAAAAAGTATTTGCATTTCATTAAGGTGTGTGTGGGCATTTTATCCCATCTTGGAACATGACTTGAAAAGTCCCAAGACAGGATGAAATGCACTGGGACGCACCCACACACACCTTAATGTAATGCAAATTATTTTTGGTCTTTTTTTTTTGGTCTTCTTCGGTCTAGCGGTCTAGCAAGACATAGCATTATAGAAATAATGTAGCAGTTTTGAACAACTGAAAGTTACTTTTGGGGAGAAAGCAACGTCCCGAGATGTTGAGTGACACTGGGAGGGCCGGTCCCCCCTCCTACTGCGCCCGCTGCTCCTCCCTTCCTCCTCCACTTCCTCACCGCTCAGAGGAGACATTCTCAGTGCACTGGACCCTTCCCAGACCAGAGAACCCAAGCCTGGCAAATTTATCTAGCGAAGTCTGATATTCTGGCTACCTGTCACAACATTCAGTTATTGTATTGTTTCTTACCTGGTTTGTGGCTTCTCCTGTCTGTTCAGCCTGCTCCATGCTGCAAGGAAGTTCTGTGTGGCCTGAGCTTTGCTAATTACAGCACCTGGAGGAGTCCTTGCTGCTGACAATCTCTGTATAGCTGAACTGTGCTGTGAGATCTGAGCTCAGCTAATTAGTTACACCTGGGTAACTCTCTCCTGCAGGAGAGTTCAGTGTAAACTGAGCATGCTCAGCCCATTGATTAAGTTCACCTGTGGGTTCCCTGTGCTTCCTATAAAGGGCAGCCTCTGGGAGACAGAAGCTGCCAGAGTATAGGTTCACACCAGCTCCAGCGTCCTTGTGCTTAGTATATTTCCAGTTTCCTGATTACCATATTTTGACCCCGGCTTGTTCCTGACTATTCTCCTGCCTGATCCTTTGGTACCGTATCCAGTGACTCTGTGTATGACCCAGCTTGCCGTTTGACTATTCTTCAGCCTTATCCCAGTGTACCGCGAACTGTGCTTCCAGTGTATGACCCGGCCTGTCCTTAGATACTCCTTTGCATTTCCCTTGTGTTCCTACTTGCCCGCACTGATACCAACTCGGCTAGACGACCACGATTCCATATTTCACAAGCTACCGCCACTCATACGGGGAACCTGACCAGGGGGCCGCGACCGACGTGTCGGGTGCCGCAGAAGCCCATATCCCGCTTGGAGGGGTCACTGGCAGAAAACCCCCGGCACGGTTAGACTCCGCGCCCCTGTGTCAGGTCTAGCCAATCCCCGAGTGGTAGTGCACCCCAAGTTTGTGACAGAATACTCTGGCCGAACTGGAATATGGAGTCCGCTAGTGGTTTGTCTCAGAAAGAACTCCTGGAACTCCTGCTGGCCAGGGTTAACAAGCAAGAACAGGACCAAGCTCTGATTATGCAAAGCTTGCAGACTCTGCAGCAGCAAATGGACTTCGCTCCACCCTCTCCAACACCTGCTATATCAGATCCAGGCACTATTGGAGTGCTTCGCCAGCTAATACAGCAGTTACAGGGGCTGCTGGCCAACATCCTCACTCTTGTCATTAAATTGCTTGGCGATTCCGCTATGGGTTTGGTACCTGCTAGACCCTTAGATTCTAGTCCAGGAACCCCATCGGCAGATGCATCTGTGTCTTGTAAGGACAGGTTCCTGAGTCAGCCTCGTCCTCAGCTGACAGATGAGGAACGCCAGCGGCGCAGGTCCTTGAACTTGTGCTTCTATTGTGGAGCCCAGAACCATTTTATCCAGGATTGTTCCCTCCGTGAGGCCAGGATTAAGAGTACTGCTTCTACGCTCACTCCGGAAAAGTTCCGTGGTTATCACTGGGGTCCCAGAACTAAGATCGTTTTACATAAAGACAGTAAAATTTTGGGCAAGCCACAAGAGGAGATCCTGTCGGTCCCAGCCCCAAGTGGGGGTCTGCACACATCCAGATGCCCAAAGTCTCCAACCCCAACGGGGGTATTCCCAAGCATTTTGCCCCAAGAAGGGTTTCCAAGTGTTGTGTTCCAGAAGGGGCATCAAAGTACTACACCCCAAGTGGATCCTCACAGCGTCGAGTTCCTAGAGGGATCTCAGAATAGTGAGCCCCAAGAAGGGATACAGAGTACTTCACCTCAGAAGAGGTCTCGGAGGGTAAATTCCCAGGAGGGTTCTCAAAACTTCAAGCCACAGAAAGGGGTTCAGAGTGTCGTGCACCAGGAGGGGTCTCAGACTGTCAGGATCCAAGCAGGGTCTCAGAGTACCACACCCCAAACAGGGTCTCTGAGCATTGCGCCCCAGGTGGGTTTCCTGAGCACTGCACCCCAAGAGGTGTCTCTGAAGGTGGTACCCCAAAAGGACCCTCTGGACGTCACACCCAAAGAGGAGTCTCTGAGTGTGGCTTCCCAAGTAGGGCCACCGAGCACTTTGCCTCAAGAAGGGGCTCTGTCTATCACCCCAAGTGGGGGTTCCGAGTCTATCACCCCAAGTGGGGGTTCCGAGTCTATCACCCCAAGTGGGGGTTCCGAGTCTATCACCCCAAGTGGGGGTTCCGAGTCTATCACCCCAAGTGGGGGTTCCGAGTCTATCACCCCAAGTGGGGGTTCCGAGTCTATCACCCCAAGTGGGGGTTCCGAGTCTATCACCCCAAGTGGGGGTTCCGAGTCTATCACCCCAAGTGGGGGTTCCGAGTCCGTTACCCCAGGTGGGGGTTCCGAGTCCGTTACCCCAGGTGGGGGTTCCGAGTCAGTTACCCCAGGTGGGGGTTCCGAGTCAGTTACCCCAGGTGGGGGTTCCGAGTCAGTTACCCCAGGTGGGGGTTCCGAGTCCGTTACCCCAGGTGGGGGTTCCGAGTCCGTTACCCCAGGTGGGGGTTCCGAGTCCGTTACCCCAGGAGGGGGTTCCGAGTTAAGCACCCAAGAAGGGTGTCCCCAGTTAATCACCTCAGAAGGGGATTCCGAGCCAATCACCCCAGATGGGGGTTTCGAGTCCTTCACTCCAGACGGGAGTTCCGAGTGTGTCACTCCCAGTAGAGATCCATCTGCCCTTGCCTTCGGGCATGAGGACCCATCTGCCCTTGCCTCCGGGCATGAGGACCTATGTGCCACGGCCTCCGGGCCTGTCTCCGTGGCCTCCGGGCCTGTCTCCGTGGCCTCCGGGCCTGTCTCCGTGGCCTCCGGGCCTGTCTCCACGGCCTCCGGGCCAGTCTCCACAGCCTCCGGGCCAGTCTCCACAGCCTCCGGGCCAGTCTCCATGGCCTACGGGCCTGCCTCCAAGGTCTCCGGGTCTTCCTCCGCAGCCTCCGGACCTGTCTCCAGTACCATCAGGGTCTCTAAGGTTCCAATGCCTGCCATTCAGGAAGATTTACCTGCCATGCTGGAAGTCCCTACCCTACCCGAACTGTCCTCCCAGTCCATTCTTCAGGGGAATCCAGTTCAATTAGATCCATCTAAAGAGCCTCGGTTCGTCCAATTTGATGGAAATCTCACCCATTTTCAAGCCCTAGCAGACTATTATTTAGATGCTATGAACTCTGATCCATCCTCTGGGGTTAATTTGGCAAACATTGTCAAGTACTTAGTGTTGTCATTCAAGGGAGAAGCTATGGAGTGGGTTAGTCCACTCATTGAGACTCATGATCCCAGGCTAAAAGACCTAATTTCTTTTTCCAGGGCTGTGGTTGAAAGATTTGGACCCAAGACTCCTGGTGATAGGTCTATCCTTGCCGCACCTGAGATCAGTCAGAGTGGTGAGTCAGCTAGACTACATTCTAAAATTCCCAGAGCATCTCCAAAAAATTTTTTGAGACCAGATTCCTTGAATTTAAGAGGTGGAGTTATATGTGTAGGTTCTTCCAAGTTGGTGGTGGATCCTCATGAACTCCCTACACTGATCATGGACAAGGATTCAAGTTCAGAGTGTGGCTCAGATCATGATGTCACTGCTTTGTTGGGACGTCCAATATTCTCTACTGCCCGTTTTGTAGAACCAAAGGCCACATCTCAATCAACCAAATCCAAACGATCTTCCAAAAAGACGAAGCACCGCAGACGACCTTGAAAGTATCCATGTGGGGTGTTCGGAGCCCACCCCTAGAGGGGAGGGTAATGTCACAACATTCAGTTATTGTATTGTTTCTTACCTGGTTTGTGGCTTCTCCTGTCTGTTCAGCCTGCTCCATGCTGCAAGGAAGTTCTGTGTGGCCTGAGCTTTGCTAATTACAGCACCTGGAGGAGTCCTTGCTGCTGACAATCTCTGTATAGCTGAACTGTGCTGTGAGATCTGAGCTCAGCTAATTAGTTACACCTGGGTAACTCTCTCCTGCAGGAGAGTTCAGTGTAAACTGAGCATGCTCAGCCCATTGATTAAGTTCACCTGTGGGTTCCCTGTGCTTCCTATAAAGGGCAGCCTCTGGGAGACAGAAGCTGCCAGAGTATAGGTTCACACCAGCTCCAGCGTCCTTGTGCTTAGTATATTTCCAGTTTCCTGATTACCATATTTTGACCCCGGCTTGTTCCTGACTATTCTCCTGCCTGATCCTTTGGTACCGTATCCAGTGACTCTGTGTATGACCCAGCTTGCCGTTTGACTATTCTTCAGCCTTATCCCAGTGTACCGCGAACTGTGCTTCCAGTGTATGACCCGGCCTGTCCTTGGATACTCCTTTGCATTTCCCTTGTGTTCCTACTTGCCCGCACTGATACCAACTCGGCTAGACGACCACGATTCCATATTTCACAAGCTACCGCCACTCATACGGGGAACCTGACCAGGGGGCCGCGACCGACGTGTCGGGTGCCGCAGAAGCCCATATCCCGCTTGGAGGGGTCACTGGCAGAAAACCCCCGGCACGGTTAGACTCCGCGCCCCTGTGTCAGGTCTAGCCAATCCCCGAGTGGTAGTGCACCCCAAGTTTGTGACACTACCTACAGGTCATTGTATAAGAGACGAGTGGATGTAACAATTTTTGTAATTTTTTTTCCAAATATACAGTATGATAGTGTTATAATCTGAGGATCATAGTAACAATGTCACTTTAAATGGAGTGAATCCTCTAGTGTGTATGTGACTTAACACCATCATCCACCCAACTCTTCATCATATAATATCATTATGTCTAGAGAATATGTGATGTCCGCACAAAGTTAGGGATAGTGTAGCGGTGGTGTGTCAGGCGTTCCCACACCGCAACTTACACAGAGTCCCTAGGTCTCCATTTCCTTATGGCCTGCAATGTCACCTGTTCCTATGCCCTTTGGTGGCAGAGATCTATTTGATCATTATATATTTCAGGTACATTACTTGGCTTTGGCCGTTTCTATATGACTAGCTTATATGTAAATCCAGTAGTGATAGTTTGGGAGATGCTGTGTATTACATAAAGGCTACTTACCCTCCGTATCATTTAGGTGCTCCATCACAGACTGTAGGAACCTTTGCAGGACATTCTGCAGGTAGTAGTGATGGAGACTTGCATCCAGCAATGTGGCAGAGGTGCTTCTGAACCACGGAACTCTGCGCTCTACTATTTCATTGATGCTGTCATACCAGTATAGAGTGATGTCATCTATCGCCCTTGTTGCGTAGAATGAGGGGATATCAGGCGTAGGATCATTGGTGACGGTCGCAAATAAATAATGGGAGTGGCTGTCTGCACGGGAGGAAATGACACACACATAACGGTCATAATGAGGGTGATGTCTCATACAACATAAAGGGGCAGATGTATTATAACGGCAATAAATCTCCCTGCTTCGCCTCATTACCGAAGGGACAATGTATCATCTTGTACGTCACAGCGGAGGAGCAAAACCCCCTTTGGCAAAGCCTCCTTGATCGGACACCGCACAACGGCGGGCTGTCTGTCCATGTCCGGCCAGCTGTACTGGGCATGCGTGAGATCTTGCTATTATCGCAACATCTCCTGCGCAGCCGTGGTCGCCACAGACAGCACTGTCCCTGCTGTGGAGATAGTGCTGATACTACTTCTACCCTATAACGCTGCTTCATACATCTGCCACAAACAGGCTCCAGAAGTTCTATTGAAGATGGAATGTTCCCCTTAGCAACTAATGAGATCCTATTATCTTATAAAAGATTGGTTGCCTATGTATCAAAGCTTGGAGAGAGATAAAATACAAACCAATCAGCACCACAATGTAACATGGCAGCTAGGAGCTGATTGACTGGTACTTTATCTATCTCTGATGTATCTCTTGCCAGTGTATCACTCTCCAAGCCTTGGTACATACGTAATAGTACATAATGGGGCAGATTTATTAAGTTCGGTGAAGTGAAAATGGGGGGAATTTACTAAAGGAAATTTGTAAAAAATAGGTGTATTTGTATCCAGAAATACACTTATTTTTGACATTTACTATCCCAAAAATATGGCAATTCGTAGTCGTATTGATGTGCTATCAATACGAATACGAATTGCCGTATTTTCGGCTTCAGCGCTGCCCGGCTCCCTCTCCTCCACCGCGCCTCCTCCTTACCCCCCTTACTTATGACAAGCCGGGCTGCTGCATTAAGGTACGGGGTGCCAGGGTGCAGGGCCGGGCAGCGGCTGATACACAGTTCAGCGGCGCAGCCAGGACCCAGGGACACAGCGGTGGGGGTTTTTTAGGGAGCGCTCCCCAGGAAAAACTCACCCACTGGGGAGCGCTCCCTAAGAAAAAAAAAAACACCACTGAAGGGGTTAATAAATCTGCCCCAATGTTCCATAATATGCTTGCAGGGAAGAAATGTCTCTGCCTTTTACTCAATAAGACATTACAGAGACGTAACAGAGACATTACAGATGGGCTCCGTATCTTGGAGAGAGGTTTTGATTGTATGCCTTAACTTAAGGCATACAATTAGATGCGATGGACCCGATTTTTACATTGGATCCAATGTTAAATGGTCCCTGAGACCCGATTTTACATTGGGTCCAATGTTAAATGCCCCCCAGACCCCATTTTTTATTGTATACCCACCCTGTTCATACCCCCACTATCCATGTGGGCTTGGAGTTGATTTTATATAGTGTGGCGAGCACTATAACATGTATTCCTTGTCCGCTCGCCACACTATATAAAATCAACTCCATGCCCACGTGGATAGTGGGGGTATGAACAGGGTGGGTATACAATAAAAAATGGGGTCTGGGGGGCATTTAACATTGGACCCAATGTAAAATCGGGTCTCAGGGACCATTTAACATTGGATCCAATGTAAAAATCAGGCCATCGCATCGCATCACATGGGATTTGGTCGCATGCGATGCGATCGACCCGATTTTTCCGACCCGATGAAAAAATCGGGCGCCCACATATTACACAAGTACCGTTTTGGGTTAACACCAAATACAGAGTAATACTTATTACATTTCCGTGTAAGAAGGCTTCCTTACCTTTATCTCATAGGGTCTCAATCTCGGTCCTCGGGACCCCAAACAGTTCATGATTCCATGTAACTAGCTCCACTTGTGGATCATATAAAATGTTCCAGTGAGTAATGAGCGCACCTGTGCACCTGCCGGGTGACCTGGGAAACGTGAGCTGTGTGGGGTCCTGAGGACCCAGTTTGAGAACCACTGCTTTATCACATTTCTACTAGACTCAGCAAAGGTAAAATCGGGTTGGAACAGTAAATGTAAACAAATGTAAACCTCAGCAAGTGCAGAAGAAATAATAACCTTATACTGAGTGCTAGCTCTGTGACCTTACCTGCAAAGACACAGGGAGCAGATAGGAAAGGCATAAGAACGCCAAGCACTCTATATATCTCCATCATTAAGCAGGTGCAGACTGCGTAGAGTTCTTGTGTTTCTGATCCTGATAATACTGGTGTAACCTACGGCTGGCATCTATCCCCCCCCCCACCCCCAAATGGTGCAAACTGTCAGCTTAGGGGAAGGTCTCTGGATGCCAGGCAATGCCAGGAAACGTTCCATCATACTATAGGAGATAATGTGCATACCTCACATTATCCCACGGGTTCAGGTGAAACCATGGCTGACGCCACCTAGTAATACAGGTTGGGATAAGTAAGAAAATGAGAAATGGAATGTATGGGAGTAGTCTGCAGAGAGAAGGCAGAAAATCCTCGGGTGGTATTATGTTTCCAATCACCTATTAACTATGTCATTATATTCAGAATTAAAGTAAGCACAAAATCCACCTGAGATGGAAGTTTATATATCTGTGATTATCTGTGATTATCGCTGTACGTTGTGTTGTCTCTGTGTTCCTATGTAGGGCCAAATTCCCCAGCTCTTAGAAGTATTTTAATTAGACATTTTTCAAGATAATGTCTAAACTCTAAAAACCCCTGGCATCGTTTGGCAAATGTACCCAGCTTTACCAGCAGATCTGTGTCCATACATTGAGCTGGAAAAGTCTTGTCCATACACCGGATGGCATCAGCTATCTTACCACACGCAGTACAATCATCATTGCTGATGTGCTATTTCTTGGCACTGACCATCTGGACCTTGGACTACAACAGTGGTCTACAACAGCAGGACAGTTTTGACCAACTGAAAGTTAATTTTGGGGAGAAAGCAACGTCCCGAAAAACTGTCTTTGTATGGTTTGCAGAATTTCGGCAGGGGAGACGGTCCCTGGAAGACGGGGAATGCTGCGGCCGTTGGGACATAGTTGAGGTGGACACCATAGTGACCATGGCCCAGTTAGAGGAGATAGGCATCTCCTCGGGATCTCTTCTCTTGATACTCCACAAAAATCTTGGCCTGAGCAACATTTCTGCCTGCTGGGCCAAATTAGAAGACTTGAGAATGGAAGAAGGCTTGGGGGACATGGTGCTGCAACATGCTGGACAGGACTGGTGATGGTTGCTCAAACTCTGTCTAGGAGATGATCAGTTGAGATGCCTCCTAGACCTACAGTTAGAACCCCGAGACTGAATGGTTGGAGGTGAAGTTCCGATGTGAGCGCAGCATGGCCAAGCAGATGGTGGTTGTTTTTGTAGCCAAGACTGGCTACATAGCTACTGTACCACTTGTGTAGCAGTGCATCATCACTGGGGACTGGTATACTAACCAATGCCTGCCGCAAGTGCTGGAAGCTATTTCCAGGCACCATCCAAAAACTTGCACTTGTAAGGGGAAATTTACATAGATCAAATGGGTAAAAATCTCCCATTCCTGGGCCGGGAATCCCACATTGGAAATTTACTAAATTAAAAAATCAGCCAATTTTACTTTATTTATGAATGAAAATCATGATAGAAAACACAAGTACAAATCAGTAGACAGCAGGACAACACAAAAAAAACTCTTACTGCCCTCTACTGGACAATATCAGTCACTTTATGCCACAGAGCACAGGGAGAAAATAAAACACTTTGGGTGACATTCTATGGTTTGAGATAAATGCGCATTTTTTTTATCGCACCACTTCGCCCTTTTTAAAATCGCAAGATTGGCCCGTTTTTCGCATATTTAATGAGGTGCGAAAAACGGGCCAAATAGTGCGAGTTGGTGCGATGTCTTTAGTCCTGAAAATGTGCGATTTTCATGTCTGAAAATCGCACGTTTGCATTAAATCGCAAATTTAAATAAAAAAAAACCAGCGCGGGGTCCCCCGCCAGAGCATAACCAGCCCCGGGCTCATTGAGCCGGTGCTGGTGACATAAAATCAGGGTCCCCGACAAATAGGGGTCCCCTTGATTTAATGCAACCAGCACCAGGCTCAAGGTCCGGCGCTGGTTCCCAAAATACGGGGGACAAAATGACTAGGGGTCCCCCGTATTTTAAGAACCAGCACCAGACCCAACTAGCCAGCAGGGTAATACCACAGCCGGGGGACACTTATTATATAAGGTCCCGCGGCCAAAGCATTAACCCCCTGGCTGGTCAGCATGGGCAGGGGTCCTGGGGAAGTGGGGACCCCCCCAAAGAAGGGGTCCCCCCCTCCAGGACTTACCAGCCCATGCTGAAAGTCCGGGGCTGTCCCCGATGCCCCTGGGCGGTGGGCATCGGGCTGATGTAAAGTGTAAAAAAAAGAATATAAACTATTGTTTTCTACTGTAGAACTATAAGTCCCAGCAAGCCTACCCCACATGCTGGGACTTGGAGAACCACAAGTCCCAGCATGCGGAGCATTAAAGGGCCCGCTGGCACTTGTAGTTCTACAGTACAAAAAATAGTTAAATAAAACACACTGACACCCTGAAAAATAAAAGTTTAATACATCCATAACACACACATACTGATACTTACCTACCTTGAGCCCGTAGGTCGGTCCCTGGGTCCGGGCTCCAGGGCCGAAGAGTCCGGTTCCGGGGCCTTGGTCCTGGTTCCGGGGCTGGTCCGGGGCTCCTGGGCTGAAGAATCCGGGGTCCAGGATCCAAAGTAGTCCACAGGGGTACCTGAGGAAGGAAATCCTACTCACCTGGTCCCCGGCGACGACCCCGGCATCTTCAGCTCCAGGCGCGCTGTTCCCGGCTGCTGTGGTACCCGCTCACGGACTGGAGAGGCGCAGAGATGTTTCATCTTCCGCGCCTCTCCTCAGAATGATTTCATTGGCCGCCTAGCGGCCAATCAGGAGCCGAGAAAGTCGGCTAAAATGACGCAATTCTGACACTTTCTCATCAGAGATCGGCATATCCAGTTATTTAACCGGCACGGTCAGGGGTGAGGTAGCATGGGGGAGCGGGGGTCCCCCAGAAACCGGGAGGGTTGCCCACCTTTCCAGGAGGCCGGGAGGGGGACCCAATTTTCGGGACCCTCCCGGCCACTCTGGGAGGGTAGGCAACCCTGGGTAAAGCTCTTGGTGCCAGTAATATAAGGGACTAATGGGGCCTACAAACTTAACGATTCCCAGGCATTTTCTAGCATCGCTCAGAACACTCATCTCCCCGTGTGTAGGCCCCATAAGAGCTTAATACTATGAGCTAGTTACACCAGAGAGGTGTCTTACATCTGCCAGCGCTGTAGAAATCATTCGATGGTTGGCGAGGGGGGTGGCCATTCGTGCGGGCGACGTGCAGCGTTAAAATTACTCAGTCAACCTCAGCTCCTTGTTCCTCCACGTGGGGACACAACAGGGGCCTTCCTGTAGGTGCTCCCTGCTTACATACCCCACCGCGGGGGCTCCTGGGACAGGACGCTCGCCTCCGCTGGGCGAGCCCACGTCGCCCGCTGATAACGCGCCTCGGGCGGCTTCCGGTTTTGGAGCCACGGCCAGGTGCCGGGGGGGAGGAGCGCCTCTGTGCCCCTCCACACTCCCCCCCTCCTTTTCCTTTGTGGTCCATGGACCAGTCGAAAGATGGGTCGGCATACCGTGGGGCGGGAACCGCCCTTGTAGTACGGTGTGAGCGCCGGGCTGGGTCAACCGTCGTCGGGGCGCCTTCTTCATGGTGCTGAGGGGTTGGCGATAGGGTATCTGGTCCTGGCTGGGGAAGCCTCGGCATGTCGAAGGGGGGTCCTGAGCGGGTGGGGTCACTGTTATGGTGGGGAGCCCTGGGAGGGGCGCAGGCCACCAATACAGCATGGCGGGAGCTGTGTCAATCCCTTCCGGGGTGGGCTGCGGAGGACAGGGCGTGGGTGCACCACAGGGCCGCAGCATGTTTCAGTGAAGGACGCAGCTGTTTCGGCTGCCACCCTCATTGGTTACCACATAGAAACATAGAAACATAGAATTTGACGGCAGATAAGAACCACTTGGCCCATCTAGTCTGCCCCTTTTTTTAAACATGTTACCTCAAACCATATTTGATCCTTATTTTTTTGTAAGGATATCAATATGCTTATCCCAAGCATGTTTAAATTGTACTACTGTATTTGCGTCTACCACCTCTGTTGGGAGGCTATTCCACTTATCTACTACTCTTTCTGGGAAAAAATTCTTCCTCGCATTTCCCCTGAATCTTCCTCCCTCTAGTTTCAGTGCATGTCCTCGTGTTCTGTTGCTCCTCTTCCTGTGAAGAATGTCTCCCACCTGTACCTTGTTAAAGCCCTTGATATATTTGAAAGTTTCTATCATGTCCCCCCTTTCCCTTCTCTGCTCTAAAGTATACATATTAAGATCTTTTAGTCTTTCCTGGTACGTTTTGTGATGTAGGCCATGCACCATTTTAGTTGCTCTTCTTTGTACAGTCTCTAATGTATTTATATCTTTCTGGAGATATGGCCTCCAGAACTGAACACAATACTCTAGGTGAGGTCGTACCAATGACCTATACAGTGGCATTATTACTTCTTTCTTTCTACTGCTGATACCTCTCCCTATGCAACCAAGCATCTGACTTGCCTTCTTCATTGCATTCTTCATTCTTCATAGACGGGATTATCGGGGGACAATTGCCGATGGACCACAGAGGCCTGGGTCTCCCATCGGTCGCTCAACTTGCTCTGTGGCCGCTTGTCACGGATGCTTTGACCCATGGTTAGGGGTCCTCCCAAGGCTCGTCCTGGTTGGGGGTGGGTGGTGGTCCCCATGTTTCTCTTGCCAATCTCTCCCAAGTCGTCCGTAAGTGGCTTCTTAGCTCTTCCACCCACCCACTGGGGGTTATCTGTTCTTCTGTCGCCAGGGAGAGGTCGAGGTCTTGCACTTCTCTCCCTGGCCTACTGAACATCATGAGGGAAGGGGAGAATCCTGTGGTGCGCTGGACTCTGTTATTGCAGACCCACACCAACTCCTGGCCGAAGTCTGGCCACCGCCGTTTCTGTTCCACCTTCAGGGTCCTGAGCATCTGGAGGAGGGTCCGGTTAAAGCGTTCACAGGCTCCGTTACCTTCTGGGTGATATGGCGTGGTCCTGGACTTCTGCATGCCGTAGGTCTGGCACAGGTGTTCCATCACTCGGCCTTGGAAACACGCCCCCTGGTCAGAGTGGATGCGTTCGGGGCAGCCGTACCGCCGGATGAACTGGTCAAAGATCACCTTGGCTGCGGTGTCTGCAGTCTGATCCCGAGTGGGGGCGACAACTGTGAACTTAGTGTGGTGGTCGGTCATCACGAGGGTGTACTGGTGCCCTTGCACTGACTCTCCGACGAGCACGTAATCGATCATGAGGAGTTGTAGGGGTTGGGTGGTGACGATGGTCTGCACAGGTGCCCTCTGTTCCATGGGCTTGGTGACCTTGCATCTTTCGCACGCCCGACATGCTTCCTCCACCATCTGCTGGAGCCCTGGGCAGAAGTATTGCCGATGTAACCACTAGAGGGTCTTGGCAACTCCAAGGTGGGCACCCTCCTGATGGGCTTTCTTAGCTAGCTCCCCGGCGACTTGTTTCGGGACCACAATCTGCTACACTGTGCGGAGCTCTTGTTCCAGGTAGGCGCGACGATACAACACCCCCTCTGGGACCACAAGTCGGTCCTACTGGTGCAGCACACCCTGGCCGGCTTCTCTCGTGAGGTTCCTTCCAGTCGCAAATGGCCCTCAAGGTGGGGTCTTGTCCTTGCTCCGTGGCCCAACCTTTGCAATTGTAGGCCACATGAGGTGGCCTGCTGGATCGTCGGCGGTGGGCCTATCTTGGCAAACTGGGGCATCTCGAGTCCCTCCCGCTCCTCATCCGTGGGGCCGGTGGGGACATCCACTGGGAACCAGGACAGGGCATCCGCATCGGCATTTTCTTTTCCCGGTCGGTAGTGTATCTTCAGGGGGAACTTGGCCAGCCGGGCATTCCAGCGTTGTTCTAGGGCCCCGAGCTTGGCTGTGTTTAGGTGGGCTAGGGGGTTGTTGTCAGTGACCACTTCAACTTCGCCCGCTGTTAAGTATTCTGGGAATTTCTCGGTGACCGCCCACACCAGGGCCAGCAGTTCCAGCTTGAACGAGCTGTAGTTGTCGGGGTTGCGCTTGGTGTCCCGTAGGCTTCAACATCCGTAGACAATCACTCTCTCCTGGCCTCCTTGAACTTGTGACAGAATGGCCCCCAGTCCCTTGTGGCTCCAGTCGTTGTAGAGTATAAACGGCTTGTCGAAGTCCGCGCATGCCAGTATTGGCGCCTGCGTGAGGACTTCCTTGAGTTGGTGGAACGCGTCGTCTTGCCTGCGACCCCACTCAACCACTCTCCTTCGAGTGTCAGTGGCTACACCTTTTAGCAGTTCATGAAGCAGGGCCGCTATCTTGGCAAAACCTTTAATGAATCTCCTATAGTAACCTACTAGGCCCAGGAAGGCACGTACTTCGGTTACGGTAGTCGGCGCCTTCCATCCTTGTATTGTGGCCAGCTTTCCAGGGGTTGGTTGCACACCATCCTCGGAAACCACGTGGCCTAGGTATTCTAGGCAGGTCTTCAGCAGGTGACATTTCCGGGGTTTCAACTTGAGGCCGTAGTTCTCCAGCGCTGTAGGACCAAATCGAGCCTCCGTAGGTGTTTGTCCATCGTGGGGTAGAAGACGATGATGTCGTCTAAGTAGATCAGGATGGCTTCGAAATTTAGGTCCCCCAGGCAATGGTCCATGAGGCGTTGGAATGTGGCAGGTGCATTGGAGAGCACAAATGGCATCCGGCAGAAATCAAAGAGCCCCATGGGGATGATGAAAGCACTCTTGGCTTGGTAACATTCCACCATCGGTACTTGCCAGTACCCGCTGGCCAGATCCAGCGTTGAAAAATAGCGAGACTGGCCTAGGGCGGCTAATGATTCCTCGATGCGGGGGAGGGGGTAGGCATCCCTTACCATGCAGCTGTTCAGTTTCCGGTAGTCGACGCAGAACTAGAGGGCCCCGTCCTTCTTCTTGACTAGGACTATTGGCGCAGCCCAGGGGCTCTTGCTCTCCTTAATGACCCGGTTTTCTAACATCTAACGAATCATGGGCTTTACCTCCTGGTACAACCAGGGTGGTATTGGTTGGTAGCATTCACGGACTGGAGGGGTGGGCCCTGTGTTGATTTTGTGTTCTATCTCGCGGGTGTAGCCAAAATCCTGTCTCTTCCACAACAGCCGCTCCAGACGCTTTGCATCTGCCGGGTGAATTTGGTCCAGAGTCACGTCCGTCTGTTCCAGGATGACCCGACCGTTCCAGCTGTCAGTGGGGGCCTCCTGTTCCTCCATGCCCACGGACAGCGTCCAGGGCACCTTAGCATCGGGGTGGAGTGTCACGCCCCGTTGGGGTATGATGCGGTCTGCAGGAATCGTGTGTACTAGAGCCATGGTGGTCCTGGCAGGGATCGGGGCAGGGTGGCTCCCCAGGTTGCATATCCTGACTGGCACCGTCACACCTTTGACCATGGCGAGGGCCTGGGCCACGATGAGGCCAGCCTCTGCTTGTCGAAACCAACAGGGCTCGATGAGTACTTCCTTCCCTTCCAACCGGCGCTGCGACCTCACTGGCAAGTCCAGGATCACCTCCTGCCGGGCGGGAATTTTCAAATTCTGCTTATGCTGTGTCTTGACATGACTAATCAGCCCCATTCTTTCAGCGGCCCCTGGCTCTTTACACAGCTGCACCACCCTCTGGAGGGCCTGTTGGACCGGCTTCTGCACTCGGAGGTGTTTCCAATAGCGAGGGCCTTTTTCCTGGACCAGGGCCTTATCCATGCAGTGTAGGATATTCATGCCCAGGATGATGGGGCCATGGGCTAACTCCTCCCCGACAACTACCATCACGCCCTTCTTGCCCAGGGCCTGGCCATACAGTTCCATTTCGATCCATATGACCCCTACAATGGGGATGGGGAGGTTCTTGGCGGACTTGAGGGTCACAACATGGATGCGTTACATAGACGATATCTTTATGATATGGAGGGGCAGTGAACAACAACTCAAAGAATTTGTCAACCACCTGAATACAAACACCTTAAACCTCAAGCTGACGTATACCCACGACTGTTCCAGTATTTCATTTTTGGACTCAAAAATTTACAGAGGGGCCCAAAACATGATAGAAACAGAACTGTTCCGCAAGACAACGGCTACCAATAGTCTTCTCCATCAATCAAGCGCGCATTTTCCGCCTACTGTAAATAACATTCCGAAAGGAGAGTTTCTAAGACTTCGCAGGAACTGCTCCAATGATGAAACCTATAAATCCAACTGCAAAGACCTTACTAAGAGGTTAAAAGAGAGAGGATATTCTAACAGGGCAATCAAGAAAGCAGAAAGAACGGTAATTTCCACGGATAGATCAACAATGCTATTCCAAGACAAAGGACCTCCATCCAAACCTACTGATAATACCATCAGATTCGTAGGCAATTACTGCTCAGAATGGAAAGAAATAAAAAACATCATTCAAAACCATTGGCCCATCATCCTTAGTGACATTGACCTGGCTGCAAAAGTGAAACCCCAAGTGGACATGAGTTGGAGGCGTGCCCCAAATTTGAAAGATCAATTGGTACACAGCCACTTCACCAATAGAACAACTAAATCTTCACTCCCCAAAGGCACCCACCCCTGCGGAGGCTGTAAAATCTGCCCCTATGTCAATAAGACCATCACAATAAATGACAGATATGACAACACCATCACAATCAAGGATTTTTTCAATTGTAGGAGCAAAAATGTAATTTACTGTATAACATGCCAATGCAACATGAAATACGTGGGATTAACTACAAGGATGCTCAAACAGCGAGCCCTAGAACATCTAGGCAATATCCGTAATGCTCCATCAGACGTCATAAAAATGAAAAAACTGACCACGGTAGCCAGACATTTCTTGAAAGCACATGAAGGAAAACCAGCTGGTTTCCAGATATGCAGTTTGGAACAGATCCACCTAGGACTAAGGGGAGGGGACCTGAACCAGATACTTCTCCAAAAAGAAAGTAAATGGATTTTTTGTTTAGGATCCCTGGCCCCTGATGGCCTTAACGAGGACATCAAATATGGATCCTTCCTGAAATAAAACCACCAACAACTATACCCTCTAAGCTTTATACCTTATCACAGGGTAATCCACACCCATTATCAAACTTCTACTACCAAACCCCACCAATTGTCTGCACATACCCACATAAGGCAATCCCTTTGACACACCTTAGTGCCCAGGCACCCCATCACTATGACCTCACATCCAATTGTAGGAACACCATTATCCCGTACCAACCTTCCCTGTTCACCTGATACACCCAGCCCAAACGCTCCACGTGAGTATGATACCTCACTATACCACCATCATTTAATTTGCACATAGGGGCTTAGACCTCCCTCATGTCACAAGCACGGTTGCACGGTATTCATTTTGTTTTCCATTTTAGCACCATCACGTTATCACATCCCCCTGCCTAGCAACCCCCTAATCACAAAGATAAGTTCACATGGAAGCAAATCCCAATGATTGCTTTCATAACAATCATTCTCACATATCTGCATTAATTTCACGGGTTAAAAAACTGCTCACAATTTTGTCAACCAACTCTGGCACCAGTATCCAGTTTATTAACAGCCACACGCCGAGTGCGGATACTATTATAATTAATTAATTTTTTCCTTTCAAATCAACCCGTCAATTTAACGCATCAATATAACCATCTTTGTTTCATAAGACTATATCTGCCCAAGGCACGATCCATTTTCATATATATATACACATGTATATTCCTAATAAAATGCAAGACAATCTTATTAAAGGATTAAACATCAAAAATTGAAATCAGCAGCCCTATTAACATCCGATAGGTTCAACAGGCTGTCCATCAAAATGAGAGAGAATAAAAGTAAGGGCAACTGCCGTCATTCAAAATGGCAGGAAGAAGCCCGATAGGCGAAACACGTGTCCAGTCCAAAGTTCCAGCCTCTTACTCCTCCGGCCATCAAACAGCACATCAGCGGCGACCCACGGCTCCCATACGCCGCCACCAACACGCTCACCAGCGAGCTCCAGCTCTGCCAACCAGTGAGCCTGACATCACGAAGTCCCCGCGTCCAGCTCCGGCACACAGCATCCGGTGGGTCACATCTCCGTCTTTGTGAACAGCTGTGCGGTCAGCCAGCAACGGGACTATTGATCTCCTCACGTCAGCCGCTAACCTAGGCAGCGGCAGCAGGTCAGACAAGCGCTCCCTCACTGCGGCAAGCAGCTGGGTAGTGCCTCTAATATCTGTAGCCATTTGTGCCTAAATTGTGTCTATTTCATCTTTGCAACAAGCTACCTATGCCTTCTTTGAATGCATTGCCACGAACTGGATAAGTACCATTGGTAACTATACCTTTAAAATCCGCAACCACACAGTGTGTGGCATTATTCAAATGGTGCACACATCGCTCGTGATTATATCTCTAAACTCTGCAACTAACAAACATGCAACTGCCATAGATTGGTGATCATACATAGCTACCAGCAAATTATATCTTACCTAAACCCAAATGTACCCAGTGAAATATAAGAGCTATGTTTATTATGATGCTGACCCTTTTCTTCAGTTGCTGAAGTATCTAGGGACAGCTTATTCCCAAACCAATACGAGTTGTAACATTGATATCTTTTTTCAATTTTGAGATACTTAATAACAACTTAGTTGCAATCTAGTTAAATTTAAGAACTAATCACCCACAAGTGCAGCCCCAAGCATTCATTTTCAGCATTAGTAGGATTCACCTGTTGCGCCTGGTGAGTGATCCCCTCTTGCAGCCCAACAGGCTAAATTTGATAAGATACCGAACTCAAAGATATTGCCACCATACCCCACTGGTCTGCCCAAACCCTCTCCGAACTTGGAAGCCAAGCAGTGGAGGGCCAGGACAGTACCCAGGTGGGAGACCCCCGGGGAAGCCCAGGTGTGGCAACATTATAACAAGGGGTAGGAGCCGCCGTATCAAATAACACCTGTAATAATGACTGCCAGAGTGAGTGTTTATTAAAGAATATTAATCATATACAGAGGCTGTGTAACTTTTTTCTCCCCATGCTACCAATTTAGGTGTATTACCGGACGCTATTAAGCATAATATTGTGTGCATTCAGGGGAACTGAATCATTTCACTGCCTATTATCACTGGTAATTGTACCTCTGATAAAAACAGTGCTCAAATGACATATTAAATGTGTGACCAATCTGCGAATATTCCTTGAACTAAACCAGTCCAAGGATCACACTACATCTTTAATATTTCAAATATAAAATAATTCTCTGTGCCACCTTATTTTAAATAAAGTCTAAATAAAAGTTATGTATTAATTATCAAATTTAATCATTTACAAAGGAGTGCGCCTGTCACGGACCCACCGGTCGCCTGCTCCGATACGTCAATCTGAGCAGCGCCGGCCGTGACTGGGGTTCACTCAGGACACTCGGGTCCTTTCCTTGAGGTACACTGCCACCAGCCAAAACCTGATTTTAGCGCCTGAAACTGCGCAAGGGGCGGCTTGGCTCGCCCTTGACCACACAATACAAGATAACAATGGTAACGTTTTCCAGCCTTTCTCTCCTGAGGCTAATGAGTCTTAGGAACACAGAACCAGAACTGGGGATATGTATTATTTATTCCTAGAAATACTACAGAGCTTTAAACAAAATGGTTACAAGACATTACAATGATTTTAAAAGTACACACAAGTTTTGAATGCAATTTCAGAAATAAAATAAAAAGAGAAAAATGACAGAACCGTATCTTACAATCCTGAAGTGGGGGGGTTCTCCACAAGAAATCTCTCGTCGCCTACAGCCTGATTGCTAGACCCCCAGGTAGTGACACTGACTATAGGGAGAAAGGTCTTAGTTATACCTTGCAGACTCCCTCATCCCTCCCACCCTTGGGATTCCACTCTTTCCATGCTGAAGGAGTGTGGAAGGTCCCTGGCAATGTATCCTTGACAGTCTGCTGTTTTCAAAGTGATTGATCCTCCTTCCTTGCATAGCAGACCCACTGATAAAAGATGTGAAGGAAGGGGACAAACTCTAACCTCTTCTCCTGGACCATGGTTTATGAGGGGCTCAGATCTTATCTTACATCCTAACTCCGGAGGAGTCCACAGATGTCACACTGAGGGAATACAGGCCTCAAACTCAAACCAGGGTCACCTACAGTTTACATACAAGACATGTCCTGATTCCAATACTCACAGGAGACATAACTATTACACCAATATTAGACATACATTGACCGGACAGATAATCCTAACAGGAGGCATACGTTAATTTGATCGATCACCTGATCTGATCGTTACACCTCCCCCTTTTAAAATGGCGCACAGAGGCGGTGACCCACGTCACCGTCTCATCAGTGCGCTATTAACTACATCACCTGGACAGGTAGCAGTGGTCTCTGTGCTGAGACAGACTGCCACTGATTCTGCGGGATCTGTACTAACACTTCACTATACTTGACGTCTGTCATGGCACCACCTGACGCCATAGCCGTGGCTAGGGTGGGCAATGGGCATAGTCCCTGTCCCTCTCGCAGGAGATGGCAAACTAAAAGCACACAGGTGTCCTCGAACCCATAGTCTGTGAGCACACTGATATAGGGGGAGCTGTGTCCATCCCGGCTGGTATTGACACAGCCCACCACAGCTGTGCGTCGGACTCCTGGACACGGATTCTCCCCTGCAGCTGGCAGTTTGGCCTTACTCACTGAGATCAGTACCAGACCATTCCGCCACACCCCAAATGGCCATCCCGCCGGGACTCGTAACTCAGCGCGTTTAACTATACCACAGGTGTGGGGCATTCTCCCAGCACTATATACAGACTTAAAAATGTCTTCCCAGCACCTCTCCTGAGCTGACTGACCCCCCCTCCCCTTCACTGGGGGGAAGGTCCACTCACTCAACACCTCACACCTCATCCTTTTGTGAGATTCGCTCTCTGTGTCTGTGTGTGTGAATTGTGAAGGGGGGCACGTTTCTGCAAGGGGGAATACCAGCAGGTCCTTGTCCCCTGTCTTGGGAACATCCCAGCTCAGCTTTCCTGAGGTTAATGGAGCTGAGTTTACCTGTGCTTCACGGGCCCTCCCACCCTTCTGGTTACACACAGCAGCTTCCCTACTAGCCACTGGCTCTATTCCTGAAACAACCCTCTTACTGTACCCAGGGGTATCTTTCCCACTTCCCAGGTATGGGGCAGCCTGTGCAGGGTTGATTCTCAGTTCTGTGTGGAAAGCCAAGCTTTCCATGGCAGTCCAGGACACCTTCCTGAGCCTGACCTTCCCTCCCAGACCCGCAGGTTCTGTGGCTGGGGTGGTGCCACTGAGGTTCTCAGGAGAGGCATCCGTTATCCAGTGATGCTGGAAAAATGCACTCTCTGGAGGGTTCTCAGTGTCTGGAGGGAACCCCTGCTGTGTTCCTGTATCTTTGTTTGTGTGGCTACAGTAAGGAGGGGGGTTTGGGGGGAAAGCTGCAGTAAGGGACACTCTCTCCCTATCTGACAGGTCTACAGTGCACACAGGACCCACCGGGTCACTTATTATACCTGGTACCACATTTCCCACAGTAGCGCAAGACATCACATTATCAACAGTAACATCAATATCATAACCTGGGGAGACATCCTGCAATACCTGCAAATTAGCCTGTGCATCTTCCACAACACATGGGGCCCATCCTGCTGGCTTACAATTGCACCGTGGCAAAACCGCTATATCTGGATCCCATTGTCTCTGAGCAGGAATGGGGTTATCTGAGCATGTTGTCACCAGTAACTTATTGGCAGGTACATGCTCTGCCTGCAACCAACTCAGATCTGTCCCATTTGTGCAGTTAGCGACCCCTGGCACGATGTCACAACCAGACATCACTGGAAGAACAGGGTTAACGTCTGGCACAGCAACCTTAATGACATCACCATCAGCACTCCTACCACTGATGAGTGAGGGTGTCTCATTCCCAACCAGATTAGGGCATTCATTTAACCCCACAAACTGGCAAGGATTACCCACTATACCTGTCTCTAACTCACCCTCCACCTCCACCGAAGGTACGGCACTATCACAGATCATCCCAGGGGCTTCACACAAAATAACAACATTGCAATGTTCAGCATGGTTACATACTACCTGAGATGCATCATATGGTTCAGAAGGGTTAGCGACAGATATGTGTGGAGTTAATAAAAGTCCCACATCAGTAGTCCCACACATACTTGTGTGCATACAGTCAGAAAGTCCCATTCCTATTTCCGACATAGTCTCTTCCCTGCATACTTTCACTATGCAGTCAGAATACTCACTGGGCTCTTCTGGTGCTGTAGGGGATTTGTACTCTGCAGTCTCCCTGACTGCCACACATCCTACAGTCTCCCTGGTGCTAGCAGAGATGTCAGCTCTCTGAGCATCGGTGGTAGTGTCCAGGGCCAGCTCTTTACTCACAACCAAGCTGACACTCACTTGGCTTCCTCTGTCTGCTTCCAAGACAGGGAACTGTGCATGACGCGGTCCGGTGAAATTCGCGTCAGCGGTCATTTGGGACCTCTGTCCCTTGTTAGGCTCCCCATGATTGATAACAGAGTCCACATCATGATCCAACACATTATTTACTTCCGCAGACAGTAAAAGTTCAGTACGAAGCCCATCTCCTGCTAACTCAGTAGCCACGGCAGATAAAGTCTCACGTAAAGGTTCGCCATCATGATGCCCTGTATCATCCTCCACTGGTTCACCAACAGCGATCAGGCCTCTGAGCCTCCCCAGCACCAACTGGTGTTCACGCTCAGCCTGACGCTCTGCAGCCTCTCGTACGGCTTTGCGCTCCTCAGCCTCTCGTACGGCTTTGCGCTCCGCAGCCTCTCTGTCCACAGTGGCTTTGCGCTCCGCAGCCTCTCTGTCCACAGTGGCTTTGCGCTCCGCAGCCTCTCTGTCCACAGTGGCTTTGCGCTCCGCAGCCTCTCTGTCGACAATGCCTTGGCAGAACTGCACCAGCTGCAAAGCGAATACGGGGTTCACATTCTTAATTTGCCTGATAACAGCTAGAAGGTCGCTCGGCAGTGTAGACTTGCTGGGTCCAGCAGAAGTGTTTGACCCTGGCGCGGAATCGTTTGTACTGTCCAGTGCTGACTGAGCCCCTGGGGTAGGATTGTCCATGGACTGGTTTCCTCCAGCAAGCAATAGTCCTATCGGCATCCACTAGTGCCTGAATCATACGTTTTCTACTCTGGCCAGACCAAGGGATATTCCTCTGCACACACACGACCGCCAGGTCATCTCTCCTCATCTGCTGGTAATCAGCCATCCGGAGTCTCACACTTGTCAAATAAAATGATAGGAAAGAAAAACAAGAGAAGGGAGGGAACAGAAATTGCATCCACTGTGTGACTTTTAAAACTATAGTAAAGCTCTGAGTTCTGATTCTGGTGATGTGGGTATTTTGCACAAAATTCTACCCACACTCACTTAAGTTCTTAAAGAGAAAAATGAATTCTCCACCCCACCGCTTGCCGCCAAATGTCACGGACCCACCGGTCGCCTGCTCCGATACGTCAATCTGAGCAGCGCCGGCCGTGACTGGGGTTCACTCAGGACACTCGGGTCCTTTCCTTGAGGTACACTGCCACCAGCCAAAACCTGATTTTAGCGCCTGAAACTGCGCAAGGGGCGGCTTGGCTCGCCCCTGACCACACAATACAAGATAACAATGGTAACGTTTTCCAGCCTTTCTCTCCTGAGGCTAATGAGTCTTAGGAACACAGAACCAGAACTGGGGATATGTATTATTTATTCCTAGAAATACTACAGAGCTTTAAACAAAATGGTTACAAGACATTACAATGATTTTAAAAGTACACACAAGTTTTGAATGCAATTTCAGAAATAAAATAAAAAGAGAAAAATGACAGAACCGTATCTTACAATCCTGAAGTGGGGGGGTTCTCCACAAGAAATCTCTCGTCGCCTACAGCCTGATTGCTAGACCCCCAGGTAGTGACACTGACTATAGGGAGAAAGGTCTTAGTTATACCTTGCAGACTCCCTCATCCCTCCCACCCTTGGGATTCCACTCTTTCCATGCTGAAAGAGTGTGGAAGGTCCCTGGCAATGTATCCTTGACAGTCTGCTGTTTTTAAAGTGATTGATCCTCCTTCCTTGCATAGCAGACCCACTGATAAGAGATGTGAAGGAAGGGGACAAACTCTAACCTCTTCTCCTGGACCATGGTTTATGAGGGGCTCAGATCTTATCTTACATCCTAACTCCGGAGGAGTCCACAGATGTCACACTGAGGGAATACAGGCCTCAAACTCAAACCAGGGTCACCTACAGTTTACATACAAGACATGTCCTGATTCCAATACTCACAGGAGACATAACTATTACACCAATATCAGACATACTGTACATTGACCGGACAGATAATCCTAACAGGAGGCATACGTTAATTTGATCGATCACCTGATCTGATCGTTACAGCGCCCAAAAAGCGTTTTTGTCTTTCTTTGTCGGTCTCTCTCGGTCTCTCTTTCTGACAAAAAAACCCCCAGTGTCTGGACTTGAGGGTCACCCAGTTCCCGACGCTGGTCTGGGTCAGGTGGGCATAGTGTTCCTGGAAGCATCGCTGGGACATGGTCGACACCTGCGAGCCCGTGTCCAAGAGGCATCACTGGTCCTTTCCCGCTAATCGGGCTATTATGGTAGGGCAATCTCCAATTAAGTCAGAGGAGTGGTTGATGTCCACCACCTCTGCCTTTTTCCTCGTGGTTTGGCCCACAATCGCGAGGGAGGTTAGTTTAAAGGCCTCCGGCGGGAGTGTCCATATCGCCTTCCAGCGGGGCATTCCCGGGAGATGTGTCCAGTTTGACCGCACGCCCAACACCTGGGTCCGTGGGTGTCTCTTCCCCGGGCTCCGTCAGTCCCTTGGTTGGGGGGCGCCTCCCACCTTCGAGAGCGTGTGGGGGAGCGGGGCTCAGACCTCCGCTCTGGCCCTCCTGTTTCAGGTCTGGCGCTGGTACGTCGGTCCTCTACTTGGTCCGCCCACAGGGCCAGCTGGGTTAGGTGTTCTTGCATCTTTCGCAACATGTCGGCGAGCTGGTTTTCACCGGGGCCCAGTGTAGGTTCGGGGCTGGGGGGAGGGTTCGGTAGAGCGTCAGTCCGGGAGTCCCCTCAATCCGGGCTTGGAGGTGGGCCCACAGCCTCTGGTTCCTGAGCCCTTCCACAAGTAGGCCTCGCAGGGCGCGATCCGGGTCGCCTGTCAGTAGGTTTTCATCTGGCTAGGCCTTTACTTCTTCCATACATTCCTGGAGGGCATTCGCAAACTGGGAAATGCTCTCATCCTCTCGTTGCACCTGGGCAAACAGACTTTTCTGGAGACTTGTAGTCGTGGGCTTCTCTCTTTAGACGGACTTGAGGATTGCGAATACCTGCTCAGCGGTAGTCCTCTGGTCTTTTGGCCAGCGCAGTAGGGTCCTCTTGGCGTCCCCTTGCAGGGTATCGAGGGCCACGTCCACCTGTTTGGATTTGGGTACCCGATGCTGTTGGAGGGTGGTATCCAGTTGATCCTTCCAATCAACTGGTCGGACGGCATGGTCCCTGTGGTTAGGCCAGAGGTGCCCTGGTTGGGCGCCACGTTCCCCGTGGGAGGGGTGACGTCGTTCATGGCGCTGGGACAATCAGATCCTGCCTACTATGCCAAAATGTGAGAGGCACGGGGGCGTGACCTACGCCGACGTTCGCCACGCGTACTCACCTCGCCACTCTTAGTCTCTCGTCTTCGGACCGATGATGGTCCCGATACTTCTTCTGGCTCCCGATGCAACGCCACCTGTAGGGGAAACGGGGAAGGAGAATCCCACTATGGGGGGAGGGGATGGTCATCACAGGCACTACTGGCCTCAGACTGGTTACACCCGCTTGTGAAACACGGCCGATGTAACTCGGGGAGGGAACCACTCTGGGGAGGGGAAGGAGCACAAACAACACAATGGGCAATGCAACTTCACTAGCAAGTTGACTCCTGCGGCCTAGCACAAAACGGCACTGCCTACGCAATCCTGCGCAGCTGGCGGCCTAGCACCTACCTAAGCAACCCGTGGCCTACGCAATCCTGGATAGCCTGCGGCCTAGCGCAATTCTAAACAACCTGACACCATGCAGCTGATAACAATACCCACGCTGGCTAGGCCTGAAATGCAGCGTACCTGTGGTAAAGCACAGTAAACCAACAATTGGCCTCAGGGTTAAAACACAGCCTAGCTTCACAAGAAATGCAGGCTAACTACAATGAACACACAGCCTAGCTACACAAGAAATGCAGGCTAACTACAATGAACACACACAGCCTAGCTACACAAGAAATGCAGTTAAAGAAAGCCTCACTGAGGGCTTACCTTCTCCTCTCCTGCGATTTGCTGCTCCAGGGCACAGCAGCTCCGTCCAGTCCGGTCCAGCTCCTTGCTCCTCCAGGTGGGGACACAACAGGGGCCTTCCTGCAGGCGCTCCCTGCTTACACACCCTGCCACGGGGGCTCCTAAGGCGGGACGCTCTCTCCATGTCGCCTGCTGATGACGCGCCACACTATGGGCGGTATTCAATGCGACTGATTCGCCAGGTTTTTATGGCGATTTTGTGCTGTAAGGCGAATTTTTTACTAAAACGGTGAATCACCCTATTCAATGACCAGATGGCGAATACATTTCAAGGTTTTTTTCGCCATGATTCACCAAGTAGCAATCGCTTTCTTTTTATGGTGAAGTGGAAGGTGAACTTTTAGAATAAAGTGTTTTGTTTTTTACAATTGGTGTCAAAAAATCTGGAATTTTATTCTGAGGAGGGGCATGCTATTTTTATTCATGTGCTGTAAGCACATGATAATTTATTTAATTTAAAAAATATATATATATTTTTTTTTTACACAGACCAGCCAGCAGGGGGCCAGAGCCGAGACGCTCATTAGATATTCATATATTCACTTCACCCGATCATTACATATGCATGATCGGGTGTAGTGAATATACCCGGTCCCCTGCTGGCACCCCCGGGGGGCAGCCTGTGCTGCCTGGCACCCGGGGAGATAACCTCCCCCCAACAAACGTTCTGGGGCAGGCAGGGAGACTTCCATCTCCCTGCCTGCCACCGTCCTCAGGCTCCCTGCGGCGTCCGCCGCAGGAGCTCAAATTTGCCAGTCAGGGGCAGCGAGCCCCTGACTCATTGAATACCGGAGCCGGCGAGGCTCCGGAACGCAGCGAGCAGTGGCGAATGTGCAGCGAATCCTAAATAGGATTCGCTGCACGTCGCCGGTATTCACATTGAATACCGTCCAATGTGTGCGTGCGCGGCTGTGCGGGGACCTCAGGCGGCTTCTGGTTTTGGAGCCACGGCAGGAAGCTGGGGGGGGGGGGGGTGGGTGTGAGTACCAGGGCCAGCTAGGGCTCGCAACAGAAATCTTAGGGCCTTGTATACTGGTATTTCTGGGGCCCCCCGTGGCGGCAGTTGCAACACATCTTGGCGGCTGTTGTAATTCATTCACGGCCTCCGGTCTGTAGTCCTGTGTGTGTCGGAGTGCAGTGGGAGGTATGTTCGGCTTGTAGTAGCGAGACTACAGACCAGAAACCGCAGCTGAAGTACAAACAATCGCCGAGCTGTGCCGCAGCCAGGCTCCTGTAGGGGCAGTTAGGTTTTCTACCACTCCACAGGTGTGTCAACCAATTTTACTTTTTTACAGGTGCACACTCTTACTGATCACATAATACCCCTAGTGCTCCTTATATTATTTTGAGCTAGTTTAACCCATTGGAGTTGATAAAAAACAATCGTTGAGACTCTATCACTCACTGTAACTGCAGAGTTGAGCTCCCGTGCCGGACCTCACCTAAACTTTCATGTTTCCAGTGCCCTGCTTTCAGTCGGGAACTTGACTTCTCCCATACTACATCCATCTTCTTGGCTGTTGCGGTGAGCAGGCAGCCGAGAGTGCGGAACAGATGACCTGGGTGATGCGCATGCGCAGTAAACATGCAGGAACTGGAGCTTACACAGCAGCAGCCAGTGGGTGCACTGCCAGTGCAGACAGGAGTCAGCTGGCTCTCTGTCTCCGAGCGCTGAGCGGCTGCGGGCCGGACGAGCGCACACACAGACGCCATACAAAATAAGACACAGAGACGGGTGGACACATTAGACGGCCAGGTCACGTGGGTCACTGACTCACAGCTAATACAGGCAGCTGGGCTGGGGCATGAAAGCTCCGGGGCCCTTAAAATCGCTGGGGCCCATCACACTTGTCCCCCCCCCCCCCCCCCCTGGGGCCAGCCTACGTAGAAACACTTCCAGTGCTCCCCACCTTCTCACACCCACCTGTTCTGCTCCCATGAGACCAGGACATGTATGATTTTATTGAAATGATGAATCCCAAATTATCCCCCTTTCGTGGTCTCCTGCAAAGATGCAAAGATCCCCCTCCCCTCCAACAGTGTATTTCTACCTCACCATGTGCTATTCCTGTAATGTATACCTCCACAGGTTGCACACCCTCTTCGCAGTCCACCCCGGCTGGTTGCCTTGGATGGTTCCTCTGCGGGCAGGCTGTGCATTATGCAGATGTTTCCATACGCTGTGTATCATACTACTACACAAGCATCCGCTTTCCCATATCTGCATTGTGTCCTCATATGGCTCATCTCCCACAGTGTAACCTTCGTAGTGCGCCCAACATGGCTGCCTCATCTGGAACACGTGGAAATGGGATGAAAATTACATGAACCCCCCAATCTGACAGCGTCTATTCAGCAGCGCAGTGGCTGAAAACGGGGGCGCAGCCTAATTTGCATAAGCAGTGCCCTCATTTGCATACGCCACACCCCCTTTTGGGCTTCGCCGCGCGAGTGTCCCTATTCTTCTATTGAAAAAGTTGGGAGGTATGCTGGAGGGTATGGCATTGTTGCAGCCTCGAACGTTCTATGGGGGTTATTCTGGTTAATTCGTAAGGCTGCAAATTCGCAGCCTTGCGAGTCCACCAAACCCCGCCCGGCGAATGAACGCCCAACCGCCGCCCCCTAGAAGTGCGGCTTCGCCCGCACAGGCTGCGAATGGATGTTTTGCATAAACATCCATTCGCATGCCTCGGGTAACCACCCACATCTTTCGATGGTCGCCGACCATCGAATGATGAGGTGCGTGCACGCATATATAAGTGACTTTTAAGTCACTTACATATGCGTGCACGCTAGCGTGGATATGGGCGGGCAGCTGACATCCGGTGATGACAGCTGCCCGCCCCCCGCATCACTGTCTCATTACCATGAGAATGCCTAGCGTTCTCATGGGAACGCCCATGGAACGCTGGGCGTTCCCATATGGTAATGGGGAAGCCTGGCGCCCCCCCCGCACGCCGACATGGGTGCATGCACCCGGCGAACCGAAAGTTTGCCGTGGGTGCACGCACCCTACATCTGCACATGCGCAGAAACGCACCATCAGACCGAATGGATAAGAATAACCCCCAATGTGTGTGTGTGTACTGTGAGACACTGTCTGTGATTCTAAGAGGTCATGGGCGTGGAAGGTCCTAGTTTAGCCCACTAGAAATTAGCAACTACCAAGAAGGGGCATTCCTCGCGACACGCGCTCGTTCTCTCTCTCGCTGCAGCAGCAATTAGTGACACTGATTGGCTGGGGGAGGTCACCTGGTCACGCCGCTCGCTGGGTGCTCTGGGAGTTGCAGTCCCGCCGCCCGCCCGCACTGGCGCGCTTCGGGCCCGCCAGCACTACCGCTCCCAGAGAGCGCAGCGGCGGTGGGTGACGTCACGCAGCGGCCGGCCAACTGCGGCCCTCCGGGGTCACGTGACGCCCTTCTCAGTGGCAGCAGCCGCAGAATAAAGGTAAATGTGGCCTCTACTGTGGTATATATATATAATGCTGGGAGTATGTGTGTACGGTACGGCCTCCTGCCCTGGTAGTGGTGCCGGGGTAGTGTGCCTGCTCCTGCCCGGGGATCTGCCTGCTGCTGGACACAAAGCAGGAGCCTCAGCCCGGGGCAGCCAACCAACTCCGGGGCTGAGACTCTATTGTACATGAGCTGGGGGTGTGAGGTGGGGATGCTGCCCACTGTGCATGTCCTTCTCCTATCTATCTATCTATCTATCCTAGATTTTGTGCAGCTGCAGAATAGCAATCACTGTATGTGGCTTTGCTGCTGTAGAACTATAAATCCCAGCAGTGCAGGCATAGTTCAGAGATAAACGCGCCGTTACTTATTTTATTCATTTACAAAATTGTGTTTGCGGATTCTTGTCATTCTCTGGAACTGGTCTAAGAATTAAAGATTACACCAAATAGTCTTCCGCTGTGTACCGCCTGCGCAGCATACTCTACCAGCTTATCACGGCATGCTGAGACTTGTAGTTCTGCAGCAGCTGTGCCTCCACCGAGAATGTTTCCTTCTATCTGCGCGCTTGGTTTATTTCCAAAAAAAAAAAACGCTACTCTTTACCTAGCACGGCGCCCATCGCGGGCATCGCGGCCATCAAATGCACTAAAAAACGGGTGCGACGCGATGGCCGCGATGCCCGCGATTTCCCATAGGGATCAATGTTAAAAGTGTGATTGGACGCGATTTTACTGTTCAATGCCTCAATGCCCGCGATTTTTCCATAGGAAACAATGTTAAATGGGCCACAGAGCCCTAATAGTGCCCCTGAAGTCTGAAATGGCCCCCACAATTGTTAACGCCACCCCACGATCAACGTGAACCCGAAGCGTGGCGAGCGCAGCGGTACGCGTCCTCTGACCTTTTCATACCCCCACTATCCACGTCGGCGTGGAGTTGAGAATAGAATAGTGTGGCAAGCGCAGCGAGCCACCGAGCCCGAAGCGTGGCGAGCGCACGCGGATACCTTCACAGGTAAACGCGTCCCCTCGCGGGGCTCGCTGCGCTCGCCACGCTTCGGGCTCGGTGACTCGCTGCGCTCGCCACACTATTCTATTCTCAACTCCACGCCGACGTGGATAGTGGGGGTATGAAAAGGTCGGAGGATGCGTACCGCCGCCCCTCGCGGGCTCGCTGCGCTTGCCACACTTCGGGTTCACGTTGATCGTGGGGTGGCGTTAACAATTGTGGGGGCCATTTCAGACTTCAGGGGGACTATTAGGGCTCTGTGGCCCATTTAACATTGTTTCCTATGGAAAAATCGCGGGCATTGAACAGTAAAATCGCGTCTAATCACACTTTTAACATTGATCCCTATGGGAAATCGCGTCGCACCCGGTTTTTTAGTGCATGTGATTGCCGCGATGCTCGCGATTTTTTACCCCCGATGACCGCGATGGACATCGTGGGCGCCGTGCTAGGTAAAGAGTACCAAAAAACCTTTTAATAGCAAGTTCCTAGTTATGGCCACACACTCTGACTGGTATTCCACACACTGGGATGTTACACCATCAAGTTCCTAGTTATGGCCACACACTCTGACTGGTATCCACACACTGGGATGTTACACCATCAGTCTATCAGCTGGAGCACTGATTACACATGATGGGGACATCAGTAATATATATGGGTTTAAGGATAATGGGGCAGATGTATTAAGCCTTAACAAGAGATAAATGCAAGTGTGATAAGGAGAGATAAACATCCAGCCAATCAGCTCCTTACTGACTTTTTTCAAACAGCCTGTAGCATGGCAGTTACCAGGTGATTGGCTGGACATTTATCTCTTTATCACCCTTGGATTTATCTCTTGTTAAAGCTTAATACATCTGCCCCTTTATGTATAAACTTTTATCTATCTGAAGGTTTTCTGTGGTACTTTGTAATTGTAGTAAAACAAGATTGGGTGATTGCATAGATATGGGGGGGGGGGGGGGGGGTGTTTATCTTTATGTGCCCTTGTTGGATGACCGTAATCCCACTTTTAATGGAATTGATCTTTTACTAATGCTTTAATTTCACACCTCCTGCAGGATCATTGTATAGTTAGGAGTCTGCTGTCTGTAGGAGAATAGATGCTTTCCTATGGATTTCAGCCTCATTTATTTTCATTACGTCTCTGAATTGGTGGAGGAGATTTACATGAGGATATTTTCCTTTCCGGCTGCGTAGCGCGTCAGTCCATCTTATATGTGTTAGGGAAGTGCAAATGTGACTGATATGAATGAGGAATTGTAGTCTCTACAGCACTGCGTAATTGGTGGTGCACTATGAACAACCCATAAACAGTGAAGCACGTGTCTCATTATACAGTATTTGATGAATTTGGGAATGCAGACATTTCAGATGTATACACAGTCACCTATCCTCAAATCGTGCCACAGACTTTGTTTATAAGCCACGGCAAACATGCCAGCGTCGCAAATCCTTTGCCTTTGGATTTGTAAGAGTCGCTGTTCCACACATCTGCGTCCCAGCTGTGACAGTGGGGCAGATGTATTAAGCCTTAACGAGAGATAAACGTCCAGCCAATCAGCTCCTTACTGACTTTTTTCAAACACAGCCTGTAACATGGCAGTTAGCAGGTGATAGGCTGGACGTTTATTTCTCTTAATCACCCTTGCATGTATCTCTTGTTAAGGCTAAATTCATCTGCCCCACTATGTGGAGTTACATGTTGCGATGGCTTCGGCGGACGTCTCACTTGTGGTTGGCAACTACACTTGTGATGTCTCACTGCTCCGTCACTGAAAAGGATGGCTGCCGCATCAGCATTACAGTCACACCAGCACCAGGAACTATAAAGAAACTAGAACACAAAATGAAAGAAAATGTACAAAATCCAGGTTGTACAGCCAAGAGTCAGGTCCCATACAAGTGCCCGCGCCAGGCTTCGTAATGCATCATCTGCGTCTTTATGCCAATCGCTGTGTTTATATTTGTCATTCTTTGTGTTATGTAGGCAATGTTACAGATAACATTTGCTCACTATTTTGTAGTGTAGGAACCCACCGGAATGAGGTCATCTTGATGAGATGTTCAGGGGTACTTTACCAATTTAATGTAGGAGGGGGTCTCTAACCCCAAGCATTACAGTAGGACCCTGATAATGAAAAATGATATTTCTGTATAAAGAAAGTGTACATTTAGTCTGTGGGGTACAGGGGTTAGGGTCTGGTTCTAGCAAGGGGGGTAGGTGGAGGTTAAGTATACATACCTGACCCCTGTCGGGATTCTCTCGATCGGAATACCAGCTGGCCATCTGTATGTATCCCGTGTAAAGCAATGTTACAAAACCACACGTATTGTAGTTCATTATGAAAGTATAATCCCCTGTTTTGCAGAAGCCACAATCCTGGTGTATACAGAGTGCAGCGCCCAGAGTGATGGTGAGTACAGTAGCACACACAGTACTATGCTATATGCATCTTAGTCTCCGTTATCTTATACCCCTTTCACACCAGCCTAAATTCCCGTTTTGAGTCCGGGAACAACCCGGTACTACCTCTGGTGTGAAAGGTACCCGGGACAAATTACCGGGCTAATTTGCCGGCAATCCAACCCTGCTACCTAGGACCTGGGGACCTGGCTGGTGTGAATGGGGTAGGGTATACTTACCCGGGTTGCCGGTCCTTGGCGTGCTGTCTGGCACGCAGGCGGCGGGCGCAAATGACGGGACAGGCGGTGGATGATGATGACACAGCTGTCCGGCGGCAGTGAGAGCTACATCATCTTCATCCGCCGCCTGTCCCGTCATTTGCGCCGCCGCCGCCTGTGTGGATCCCTGGCCTGCGCGGAGGACCAGCAACCGGGGTGAGTATTCTTACCACCTCTGCCGCCTGCCCGGCGACTCCCCGCCCCCTTCACACACCAGAAAAAACAGAAAGGGGTATTACACATTAGCATCATGTCTTAAATTAGCTCTGCACAGTGACGCGCTGATTAGGACATGGCGAGTGTTTGCAAAGCAGTGTGGATTTATCATTAGTGGTGCTCTTATCACCATTGCCAAGCAGTACATAATTATTATTCTATGTGCCACTGCATCTTACATAGGTAAATTAAGGAGGAAGCCATAGTCTTGAACCGATGGAACTCCTTGTATTGGCCCCCAGGCATTATAGGGGATGCACCCTAGCTCCTCCTCCTATTTCCAGTTGGCATCAGACCCCAGGATTAACGCTTAGTGTCCACCATTTTGGTGTAGCCTGTGGGCAGCACCATCTTTCTGTTGCTTCAATACACTGCTGAGTTGTCCTTCACTGGCAGCTTTGTGGATTACATAAGTAGGCTAATATTTGTGTTAGGGGGATCATTTGCTCCCCATGTTCCCACCATAGCTATACCAATGTGTAAGGCTGATATTTATCATTAGTAGCCTGGGAATGATCACTGACCAGTTGGGTGTGTTAGACACCAGATACAGGAGTGTGTATTCTCTAAGCATGGCTGCTTTGTCATCGTCTTTCTCAGGATGTAGGCGATAAAGAGTTTGAGGATGTTGCAGTACACTTTTCTGAGGAAGAATGGGACTCGCTAGAAGATGAGCAGAAGAGACTTTACAAAGATGTTATGATGGAGAATTACCAGTCACTGCATTCCCTAGGTGAGGCAATAACTGGGTGATGTGGCATGTCCATGTTTTCAGGACATGCAAACAAGACTCCACAGTGCCATGGACCACCAGTGGTCTACAAGAGATAATGCTTACTTATAGCACTTTCTGTTAAGTTTGTAAGCAGACCTTCAAACTGCCCCATGTGCAGACTGTAAGGGGTGGAGAGTCACACAAAAGTGGGTGGGTCCAGGGTGGTGCTTATTTTTCTTTGGTGTGAAAGGCAGCGGTTCTCAAACTATGGGTCCCAACTAGGGTGGCTAATCCTGGTGTTTGGGATCCTGGGATTGGTGTATCCAATCCTGGGATTTCGGGCGCGGCCTAATGCCGGGCAGCATCTGAGCACCTGGCTGTTTCTGACCCCGGCATGTGGCTCTGCACAGCAGGTCATATTTCACGCTGTGCAGGTCACACCTCCGCCACCAGGCTCCCCCCCCCCCCCCGACGACTGATCCTGGCGACACACAAGTACCTCAGACACCCGGCGTAACACCCGCCAGCTGCATTCTCCTGGCGACTCCGCCGCAATACTAGCCCGCTCCCCAAAGAAAGTTAATGTGGGGAACAGGGGGGCATTTTTCTTTTAGGGATGCCAAACCCGAGGATCCCGGGATTGAGCATTTTTCAATCTCGATTCCCAGGATTTAAAAAATTCCCTGGGATTGGCATCTCTAGTCCAAACCTCAAAGTGGGTCCTGAACATCTCAGCATGGGGTTGCTGATGACTTCTCTGATCTTTCAGTCAGTCAGGTATCCAAGGAGTGTGAAAAATCTGTTGTCTATTACTTGAGTCTCCTCACATTATTATGTGCCTCCGCAGTGCTGCCAAGCTTCTGCCATCTGCTGACCACACGTGTGGCGGCCATTCTGTGGTAACTTGCTAAGATCCTGTGATAATTTAGGGTGGTATGTAATCCCGGATTCTGACTGCGGGAACGTCCCGACAGTTGGAATCCCGGGCCTTTTTTGCTCCGCTCGACAGGTGGAATTCAATGTGTCGAGTGTCGAAAAGTGGGCGTGTAGGCAAAAAACAGCCGCGGATTGTCGTAAAACGGCCATGAACTTGACAATCCGCGGCCATTTCCGACAAAACAGATCCGTCTTGTTTTAAGGTTGGATCTGTTTTGTCGGGATCCGCCATCAATGCTGTCGGAAATGGCAGCATTGTCAGAAGTAGCAAGATTGAATCCCCCCCCTTGAGGGGAAATGCTTTGTCTTACCGTCAATATCATTAATGATTGTAGGCAGCTCCACTATGAAGCCTGAAGTAATATCCCAGATTGAGCGAGGAAAAGAGCCCTGTGTGAGGGACCAGGACCAAAATGAGGAGGAGGAGATCACTACAGGTCAGTGTGGGGGGAAGCTCTTCTCTATCTGTCTTTTAGGGGTTACATTTCTGTCCCCTTAACCATCAATGGCAACAGATAACTTATAATAACCAGCAATGTGTCTTATTGTCACCCCCAAGTGGCTTATTTTCAGTGACAGCCCTTGTTGCATCGATGTATCTGTTATTCCTGTATGTCTCTGAGCGGGCCCTCACAGACTCTCTTGTACGTCAGGCCGGTAGCAGGTTCTTTATAGCAGCCAGCTGAATGAAATCATAAGATCCCCAGGACCATATCACGTATCAGCTAAGACCCGAGTCATGCATCTGCTCTTGAGGGGCTTCACGTGTAACCTTATCACTTTTCTTCTGTCTGGACCTCTCCATTACTGTACAACCCGACCACACCCCAGCACCGAACATATTGACAATGTTGTTCCAGATGTTTTCTGTAGTCCTCAATAGGCCATAACATGTAATGTTGTGCAGCGTCGCCCCTCTGTGACTGTTCTGTGTTACTACAGCTTCACTCAACTGTGCTAATGCTTACTTTGTGTCCCAGCACAATTGCTGCTGGCTCGGTCGCATCAATAAGATACTAGATTGGTACCCTGACCGCTTAATCATCTCTCCTTACAGCATGCATCATTATTAATGCAGAAATGGTATCAAGGCTTCAACAAATTCTATATGATGACGACTCCTCAGGTTAGTCATATAGATATTATAATATATACAGTGGCAGACTAGAAATGTGTCTAGACTAATTTGGTTTCCGTTGTTGTGTCCGTATAGACTGTGTGTATGTGGAAATTGATTCCGATAGTGAGGAAGAAAAGGGCCAGTTGCAATTGGAGGATGATGATAACCAATCAGGTTAGTACTGTGAAGGTCACCTTTCTGGGAGGCGGGAGGGCGGTGGTCATGTGATCGTCAGCCGCTGCTCATTACTTATTGACAAATAAAGGGGCAAATATAATAGGGTTGTGAGAAGGTTATGCGGTTGCCAGTGAATAAGTTGGCCCCCAAGCATGGGGAGCAGTACACTCATTGAGGGCCCACGTGATGAAATGTACAATTTGACACCACAACATGTCAACCTTTTTTTTATGTGTCAACCATTACCTTCGGAGCTATTGACTGTCTACCTAGGCACTGTCTACCCTATAGACCGTAACTGTGCAAGGATGGCCATATTTTTAAAGCGGCAATCATTTACTAGGCAAACCATCCTAGTTTCCCCTTGTAAATGATTGCCGCTTTAAAAATATGACCATTCTCCCCCCAAAAAAAGTTACGCACCTCTGGCTTCTCTCCCCCCGTTACATTTTGGCCAAGTCCTCTGGCTCAAAAACATTTATAGAAGTTACAAAAGAGCAAATTATGAAGATGGAGATACGACTGGGGATGTATTATATATTTAATGGGAATTGTGTCCTGTGCATACAGATTGTGTCTTTGTAGAGCCGGAAGATTTTCCAATGGTTGAACCTAGAACAGCGATGAGGGACCAGAATCCAGAGCTGTACGAGGATGATGACTCGTCAGGTTAGTAGCGGCAGGAACGGACGCCCAGCCAATAGGGCTTACGTCACAGCCGTTAGTAGAACAGATATCCAGGCAGACCGTTCGGCTACTGTTTCCTCCTGTTTGTGATGGTCTGTAGCTCCGTGCTAGTACAGGCTGTATATACTACCATAGAGGCTTAGAATAGACATAGTTTGGTTATTGCTATGTACGTGGGGATGTGAATATGGCAACTCATAAGTCTGATATTCATAGAATACTTTACAGTAGTCTGCACTCAGAGCATTTGTAGTACATCTACCACCTAAAGCCAGTGGGAGCAGCCATCTTGCCCTCTGAGCCAAGCTTCTCAGGGACCGGCTTCTCATGTATGTGCTCATAATGTATCTCTATGAGATCTCTGGTTCTTAGTTGTTTCATAGGCTGCAGTCCTATTATTATATAATATCAGCTTTCAGAAGTCTACCTCCACTATGTGTACAGGTCAGAGACATGTTAAGGCTGCGGCACTCCGAGCACTCTTATTTCATGTAAAGGCCCCCATACAATGGGCTGATTTGTCCTACGGACAAGTTGTACCAGTTTGCCCTTCTGCTCCCCTGGCAGCACCCCGGGAGGCTCGCTTACGATTTTTTACATGGAATAAATGGCATGTGATTTATTCCCCGTAATATCTCCCAGGAAGCTGCTGCAGCAGCGGCGTGGGGCGGGAGCTTGTAGCGGCGTTTACCAGGCGGCAGGGCAGGAAGCAGCTACTGAATTTGAAAAAATATTTTGAAAAGACTGGCCGGCCGTTTATTTGCTGAGAGAATTCTCTCAGCCAGTCAGCGTCCAGCCAGTTTTTTAAAAATATTTTTCAAATCCGGCCGGCAAATACCGATACCAGCTGCCGCTCAGACCACGCTACCCAGACCCCGCTGCTGCACATACTGTTGGTGTGTGCCAGCGGTGCTTCACCGCAGGCACACACCTACGGATCGGACCCAACACATCACGGGTACTAAAAAAACACCCGCGATGTGCCACTGATTGAGAGCCATCTGTTGTCCCTCAGGTGCAACCTCATGGTCCGGGTCCAATGCGTGTGGGACCACACATCTAACCCGACGGCATGTCACATACAGCCAATTTCACTGCCCGATCTGTTGGAATCGGCCAAAATCGGCCCATTGTATGTGGGCCTTAAGTGTCTAATGATGAACAGAGAAAGGTCTCAATACTGTTACGTGTTGTCTGCAGACTGTATATATGTGGAGCCTGAACTGGAAGACGATGAACAAAGAAGAGATATGGCAGCCACAGAACTAGAGCCCGATGAGGATGGTGATGATGATGATTATTACTATGGTGACGATGATAATGACAGTAATGAAGAGAAAGCTCTCGAGGATGTAGCTGACAAAGCTCATGTGGATGATGATGACAAAGCTCACGAGTATGATGTTGACAAAGCTCATGAGTATGATGTTGACAAAGCTCACGGGTATGATGTTGACAAAGCTCACGGGTATGTTGTTGACAAAGCTCACGGGTATGTTGTTGACAAAGCTCACGAGTATGTTGTTGACAAAGCTCACGAGTATGATGTTGACAAAGCTCACGAGTATGATGTTGACAAAGCTCGCGGGTATGATGTTGACAAAGCTCACGGGTATGTTGTTGACAAAGCTCAGGAGTATGTTGTTGACAAAGCTCAGGAGTATGTTGTTGACAAAGCTCAGGAGTATGTTGACAAAGCTCAGGAGTATGTTGTTGACAAAGCTCAGGAGTATGTTGTTGACAAAGCTCAGGAGTATGTTGTTGACAAAGCTCAGGAGTATGTTGTTGACAAAGCTCACATGGATGATGATGATGACAAAGCTCACAAGTATGTTGTTGACAAAGCTCACATGGATGATGATGACAAAGCTCACAAGTATGTTGTTGACAAAGCTCAAATGAATGATGTTGACAAAGCTCACAAGTATGTTGTTGACAAAGCTCAAATGAATGATGTTGACAAAGCTCACAAGTATGATGTTGACAAAGCTCACATGGATGATGTTGACAAAGCTCACATGGATGATGTTGACACAGCTCACAAGTATGATGTTGACAAAGCTCACATGGATGATGTTGACAAAGCTCACGAGGATGATGTTGACAAAGCTCACGAGGATGATGTTGACAAAGCTCACGAGTATGATGTTGACAAAGCTCACATGGATGATGCTGACAAAGCTCACATGGATGATGTTGCCAAAGCTCACATGGATGATAACAAAGGTCATTGGGATGATGATGACGACAAAGCTCATTGGGATGATGATGATGATGACGACAAAGCTCATTGGGATGATGACGAGGACAGTTCTTCAGGTAACGAGCAGCGCAGGACTCATTCTAGCATCACTGCATCTTTCAAAACCAGGCAAGGAAGAGGAACTGCGCAGGTTTTGAAAGATGGCGGGTGCAAGAATGACCACTAGAACGCATCTGCTGGATACAGAGGCAATAGGCAGATTATAAATGTGGAGAAATAGATTTGTAGAGTAATTTCCTAGATAGAAACTAAACATCACACTATGCTTAATACTAGATCAATCGTATTGTTTATATACTACACTCGGACCAAAGATGCGCTGAAACCTTATTTGGGGGGTTTACACTTTTCTCAAAGATTCTGACAAATACCGATCGGACTGTGTAATTATGTAATTGCAGATAAAGCAGTGGCTGTGCCTGTAATAGGGAAGGGTGCGACCCTAAAACTGACACATCAGATTCAGGAAGCCAAAGGGCATGTTGCAGTCAATTAGCAATGATGCAGGGGCGATATGCAGGCCTGCACTTTGTAAAATCCCTGCAGTTCCTCTTTCCTGCCTTTCTGCTGTGGTGTTTCTTGCATATCCTGGTTTCTATCTCAGCACTGAGAAACAAACCAGACTGTGCCAGAAGGAAAAAATCATCTGTATGTTTTGTACTTGTGTACCCTGCACATCTCCAGAACACATAGTTTTGCATCACTTTTAATTGAATTGACCCCTATATGTATTTTTGGACGGCGTTCTCAGAGGGGGCATAGTTCTTTCTGGGATCTGATTTCCCTGTCCCTCTACGATGATCTCCAGGGCTCTATCTTGCTGAGACCAGCTGGTACTTGTGTATTATCACGGCGCCCAATTTGCATATGTACGGCACCATAGGGAAATCGCATCGCATGAGCCATTTAAGGGTCATGCGATTTTTAAGTGTAATTTATTCACTGCTCTGTCAGCCCCGGGCCATCGCATCGCATGCCCCGCAAAATTGCATGCGATTTTATAGGATGTGCGATGCCATTACATTACCTATACAATCATATGGCGTGGTGAGTGCAGCGGAAAGCGTCCTCCGACCTTTTCATTCCCCCACTATCCACGTCGGCGTGGAGTCGATTTTATATAGTGTGGCGAGCGCACGCGGATTACTTTACATGCTCACCACACTATGTAAAATCAACTCCATGCCGACGTGAATAGTGGGGTATTGAAAGCGTCGGAGGACGCCTTCCGCCGCCCCTCGCGGGGCTCGCCACGCTTCGGGGTGGCGTGGATAGTGGGAGGGTGCGTTAAACCTATTTTTGGGACATACAATCCTATGATTGTATACCTCATGTCATGGCAACGCACACCCTATAAAATCGCATGCGATTTTGCCAGCGATGCGATGCGATGGCCCGGGGCTGAAAGAGCAGTGAATAAATTACATAGGAAAATCGCGTCGCCCATCGCATGGCACTAAAATGGCCCATGCGATGCGATGCGATTTTCCTACATAGAATAGCCCACTAAGCAAATTGCTTAGTGGGCGCCGTGCTAGTACTCAAGTACCGACCAGCTTGTTACAGTCACACAGAAGTGCTGTCAGCCTTACTAGAACCCGACTTTTGCAGCTGTTGGCCCTTACCTGTTGTGTTGTGCTGTATGTTTGTATTGTAACACGCCTCTCTGATACAGATTGTTTCGTTGTGGAGCCGGAGACCATACCAAAGATGGATATGGGAAGAGAGTTATTTGTGAAATATGAAGAGCATTATGTGGATGAAGACATTAGTATAAGTGAGTGTGAGAGATAAAATCTTACCTTGTCATCTTAAATCACTATGATGATATCACCCTCCACTGTGTATGTGGCTCCAGGAACCTGCAAAATGTCTACAAGGGTGCAGTTGCCTTTATCTACCTCAAGGTGTCAGCACCTTCTTCACAATTCCCAGGCACCACCTAGAAGTTACTGTAGACTTTATTACTCTGCATGTAGAGACAACATATTGTGTAGTGCTTAGCGGAGAATGTTTATTCATTTCTATTGACCCCTGCCGAGGTGGAGTTTACAGTCTAAATTGTAAATTATATTTGTTTTTAAAAACACACACACACCAGGGGGGGCATTCAATTGCCGGGGAAGGGTGTGAATTGGCAGTGTCGCTGAATTTAAATGCCAGCAATGGCAGAGCATCTCGCACCCTTTGCCCAGTCCGCCGAATGCCTGATTCGCCTAAAAGTTGGCAGCGGCAGATGAGAGGCTTTCCCGGCGATGATGCTGGAGCGGGCATCTTCGAGCCATACACACTGGGCGGCTTTAAGCTGAAAGCCGCTCAAACTTAATGTTTCGAATGGCTTTCAGCTGAAAGTCACCCAGAGTGTATGGGCCTTTTGGCAACCAGGGAGGTTGCCTGTTGGTAAAGAAGATTGTTCTGTTAAGCAGGCGTGAGGAGAGAGAGCGAATAACTCATTGAGCATTTATATAAAATGTGATAAACAACTAATTTTTTTGTTTGTGCTCCCCCAGTGGAACCCCCGGGTGTTAAGGGCACTGACCCACCCAGCAGCCTCCACTTTCAACATTGGAAGCAAGAAGCGGATGCAGATACAAATGGAGATGGTAAGGAAAGCTGGCTGGCTCGCCAGTTCTTCAGCAGTATTACCTTACTTCAGGCCACAGACAATGTAGTTAGGTCATAGCCAGTGATCTTTGTTTCCATTATTCGTAGGCTCTGAAAGTCCAGCATTCCCTATAGTACATATTTAGTAACCCTACCCACAGCATACACATATATCATTGAATGTAAAAGACTGTATATAGCATAAAATAGATGTATCTAGACATGCAAAAAAAAGTTATCTACTTTGTCCAGGGCTGTCGTAACAGCACTGATGGCCCTTGGCAAAGTAATTCACTGGGTTCCCTACACACCCATTCACAGCCCTGCCCCTTCTGTGGTCCTCTCTACATGCAGTGAATGGCCATGAGCACTCTGATTGGTGGATAGCTCCAGCCATCCACCAATCACCAGGCTGACAACCAACTGGCTGCAGGCTGGGATTGTACGACCACCACTCTGCCGTGCTCAAAGGCCCCTAACATTGTGGTACCCTGGGCTGCTGCCCACTGTGCCTATACATTAAGATGGTTCTGACTTTGGGGGGGTATTCAATCTTGGCTGTTATTTCCGACATGGGCATTGAAGGCGGATTCCGACAAAGCAGGTCTGACTTTAAAACAAGTCAGATCTGTTTTGTCGAAAACGGGCCCTGATTGTCGAATTCACAGACGTTTTTTGACAGTGCGCTGACGTTTTCCTATTGATATGCCACCGACAAAAGTTGCAGACGCGGCAGTAACTGAACCAGCATCAGGCCCATAGTGAGAATCGGTCTAAGTACTTTCTTCGTACGCAGTGATGACTGGTAAAATCTGTAGCGCTCTAGTCCGTCTCACGCCATAATGTTAAAATATTTGTTCGTTACTCGTTAAAATAATCTGGGTATTGTTTTTGCTTTTTTTTCCCCCCCAGACTGGATGGTTGAAAATGTCGTTACTCCAGTGAATCATGAATTTCACAATGGTCAAGAGACCGAGAACAAAATCAATGTTTGGTTTGTGAAGAAAACCGTGATAAACAATGGGACATCGGACAGAGGCATAAATGCTGCAGGATCCAGCGGTGTCTTAGAGCGCGTAGAAGCAAACACTGCTGTACAAGGCGCTCGCCCCAATGTGTTCCTTAATGAGTCCGTCGATAATGAAAGAACGCACAATGTAAACGTACAGTTCATGTGTCCTGTATGCCCAGAAACATTTGACAACGTGTCGGAGTATTTCGAACATCATAAAGTTCATGAGACAAAAACGCCAGTTTGCCAGGAATGTGGGGCGATGTTCCGGGATAAAGCCGCTCTCGAGGAACACCTGCTAACTCACATAGATGAGAAGGTACGGGTGTGTCAGGAATGCGGGCAGTGTTTCGAAACACTATCGGAACTGGAGGCTCACATGAGAATTCACAGAGGAGAAAAACAATGGCCGTGCCCCCAGTGCGGGAAATGTCTTTATTCCAAGTCTGGTCTTGACCGACATCAGCTAATACACATAAGAGACAAGCCGGTCCCATGCCCACAATGCGGGAAATCTTTCGTCAAGCAGTCCAACTTCGAGATGCACCTTCGGCTCCACGCTGGCGAGGAGTTGTACCCCTGCACCGACTGCGAGAAACTGTTCAGCACCAAGTCCGCGTGTGAGAGACACATCCGCGCTCACACCATGGAGCGGCCACACGGCTGCCCGCAGTGCGGGAAACGGTTCCTGTATAACGGCTGCCTGATTAAGCACATGAGGGTGCACACGGGGGAAAAGCCCTTCTGCTGTCCTGAATGCGGGAAATGTTTCGCTCAAAGTTCCAGCCTGAATTGTCACAGGCGGCTTCACGAGGACGAGAAACCGTTTGTCTGCACTGAGTGCAGGAAGTGCTTTACCAAGAAATTCAATTATGAAATGCATTTGCAGATTCACGCCAAGGAGAAATTGCTTACGGAAATAGCCCAAATTGCATGTGAACCGCCTACTAACGCGGCCAACGAGAATACTGTTAGCGCTGTCACATTTAATGAGAGGCCCGTTAGCGATGTCTCATTCACTGCGAGACCTATTATCGATTCACTTTATAGCGATAGGCCCATTAGCAATACCTCATTCAGTGAGAGACCTAATATTATCGATTCATTTTTTAGCCAGAGACATGTGAGCGAGAGACCTGTTATCGACTTGTCATTTGGCGAGCAGCCTCTTGGCGATGTCTCTTATATCGACGAGCATTTTAGCAATGTCCCGTATAGCGAGAGGCCAATGATTGATATCCCGTTTAGCGATATGGATATAACCACTAAGCCAGAAGAAAAGCAGCACATCTGCCCCGTCTGTCTGAAGAGCTTTCTGTACAACGGCTGTCTGGTAAAACATTTCAGGACTCACACGGGAGAGAAACCGTACATTTGTATGGAATGCGGAAAGTGTTTCGCTCAAACTTCCAGCCTCAATTGCCACAAGAGGACTCATACAGGAGAGAAGCCCTTTCTTTGCCCCCAGTGTGGAAAAGGTTTCACCAGCCAGTCTCACGTTCTCCGGCATCAGGCCATTCACAGAGTGGACCGATCTTTTTTATGCCACGGGTGTGGGAAAGAATTTTCGCAGAGGTCTTACCTTTTAAAACACCAAAAGAGGATGACGTGTTCACAGACCCTTTGACGCATTTTCCTTTATTTTTATTTTTTTTATATAAAATATTTTACATTCTTAAGAAAGAAGTTTGCGGGTTTCTGTATTTATTTTTTTTAAGCGGTAGTTTAACGTGTTCTCATTCTGCGTTATAGAAAACATTTTCTTAAATATGTCACTTTGTTATAATATGCTATACTATGAAAACAGAAGCAAAGAAAACTTAGATTACCAGTATGTGTCATCTCTGTATAGATGAAGGAAAAACGAGAACTACAATTTTTTTTTAGGAAAAATTTACATTATTTTAATTGTAGGATTTGAAGTTTTTTTTTAATGTTTTTTTATTTTGTGTCACATTGATATTTTTAGCATCAATCAGTGTTTGCGAGGCGCAAAATGAGGTTTACATATATTTAATCACAAAAACTGTCTTTTAACCCCTTCAGTGTTTTTTAAGGTAGCACTCCCCACTGGGCGAGTTTTTTAGGGGGAGCGATACCTAAAAAAAAACAAAAAACACCACGCTGCGTCTTGGGTCCGGGAAGCGCTGTTGAACACTATGTCAGACGCTGCCCCCTGGCAACCCGGCGTGTCAGTAGCCGGCATCGCAGGCTGTAACACAACATGGGGGGGGGGGAGAGGAGGCGTGGCGGCAGTGCTGCTCGGCGCTAAACAGTTGCAATCCCGAGAATTTTCCGGGTTTGCCAGTCTGGGCACTGAAGCATAGCCCCGAAAATTATCGGGATTACCACTGAAGGGGTTAATGACAATATACCGTATACAGGACGGCAGGATAGACTATATACGGGGGCAGTCGTGAAAGTAGTGCAGAACAATATGTACCGTTAGCGGTAACAACTGATAGATCCTGTCGTTTCGGAGTTCGATATCTGCGCTGCCAGTTTTCCTAAGTGTCCACAATTATGTTTACAGAGCTTCAGGATGTGAGACATGCGTTCATAATATTATATAGAGCATATACATTAGAGTCAGGTGAGAAGTTCAAAGAGAAATTGCCTTTCAGACAGAATCTCAAGTGATTGATATCAGGCACCATAAGCTATTTTTTAAGGTATGTAACATTTATTTTGGTTTGAAAAATTTGGAAAATGATATTTTACATATTAGTTTTGTGCATTGTAGATATGATTCTATTTAAAATTTCCAACTAAAAAATGTAAACCAAGTCTCTCTCTTTTTCTTTAAAATGGCAGTTTTTGTAGACTTTAATCATAGCTGGTTAATGAATCTGTTACTTACGGGTTTACAAACACCGGTCCTAAGAATGCGGAAGCTCATTTGCTGAAGACAAGTGACGTCATTAAGGGCCTTATTCTGGTCTGTGCGGAAGGAGCCGAATATGCGGCAGGACCGTGCGTTCTAAACCCCGCCTTGCGTATGGATCGCTCACTCCGTCCGAATGCGGTAAGAAGCTGTCCGAACGGACCGCAAGTGTATTTCTCATGAATACACCTCCTCCATCTCAGGGAACCTCCCCCATCATTCGATGGTCAGGCAGCTCCCACAACCTCAGACCACACGGGCATTTCTCCGTGCAAAAGCAGGGATCTGGGCGGGCAGCTGACATCCGGCAATGTCATATGTCCACCCCCTACACGTGCGTCACGGCCGCATTACCATACGTAAGCCCAGCGTTTTCATGGGAACGCCCATGAAACACGGGGCGTACACATATGGTAATGAGCCCAAACAGCCCTTCACGCCCCTCTCCACCCCCTGTTCGTAGTGTCCACATTTCATGCGGAATGTGGACGTGTGTTCCGTTCGCACATACGTAGATATGCATCTGCACATGCGCAGACACAAAACATCGGCGGACCGACCGCACGCGGACATTACTGCACCAACCAGAATAAGGGCCTAAGTTATTTCACAACTAATATTCCAGAGCTGGTTTCTTGCTGAATTCGTTCAGAACGCAAAATGCTGATTTTTCTGCTTGTATGTTACATGTAGGGTGATATTTACGTGGGGTGTTGGAGGTCAACGTTTAAATTGGCATTAAAGCTGGGTACACACTTAACAACTCATCGTTAACGATAATCATTATTGTGACTATCGTTAACGATTGTGCATATGGTCTAGTGTGTACGAACTATATTGTTATTGTGGGTTGTTAACGATGTTCTCCGTTGTCTGTACATTCAGCTCAGTGTTGACCATATCAACAAGGACTGCATGTTCTGAGTGGAGACCGCTTGACATCAATGAACGATATCGTATACATGACATTGTTTGCCCAGGAGTTCTGTGGAAACTCTCATTAACTATATCATTCAGAGGGGTCGATCCTATTACACCCAAAGGCACTATACGGCGGGCCGAATTCGCGGAAAAGTTCTCGCACCTCCATAGAGGTGCAAGCACTTTTCAGCGAATTCAGCCCTCCGAAGGGTGTGAGTTAGGATTGATTTGGGTGCAGTTTTCAGCGTTAAAATGGCACCCGAACGAGAACTCGCACCCTTCGGGGTTAATAGCATCGGCCCTATAGAGCGAGAAGTGTGTACCCAGCTTGCCAGTGTAAAGCAAGCCAGACTTTACACCGAATGTTAGTGCAGCTGTAAATTTTCTGCTCCACCCAGCCACTTTGTAAAGGAATAGTCAGATAACTTTGATTGAGTTGCTGGCCACCTGCTGCCACGTCATAGCAAAGAATGGCACATTTCCATTTCTCCAAAGTGCTATGATTTCATCAACTTTAAGTATTTATGTATTAACAGTTTCTTATATAGCACACACAGATTCCGCAGCGCTGTACAGAGGATAGTTGAACATTCACATCAGTCCCTGCCCCAGTGGAGCTTACAATCTATATTCCCTACCACATGCACACACGCACACACAGACATTCTAGGGTTAATTTTGTTAGGAGTCAAATAACCTACCAGTATATTTTTGGATTGTGGGAGGAAACCAGAGTACCCGGAGGAAACCCACACAAGCACAGGGAGAATATACAAACTCTGCACAGTTAGGGCCATGGTGGGAATAGAACCCATGACCTCAGCGCTGTGAGGCAGTAATGCTAACCATTACACCATCCGTACTACCCCGTAGCTGACACATGCTTTTGCTATTTGTATCATTTTTCAAACCGGATTTTTGTACTTACAAATAAAATCCATATCTTTAATTCCACGGTGGACCATGGAGTAACACTGGGGTATTGGCGATGGTGTGTGGAGCCTGGCAATTCGAATCTTGAGAGATTTGAGCTAGGATCCTCCCCTTCTATGTCCCACCTGAAGTCAGTATAGTTTAACCAAGTCAAGTAGAGACAGATGGTCAAAAAAAGTAAATAAAACTTCAACTCTGTGAACAAAACCCAGTAACCAAACACAGCAATAACAGCAGCCAGACCCAAACAGAACCATATGCATTTAACTATGCAGGTACGGTGTCCGTTATCCCCATGGAATCTGAGAATTGGATTTTACTGCTAAGCCTGTGTGACTTCTAAGGAGTGGATAGAGGAATTCCCATTAACAAGGACCAGAAGTACAATAGGTTGATTTATGTGGATTTTGGAGATGACGTTCTGCAAAAAAAGATGGCTTTGTTTGAAGCTCCAACTGGTTATGAAAAGCCAGTTATATCATTTTGTAATTTGATAAATAGGTTCCCTCAGGGTGGTAAACCAATTAGTACATGGGGAAAATGGGAAACAGTCCTTTTCACCAGTTAAAATTGCTTTTCACTGTCTGATCATTCAGTTGTTGAGTTCTAAATCTACAGAGCCTACTTTCTGTATGCCATTTATCACTGGTGACTGCCGGTCATATGCAATAACATAGAGTAACTGGTGCTGCCAAGCATCCTACAACACTGGTGAATTGCCACTGCTCCAATCAGCTCCTTATGCTGTTAGCCCCAAGCATCACCTAGCAATCCACCAGGCATTAGATACATTCATGGATCCCGCTATGGACTACCCTACTAGTACCACTACTTGAGAATTAACTGCAGTGTTTGGTGGATTCATAAGTAGTTATGTTTCACTCAGTGTGCAATTGGGATACCAAATGTTTTTTCCTAGACAGAATTACCTCCTCCCTTTTGGCACCTGAGTGACACACCTCTGATTGAGCAGCTTACCAACAAAAGTGTTGGGTGGATTCGCAAGTGTCATTAAAGTAACTATACAAATAATAAGACATTATATATGGCACTTTTTTCCTAGTAGAAACCAAAGTGCTTTACATTTGCCTTTACGGCACAAAATACAAAACTAGTGTAATGTGGATATATTCGTAAAACGCGGCATCAATAGGTAAGTCTTGAGTCTGTTTTTGAAGGATTCCATATTAGAGGCTTCTGTGCGGAGGAGAGAGTTCCATAGAGTCTGAGCCACAAAGCTGAAAGCTCGACCCCCAGATGAGGTAAGGAAGATCAAGGTACTGTTAGTAGTCAATTAGCTACACATGTCAGTAATTGGGACAGTCAGGAATCAGAACCTGCTTTAGGTACCTTGCGCCCTGCTCATATAGAGCTTTGAAAGTGAGCAAGCCAAACTTGAAAACTCCCTATCTTACAGACCGCTAGTGGAGGGAGTAGGGAATGGGTGTTGTGTGGCTGGAACGGGGCTGGTTGGTGGGTTATAGTCTGTCATTTTGCAATTTGTACCATTTGCAAGTGGTGCAATTCTTTAGCTGGGAGCCCAAGGTTAACCCCTTCAGTGGTGGGTTTTGCTGAGGCAGGACAAAACTACTAGGACAGGTTTGTCCTGCCCCAGCAAAGCCCACCACAGAATCTAGGAAGCCGCTGCTCCTCACCCCTGCCACCGCTTCCCCCTGCTGCCTCTCAGTCACCATACAGGCGGCAGGCTCGGGGGATGTTTCGCGGTGGCTCAGGAGGACTCTGTCGCCTTAACTCTCCCGAGCCGACCATCCCCGAGCCTGCCGCCTACGTCACAGTGAATGGCGGCTGGCGTCAGGGGAGCTCCAGGTATGGTCGCCGGAGCGGAGGGGGTGGAGCTAACAGGAGGGGACCCCTTAAGGTAGTGCACCAGTGGTGCTCCGCTGGAGGCACCACTGGCGCGCACCTAATGTAAAGTGGTATGCCCGGAAATTTTCCGGGACAGCCTGCTGCGCCAGCGCAGCTGAGCCCGAGAAATTTCCGGGCATACCACTCAAGCGGTTAAAAGGCTTTGCAGTAGTACAAATGCATGCATGAATGTAGGCAGATCTGGGGGAATTAAGTGCTTGTTTTTGGCTATGACAGAATGAAGATTTGATTGTGGCTGATACCTGAAGTGTCAAGTCACTATCCAGGACAACACCAGGATTCCACACAAGTGTTTTATACAAGGATTCCAAGTGTAAGAATTGTTGGATGGCTATGCTGTCCTGTAACGTATCATAAGGACCTATGTTTATCTGGGTTCAGTTGCAGCTAACTACCATCATCCAGTCATGGAGCTTAGCTAGAGAGCCATTTAGGGTTGCTATTGGGTTCCCTGTACTAGGAGCAAAGGACAGGTACAGCTGTGTATAATCTGCACAGCACTGGTAGACCAGGCAATGAAATCTGATAATTTCACCCAGTGGTAGCATTTATACTGCAAAAGGCATGGGAGATTTTATAGAACCTTGTGGGACTCCAACTGGCAGTAGCACTGGTGACGACGAACATAGAATTTGACGGCAGATAAGAACCATTTGGCCCATCTAGTCTGCCCCTTTTTTACCCTTCAGGTAATCTCAACCCTTTTTGATCCTTATTTCTTTGTAAGGATATTCATATGCCTATCCCAAGCATGTTTAACTTGTTCTACTGTCTTAGCCTCTACCACCTCTGATGGGAGGCTATTCCACTTATCCACTACCCTTTCTGTGAAGTAATTCTTCCTCACATTTCCCCTGAACCTACAATACCTCCAGTTTCAGTGCATGTCCTTGTGTTCTATTACTTTTCCTTTGAAGAAAATTTCCCTCCTGTACTATGTTAAAACCCTTGATATATTTAAAGATTTCTATCATGTCCCCCCTTTCCCTTCTCTGCTCCAAACTATACATGTTAAGATCTTTTAGTCTATCCAGGTAAGTTTTGTTATGTAGGCCATGCACCACTTTAGTTGCCCTTCTTTTTACACTCTCTAATGCTGGGGTAGCCAACTCCAGTCCTCGAGAGCTACCAACAGTTAATGTTTTCCAGATCTCCTCACAGAATCACAAGTGAAGTACTTAGCTCCACCTGTGGATCTTTCAAAAAGTGTCAGTCAATAATGAATGCACCTGTGAGTTGAGCTGGAAAACATAAACTGTTGGTAGCTCTCGAGGACTGGAGTTGGCTACCACTGTTTTACTGTATTTATATCCTTCTGGAGATATGGTCTCCAGAACTGGACACAGCATTCCAGATGACGCTGTACCAATGACCTATAAAGTGGCATTATTACTTCTTTTTTTCTGCTACTGATTCCTCTCCCTATGCATCCAAGCATCTGTCTAGCCTTCCTCATTGCTTTGCTACATTACTTTCCTGCCATTAAGTTACTTGAAATAGTGACTCCTAGATCCCTTTCCTCCTCAGCAGTTTCCATTATAGTACCCTTGATACTATATTGAGCCTTTGGGTTTTTGAGTCCCAAGTGCATAATTTTGCATTTTTTTAGCATTAAACTGTAGTTGCCATGCTCTTGACCAATTCTCAAGTTTACTTAGATCATCAGTCATTTGATTTACCCCTCCTCTGTTGCATATCTTTGTGTCATCTTCAAAAAGGCATACTTTCCCTTCAATACCATTTGCAATGTCCCTAGCAAAGATATTAACCCCTTCCCGCCGCAGCCTGTTTTTGCCTTCCTGACAGAGCCCTTTTTTTCAAATCTGACATGTATCACTTAAGTGGGAATAACTTTTTTTTGCTTTTACTTATCCCAGTGATTTTGAGATTGTTTTCTCGTGACACATTGTACTTCAAATTAGTGGTAAATTTGGGTCGATAAAGTCTGTGTTTTTTTGTGAAAAATACCAAAATGTCGTAAAAAAAATGGAAAATTTAGCAATTTTCAAAATGTTAAATTTTCTGCTTGTGAGACAAATAATCATACCACTCAAAATAGTTAATACATAACATAGACCATATGTCTACTTTATGTTTCCATCATTATTTCAACTTCCTTTTACATTTTTTGGACACTAGGAGGCTTAAAATATGAATAGCAAATTCTCAAATTTTCAAGAAAATTTCAAACACTGATTTTTTTAGGGACCAGTTCAGTTCTGATGTGACTTTGAGGGACTTGTATGTGAGACACCCCCATAAATGATGCCATTTCAAAAACTGCACCCCTCACAGTATTCAAAACAGCATTTTGGAAGTTTGTTAACCCTTTAGGTGTTTCACAGGAATTAAAACAAAGTGTAGGTGAAATTTCAAAATTTCATTTTTTTTGCAGATTTGCAATTTTAATACATTTTTCTAAGGAACACAGTAGATTTTACTAGAGAAATGTGACTAAAAATTGATTCCCCCAATTCTTTTGTTTTCATAAATATCCTATATGTGGCCCTAGTGTGCACGTTGACCAAACCACAGGCTTCATAATAGAAGGAGCACCTACTTGATTTTGGAGCCTCCTTTTTATGAGATTATTTTTTAGGCACCATGTAGGTTTCTAGGCACCATAAGATGCTAAAAGTTAGGAACCCCCCCACAAGTGACCCCATTTTGCAAACTACACCCCTCAGGGAATTCATCTAGGGGTATAGTGTACATTTCAAACCCCCAGGGGTTTCACCAATTGTGGTACAACTGGGCAGTGAAAATGAAAAATTAAATTTTTTACACAAAAATGCAGTTCTGGCTCAACATTTTTCATTTTCACAAGGAATGAAGGAGACAAAGCACCCCAAAATCTGTGCCCCAATTTCTCCCGAGTACGGCAATGCCTCACATGTGACCAAAAAATACCATTTGGGTGCATGGCAGGACTCAGAAGGGAAGGAGTGATTTTTGGATTTTGCAGCTCAGATTCTGGTGGAATGTTGGTGGGTGCTATGTCGCATTAGCAAGACCCCCGAAGCACCAATACAGTGGAACGCCCCCACAAGTGACCCCATTTTGCAAACTACACCCCTCAGGGAATTTATCTAGGGGTATAGTGTACATTTCAAACCCCCAGGGGTTTCACCAATTTTGATACAACTGGGCAGTGAAAATGAAAAATTAAATTTTTTACACAAAAATGCAGTTCTGGCTCAAAATTTTTCATTTTCACAAGGATTGAAGGAGACAAAGCACCCCTAAATCTGTGCCCCAATTTCTCCCGAGTACGGCAATGCCTCACATGTGACCAAAAAATACCATTTGGGTGCATGGCAGGACTCAGAAGGGAAGGAGTGATTTTTGGATTTTGCAGCTCAGATTCTGGTGGAATGTTGGTGGGTGCTATGTCGCATTAGCAAGACCCCCGAAGCACCAATACAGTGGAACCCCCCCACAAGTGACCCCATTTTGCAAACTACACCCCTCAGGGAATTCATCTAGGGGTATAGTGTACATTTCAAACCCCCAGGGGTTTCACCAATTGTGGTACAACTGGGCAGTGAAAATGAAAAATTTAATTTTTTACACAAAAATGCAGTTCTGGCTCAAAATTTTTCATTTTCCCAAGGAATGAAGGAGACAAAGCACCCCAAAATCTGTGCCCCAATTTCTCCCGAGTACGGCAATGCCTCACATGTGACCAAAAAATACCATTTGGGTGCATGGCAGGACTCAGAAGGGAAGGAGTGATTTTTGGATTTTGCAGCTCAGATTCTGGTGGAATGTTGGTGGGTGCTATGTCGCATTAGCAAGACCCCCGAAGCACCAATACAGTGGAACCCCCCCACAAGTGACCCCATTTTGCAAACTACACCCCTCAGGGAATTCATCTAGGGCTATAGTGTACATTTCAAACCCCCAGGGGTTTCACCAATTGTGGTACAACTGGGCAGTGAAAATGAAAAATTAAACTTTTTACACAAAAATGCAGTTCTGGCTCAAAATTTTTCATTTTCACAAGGAATGAAGGAGACAAAGCACCCCAAAATCTGTGCCCCAATTTCTCCAGAGTATGGCAATGCCTCACATGTGACCAAAAAATACCAGTTGGGTGCATGGCAGGACTCAGAAGGGAAGGAGTGATTTTTGGATTTTGCAGCTCAGATTCTGGTGGAATGAATGGTGGGTGCTATGTGGCATTAGCAAGACCCCCGAAGCACGGTGAAATGATGAACCTTATGATGGATTATTATCCATAGATGTGTGGTATATTTTAAAACACTCCTTTATACATAGGCCAGGTTTGTCGGGGCAAGTTTCACAGTGGAAAATAGTTTCCTTTCTTATTCCCTTTTTATAGCAAACTTTGCACCTTTTTTGTGTCCTGCCCTTTCTTGCAGTGGAGGGGATTTCGTTTGGAAAATGCTGCCCTGGTACAATACGGGGGCCAGTACTAGAAGTACTGGGGCCCTCTGCCTGCTGGTTCCCAAATATTAGGCCCTTTATGACTTCCTCTTGCTGCATAAATGTCCCCCTCTGGCTGGTAGAACGGAATAGCACGTAAGCGTTATACAGTGCCATCTGGATGATATACACGGTCAGCTTCTTGTACCAGATTTTTGTTTTCCGCAGGGCACTGTACGGCTTCAGTACCTGATCTGAAAGATCCACTCCGCCCATGTACCTATTGTAATCTAGGATACAATTAGGTTTTGAGGTGTGGGTACTGGTACCTCGTACAGGGACGGAGGTGGTACTGTCTCCATGAATTGTTGTCAGTATAAGGACATCCCTCTTGTCCTTATATTTGACCAACAACATATTTTCGGTGCATATTCCCCTGCTTTCACCCCTTCTCAGTACTTGGGCGATGTGCGTTTTTTTGGGAGGCCTCTTTGGTTCTTGCGCACAGTACCGCAAGCTGCTGTACCTCTTGAACCAAGGGCCTTAAACAAGGGGATGCTAGTGTAAAAGTTATCCACATAGAGGTGATAACCTTTATCCAGGAAGGGGTGCACTAAATCCCAGACAATTTTTCCACTAACACCTACGAGGGAGGGGGGGCATTCTGCCGGTTCAATTGTTGAATCCTTCCCTTCATATACCCTAAACCTGTGGGTGTACCCTGAGGTGCTTTCACACAGCTTATACATTTTTATGCCATACCTTGCCCTCTTACTGGGAAGGTACTGGCGGAATTTAACCCTTCCTTTAAAATGTATAAGGGACTCGTCGATACAAATACATTTTTCAGGGATGTACATCTCTGCAAATTTGGCACTGAAATGATCAATGACCGGCCTGACTTTGAATAGCCGGTCAAAGGTGGGATCATCTCTGGGTGGGCACTGTGCATTATCGGTGTAATGTAAAAATGTAAGGATTATCTCAAAACGAGTCCGAGTCATGGCCATACGGTAAAGTGGGGTGCTTTACAGAACATCTGTACTCCAATATTGCCTAATTTCTGGCTTTTTTACTATGCCCAGATGTAACACCAGACCCCAAAACATCATCATCTCTACTGCATCTACAGGGGTCCACCTAGCAAATGATGACGTGGGGTTTTGAGCAATAAACTGCTGGGCATATAAATTACTTTGGTCCACCATTAAATTTATAAAATCATCAGAGAAAAATTATTTGAAAAAGTCAATTTCTCTGAGACCTGTTGAATCAAATTGGATTTCTGGGATGGCCAAAAACTCAGGAACCTGGGGCTCAAAATTGTCTGGTGGTGGGGTCCATACGGGATCAATCATTTGGGGGGGGTCTCAGCTGCTCTACGGGGGCGTCTTTGAGGGGGTCCCTCATCACTAGAGGAGGAAGAGGAGCTTAAGACGAATCCTTCAAATTCCCCGCTTGCATCACTGGCTGTGTCAGAGTCAGAGGCAAGCATGGCATATGCCTCCTCCGCTGAATACATTCTTCTGGATGACTGGGATGACATTTGGGATGCCATTTGGGATGCCATTTTTATTTTTGTGTTTCTGTAAGTGTAATGTTTCAACACGTGTATAGTGTAGGGGGGGTACAAACTTTATTTCAACACGGGGGGTATGTAGTGTGTAGTGTGTATGTAGTGCAGAAAAAAAAAATACTTTATACAGGAATTTGATCCCAATAAAAAAAAAAAAAATTGAAGGGGTTAAAAAAAAAAAAAAAAGGTCCTGCGCCAAAAATTGAGCACAGATGTTGGTCAGTAACGTCCGTCACTGAACAGCGCTCAAAGGCAACAGGACACCCACAAAAGCAACGTGGGTGTAAAAAAAAAAAAAACAATTTAAAAAAAACTGTAGAAAAAAAATGATATCAACCCTGTGCCAAAAATGCTGTTCAGTGATTGTACGTCACTGATCAGCGGCCACAGGACACCCACAAAAGCAACGTGGGTGTAAAAACAATTTAAAAAAATATACCACAGCACTCTCCAAAAAAAAAAAAAAACAATTTAAAAAAACTGCAGAAAAAAAATGATATCAACCCTGTGCCAAAAATGCTGTTCAGTGATTGTACGTCACTGATCAGCGCTCAGCGGCCACAGGACACCCACAAAAGCAACGTGGGTGTAAAAACAAAACCCCACTGCACTCCAAAAAAAACCTGCAGATCTGTGATGCAGTGATGCAACACTGATTAGCAGTGAGGGGCAGCAGGCACACAACCTGACAGGGTATATATAAAAAAAAAACCCTGGACCCCCAAAAAGTTGCTGATTAATTAATTTAAACTGATCAGCACAAAAGGGGGGGGCAGCAGGGGGGGCAGCAGTCAGTTGCACACGCAGCACAACCTTTGGTGCAACTGACAGGTATATATATAAAATAAAAAACCCTGGACCCCCAAAAAGTTGCTGATCTTAATTAATTTAAACTGATCAGCACAAAAGGGGGGGGCAGCAGTCAGTTGCACAGGCAGCACAACCTTTGGTGCAACTGACAGGTATATATATATAAAAAAAAAAACCTCTGCACCCCCAAAAAGTTGCTGATCAGCTCAGATATAGTGATCAGCACAAAAGGGGGTGCAGCAGACACAAAATATAGCACTCTCTATCACTCTCTGTCACTATCTCTCACTATCTCTGACTATCTATCACTATCTGTGACTCTATGACACTGCAGCAGCAGCACACAGGAAGTCACAAGATCCAGGAAGCATCCAGCTGCTGGCAGCACGCTACCAGCGATGATCAGCGGTGATCAGGTAAGTATCAGGCAAGGTTCAGGTATGTATAGCAGGACAGAGTGGCCGGTGACCGCTCTGCACGCAATTCCAGACCGGAATGGCGTCTGCAGCGCAGCTACCGTTAGTTTGAATGGCGCGCCTTGGCTGTGATTGGTCCGTCGGTCCGACGGACCAATCACAGCCTTGGGGGCACCCGGCGGTGATTGACACCTGTGTTACCGAGCGTCTGATTCGCCGGTAACACAGGAAAACGCTGCGAATGGCTGTTCACATTGAACAGCCAATCACAGCGATCGCCGACGGGGGGGCGGCGATGGGCATGCAGGGACATGTCTGCTGTCAGGGACAGCAGACATCGTCCCTCTGTCACTGCGTCTCTAGACGCAGTGACACTTTGAAGTCATGACGTATATATACGTCATGTGTCGGGAAGTACATCCCGGCCATGACGTATATATACGTCAAATGTCGGGAAGGGGTTAAAGAGCACTGGTCCAAGTACAGATCAATGGGGTACTCCACTGGTAACATGTCCCTCCATAGAATGGTACTATCCTGCAACCAGGTTCTTATCCATTTAATTGTTTTATAATCCAATCTCACACTTTCAAGTTTATTTAGCAGCCTGCGATGTGGGACAGTGTCAAATGCCTTACTAAAGTCTAAATATGCCACATCTACAGCCCCCCCCCCTTAATCTAGTATTTTGGTCACGGAGTCAAAAAAGTCAATGACATTTTCCATATTCCACAAAAATTCTCTGTGACCTGCCATCAAGGAATTATTCTAACCAGCTAAGGATTGTGCCACCCAGTCCACAAAAATTCTTCAGGTGTTCAATTAGTACCTCATAGTCCACTGTGACGGCGCTGCGAAACACTTGTGGCGCCTTATAAATAAAATTATAATAATAATAATCCAGTAGGATTAAGATTGAACAATTACCTCTGTCTCTTGGCATCAGAAGATCAGTAAGCACACACACACCAAGGGCAAAATGTAATAGGGTGTGATTTTCTAGACATGTGCGATTTTTGATAAAGCACAGCCGAATTTGCACATTTTCAGAAAAAAAAAAAAACGGCACCCTATTTCATTTTCGACTTTTTCACAAAATTTGCGTTTTTTTTTTTTTAGCATTTGATTATAAAAAATGACTAAAAATCGCACCCTATTACATGTCGCCCCAATGCTGTTTAGTTGCTATGTCTTCTGAACCCTGACTGGAAAGAATCATAAATCTCAGGGGTTGACAGGTGGGTTTATAGTTGAGATGCAACCCTTTTTTATTAATAGCCTTTCCTAGAAATTAATTTTTATTTAGAAGAGATATAACAATTGCTTCCTTTTAATGATTCAATTAAAAATTCCTGTTTGCAAACAGCATTGAGCTATGTTTGCAAATACAGGCCCAATTATATCCATACATCCAATTAGAAGCTTGGTCGAGGCAGAGTCCATATCACAACATTCAGGTAATTTCAGCATTGTCTTTTACATCCATTTGGTAAAAGCTGTTCCATGAAGATAAATGGCTTACCTTGGCAGGCTTGGTAGATTGTTAGTCCTTTGGTGGCACTGTGGGGATTACTGCCCGGACGGTGGATTTGCGGTAACATGTAATATCAATCCACCCAAGGGCAGTGACTTTACCCAGGTAGTGAGCAGCCTGGAGGCTGGCCCCCTTTAGAACATAGTAACATAGTAATTAAGGTTGAAAAAAGACGTTAGTCCATCGAGTTCAACCTATTTGAGTTGTAACTACTGACTTGAATAAGTCATATCTTTAGGATTCCCTTAGTGCCCAAAAATGCATCCAGTTTTGATTTAAATTCATTAACAGTAGTTGCTGTAACCACCCCCACCGCAATGAGTTCCAGAATTTTACTGCTCTATTGGTGTAGAATCCTCTTCTTAATTCAGTATGGAATTTCTGTTCCTCGAGCCTCAGTACATGCCGCGTGTCCTAAGTATAGGCCTGATAGTGAACAATAAATCTCCCAGTTCCATATGATTCCCAATCCTGTATTTGAACGTATTAATCATATCACCTCTCAGCCTCCGTTTCTCCAGTGAAAATATATTCAGCCTGGTTTATTTTCTTTGTATTCTAGTGATTTGAGACCTTTTACCAGCTTAGTCGCCCTTCTCTGTACCTGTTCCAATTCATTTATGTCAGGTGTGGTGCCCAGAACTGAACACCGTATTCCATGTCTGGTCTCACCAATGCCTTGTTAAGAGGCACTATCACATTGGCATCCCTTGAATCCATTCCCCTTTTAATGCATGCCAGTGCCCGGTTTGCTTTTGCTGCTGCACTTGAGCAGTGTGCACTATTACCCAATTTTTCATCTATGATAACCCCAAAAGTCCTTCTCTACAGCAGAATTCCCTATAATAACTCGATTTAGCCTATAAGTAACTTGTTCATTTTTATTCCCATAATGAATTACTTTACATTTATCAACATTAAACTGCATTTTCCACAATGGATGTAAGGCTGACTGGACTATAATTTTCAGGGTTAGTTTTGCTACCTTTCTTCCATATTGGTACTACGGGCCTTATTCTAGTTCACTCTTTCTGACAAAATCCTTCTTAGATGGACAAAACCATGTGCACTGCAGGTGGGGCAGATGTAACTTGTGCAGAGAGAATTAGAGTTGGGTGGGGTTTTACTTCAAAGTGAGATCTATATTGCAGTGTAAAAATAAAGCAGTCAGTATTTACCCTGCACAGAAACAAAATAACTCACCCAAATCTAATTCTCTCTGCACATTTTACATCTGCCCCCCCCCCCCCCCCCCCCTGCAGTGGACATGGTTTTGTCCATCTAAGAAGGATTTTGTCAGAAAGAGTGAACTAGAATAAGGCCCTATGTTAGCTATGCACCAGTCTCTTGGTACCGTCCCCGTGTTTATTGATTCATTGAATATCAGATATAATGGTAGTGCTATGACAGAACTCAATTATTTTAGTATCCTAGGGTGTATTTCCTCTGGGCCAGGAGATTTGTTACTATTTAGGTTCTGTAATATATTTTTGACTATTTCCTCATTCAACCATACGGTTTGGGAGCAATCAAGAGCCGAGCATTCGTGGGAGATCCTCTAAGGATTCTGCCCTTAATACAGAAGCAAAAAAAAAAATAAAAAATTGAATAGTTCTGCTTTCTCTTTTCCTTCTATTACCAGGGTACCCTGCTTATTTTTTAGTGGGCCAATATTTTCCTTCCTTAACCAATTCCTGTTTATATAACTGTATAATTTTTTGGAATTAGATTTGCTATCAGTGCCTATTTTATGTTCAGTCTCTAATTTAGCAATCTTGATTGTATTTTAACATTTACATTCTTTATATGCGGCAAATGATTTGGGTGTCCCATCTTGTTTAAACATTTTGAATGCCCTCTTTTTCTTTTTAGCTTTTTCAAATTTGACTTTGCTGTTAAGCCACATAGATTTCCTTTTGACATTTGTCCTTTTATTTACCATTGTCCTTTTACTCCATTGGAGACTTATCGTCTATGGCATAATTTCAAACTTACCCCCACTTATAGGTCATATATGTCCACGTAACCTTTACTCCTCACTTTCTTCTATTTCCTTTCTCTCCTTCCTTTCTTTCCTATCCATCTGTAGTTTATCTATTGACTTACTTGTAAAGTTGACATATTACCGATTAAATTTTGTGGATTGAATATGTTGTAATCAATGATTTTGTCTACTGCTTCAATAAAAACAGTTTACGCCAAAAAAAAAAGGACTCCTCAAATTGACCAAAGTTTGCTTTTCTGAAATTTAAGGACCTAGTTGCTCCAATATAATTATCTTTGTTAAAATGTCAATCAAACGTGATCATATTGTGATCACACTGTTCCCCAATGTCTCCCTTATGGTTATGTTAGTAACAATGTCCCTATTGTTGCTTTTCAAGAGATCCAGGATATTGTTGTTTTTGGTTGGACTTTCAATAAATTGATACAAATAGCGGTCATTTAGGGCATCCAATAAAACATTTCCCCTAGCGGTAATACTTGACCTATCTTTCCAGTTTCTTTCTGGGTAGTTAGTCACCCATAATAATGTCCCCTAAGCTGCCCGCTTTTCCCACCTTTAGCAAGAGGTCTTTTTCCTCCTTTGTATATACGTTAGGTGGTTTATCACATACTACTGTATACATTTTTTAGCCCCTTGTATTGTTACCCGTGATTTCAACCCATACCGATTCTACTGACTCCATTGTGCTCTCGTTTATGTCTTTCCTTGTGTGTGGTTTTAAGGATGGTTTAACATATAAACATACCCCCTCCCCTTCTACCTAATCTATTTTTTATAAACAGACTATAACCTTCTATGTTAGCCTCCCACTCATGTGATTCATCCCACCAAGTTTCAGTAATACCTATGGGATCAATCTTCCTCCAAAACTAGGGTCTCTAGTTCCCCCATTTTACCAGTTAAACTCGTAGCATTCAGATACAGTCATTTCAGACCACGTTTTTCCTTTGCCCTTGTCATGTTACCAGTTACAATTGCAGAAGGTTCCTGAAATGATAAATCAGTATCATGGACAATCCTTGTATTTGGCTGTGTGCCTTTCGTATACCTTGTTCCCTTTTTCCTTCCATCCCATTGCTTCGTCCACAATATAGCTGTCTTTGCCCTATTTTCTACAATCCTTTTTTGGTTTAAGATTTCTTACTATACTCTCCCCCCAATCTCCTCAAACCTTCCCACCATTCTACCCCCGAGCACCCCTGCACCCTCCTCGTTCAGGTGCAATCCGTTGTGGCAAAAGAGATGGCGGCTTACCGAGAAGTCCGCCCATTTTTTTAGGAACTCAAAACCCTGCCTCCTGCACCAATCTTTGAGCCACATGTTAAACTCCCTAATACCCCTCTGTTTCCCTGGGCTAGTTAGTGGCACAGGCAATATTTCTGAGATTATTACCCTAGATGTCCTCGCCCTATGTTTATTGCCTAGATCCCTAAAGTCTTTTTTGAGGACATCCCATATACTACTGACTTTGTCATTGGTGCCAACATGCACCAAGACTGCTGGGTCTTCCCCAGCCCCTCCCAATAATCTGTTCACCCAGTCCGCCGCGCTATGATGTACCCGAGCACCCGGGAGACAACAGACTACGTCTATCGCGGTCCCGATATCAGATTGCCCTATCCACTTGATGATCCACTTTCCTGATGATTGAATCCCCTTCCACCACTATCTGCCTTGGGCCCTTCCCCTCTGAATTACCCTCACTGCCAGAGGGCGTATTCATCTGGTTGCTAGAGGAACCTTTCCCTGCCAAATCCACCTGCTCCTCACTCACAACCATAGTTTCTTCATCCATTCCGGCGTATATAATCATGGATCCACTTTTTCCAGACAACTCTTTGGTGAAAAGTTTCCCCGATGTGTAGTTCAACAACAGCTGGAGGGCAGAAAGTTCACCATCCCTGCCATAAAGTATCCAGGACCTTTTATTTTGGTATTTAACTGCGAGTGCACGAGCTTTAATGCCAATTATATATCCTTGCAAAAATATTATGGATCTGGGAGTACAATATTAATTGCATGATTATTATATGTATTAAATTCAAAGATGCCTTTAGAGAACAAATAAAGAGTTAAAAAAGAGGCCTTTAGTGATATGATCAATGCTGGTCCACCAACTGGATGGGTGTGGTATAGCTCACAGACGATGGCCCTTATTCTGGTTCACTCGCAAAGGCAAATTCCTTCCCCCCCAAAAAAGATGTGTACTGCAGGGGGGGGGGGGGGGGGGCAGATGTAACTTGTGCAGGGAGGATTAGATTTGGGTGGGGTGTTACTTCCAAGTGAGATCTATATTCCTTCACAGAAACAAAATAACTCACCCAAATCTAACACTCTGCACATGTTGCCCCCCCCCCCCCCCCCTGCAGTGCACATGGTTTTGTCCATTTGAGAAGGAATTTGTCTTTGCGAATAAGGGCCAATGTCTCGTCAGATAGTCAATAGGTCGATACCAACAGTTAGACATGCATTAGTCTGACAGTGGCAAAAGTAATGACGCAAGTAAAATGTCGACATGGAAAATCAATTAATGTACATGGCCACCATATAAGTGTACCGCGTACCCTTACATGGCTCACCATGCTTTGGGCTCGGTGCCTCACTGCGCTTGGCACACTATTCTATTTTCCCTCTGTGCCCATTGGGATTATGAACAAGTCAGTTGTCGGGATATTGAGTGTGTTGGCATGTCTAACTTCTGTCAATGTCTGATTAGTGCATGTGTATCTTTTGTTAATGTCTAATGCATGTCTATCTTTTGTTAATGTCTAACTAATTAATGACTAATTTTTGTTAATGTCTAACTAATGCATGTCTAACTTTTGGTGTTGACTTATTGAACATCTGACTAGACATTGGGGTTGATCCTATTAACCCCTTGGGTGGTGGGTTTTGCTGGGGCAGGACAAACCTCCCAGGGCAGGTTTGTCCTGCCCCAGCAAAACCCACCACATGAAGTTGGAAGCCCCCCTCACCTCTGCTCCGGCGTTAGTACGCCGGAGCGTCCCTGCAGCCGCTGCCCCCGCTGCCAGGCTTAGCCGCCTGGCTGTCGCATTCAGCAGTGACGTCGGCGGCAGGCTGGGGGATGTTCTTGGCGGCTCAGGTGCCTGAGTGCTCCCGAGTCCCCCCGAGCCGTGCCGACCATACCCGAGCCTGCTGCCGACGTCACTGTAAAGTGAGTGACGGCGGGCGGGTCAGGGCAGGGAGCTCTGGCGCACCGATCGCCGGAGAAAAGGTGATGGGGGGAATGAAAGGATGTGACCGGGGGCTCTAGAAAATTTCCAGGCATACTGTACCACTCAAGGGGTTAAGTGCGGATGATTCGCACTCATGAATCATCATGGCTCCGGGTGCACTTTATGGCAGACTGAATTTGCTTAGAAGTGCTCGCACCTGCATATGGGTGCGAGCAATTTTAAGCGAATTTGAACCAGCGAAGTGTGCGAGATCAGCTTAATTTGGGTGCCCTTTTCAGCATTTAAACAACACCTTGCACCCTTCGGCGCTAATAGGATTGATTCCATTGTCTATCAGCCATCTGGACCCCAATTCTGGACCTCTATTCTGATTCCAGCCTGGGATTTGAGTCCACCAACCCACACATCATCCCCATCAGTCCTAGCACAGAGCACACACCACCACTGTGCTCCACTGCTCCCTTCTGCAAGTTCTGCTGGCCTGGATCTCCCTGAAACTGTACAGTATGTCTGCCATTCCCTTTCCACATCATTGAGTCCATTCAAATGAATGCACTGACATACAGTGTGCGCTGGGAAGTGAAAACACCAAGTCTCTGTACGGATTGGCTACTAGAAGTCACATGGTCAGTCTCCCTACAAGGGTCTTCGGGAGTTGTAGTCCTGCTGCGCGCCTGTCTCATGCTTTCTCCTCACCGCTGAACTACAACTCCCGGAAATGGCAGAGTAAACAGGAACGGGCCCGCCAGCCGGGGCTCCCTTCCTGCACAGCCTCCTTATTTGTGCAGCAGCAGGTATGGTTGCGTCCTTCTCACTTGTCGTGTGGTGCTTTGGGCGCTCACATGTCCGCAGTATAGAGGGGTGCATGGTCTCTTTGGTACAGCCTGCTGCCTTATGCAATGCAATGTGCAGCCCTATGTACTATTCCAGCACCGTGGACGGTAGGGAACCCTGATTTATGTTGTCGTTGGTCCAGGCTCCGTGGTGCTGGAACCAGTTCCTATTCTCATATTTGCTGCAAGAGACTCATTGCAAGCAGCGCAAAAATTCCTGATCTATGCAATATACTGTGGTGTAATAACATGTATACCATAGAGTCTGTTATTGCAGTGCTATGTATGTAAATCAGTGTATAGAGACAATTGTTATATAGCTATTTGTAAGGGTTACCAGCCTCTTGCAAAGTTGTATGATGCATTGTTGTGTTATACCAACATTTCCCCATAGGCGAGACTAGTAACCGCATTTAGGGGGCCTATTATCCGTGAGCTGCCCGTGTAGGCGGATTCTGAACTGTGACTTTTTTTTGTAATGTTTGCACAATGGTGCTTGTAACGGGATGCAGTTAAAATCCCGGCGGTCGGGATCCCGGCATTCAGAATCCCGACCGCCGAAATCCCGACACTTTCTCCCTCCGTGGGTGTCCATGACACCCCTGGAGGTAGAATAAATTAGCGTGCAGAACGTAGCTAGGCACCGGGCCCGCTGCATGGCGAGCGCAGCAAGCCCGCAAGGGGGGGCGATCCACTTCCCCCCCTTGTCGGGATTTCGGCGGTTGGGATTCCGGCGTCGGGATTTTGAACGCCGGGATTTCATACTGAATCCCTTGTAACATATCAGTTGCAAACAGAAAAGGGACCCACAGGAAGAATAACTTATTACCACCTGGAAGACGTAGGGGTAAAAGCATAAAACAACGCTTTTAAATATGATTAGAAACATGATATATAGCGTATAGAAAGTGCAGGGAAGGGTGCACGGTGTAAGGGAAGGGTAGGAGGTAGCCGAGAAGGAGCACTTGGCAGGGCTGGAAGGGAACCAGAGAGCATCGCTTGGCTAAGGCTTATGGAGTGCGGCAGAAATGGGTGGTCCACGGCGTCCAAAGCAGCAGAGAGGTGCAGAATGACGTGCAGGGTTATGGTGCCCATATGTCTATGGTTGATTACAGAAATTTCCAGTTTGGCCAGTGCATGAGTTGGGTCGTTGGTAAAACCCAACATTTTGAAAACTCTTCACGATTCGCCGGTTCCAACCCAAAAATTATCATAATTGTCAGGTGAGCGTTCTGTAACATGTAAGATTTTGAGGTTCCGGAGTCGGCATTGGCTGAATGTGGAATCGCCGCTTAGGTGTGTGACCCGCAGTAGATCTGGAAGAGCGAAGATAGTCTAGTGTTGGAAGAGAAGTATCAGAGAAAGTGAGCGCAATTGTAAAGCGCATTGCAATCTGCTGCATTATATTAGAAACTAAATAAATAAGTGAGAGGAGAAGATGTATAGGTGCAGGTTGAAGGAAAGACATTGACGTTGCACGAAGATCATTTCCAGAGATGGCAGTGGAAGAGGATAGGGTGCATTGGTTTGAGGTGGAGTTTGTTGTAGAGGGGTTAATAGATTATCAGAGAGCATGGCCCTAGTTCTCAGAGACAGGGGTAAAGAAAATATAGTGGATTGGCCGGAGGGCTTGAAATTAAGAGATTTCCTAATGGTTCTTGGAATTGAGGTTTGGGGGCATCATGTGGATACTGGGTAATATGGAAGGTGGATATAGGATTGTTGGTGAAGTCAGGAGGAAGTTTAGGGTGGAACAATGAAGCTTTGGTTTGCGGAGATTTCCTGGGTAGTCAGAAGGTATGAATCAGGGACTAGTATGTTGGCTGGAAGCTATGAAGATTAGCAGCTGATTGATTTGGGAGAACCATGTTAGAAGTGGGTCATCTGAAGAAGCCAGTAACTAATGATGGGTTAGCTGGGATATGGAGGGTTAGTGTGGACAGTCCTGAGACGGGGAGCAGGTGAAAGGTATAAGGCTGGAATTGGAGATGGGCGATGGCGGGAGAGTGTGAGAAGGTAGGGATAGTCACTGGATGGGGAGGGGCAGTAAGGAGATGAGGAATGAGACCGGTTTTATACACAGGTGAGACGGGAAAAGCATGAGAGAGGCATAATATGGATGAGAGGTTAGTGGGGATGCAGTGCAACATAACAGACGTAGGGGAAGATGTATCAAGCTTCAAAAAGTGATTCAGTGAAGAGCCAGCCAATCAGCTCCTACCTGTCATTTTTCAAACCCAGCCTGTAACATGACAGGCAGGAGCTGGTCGTTTATCATTCTCCACTTTAACACTTTTTGAAGCTTGATACATCTGGCACTCAGAGCACAATGAGGAGGAGTAAGAGATAAGGGGGAGAGATGCTGTAGGCACAGGGAGTGAGGTGAAGGCTGAGTGCAGGGGGAGGAGGAGGAGGAGGAGGAGGAGGAGGAAGTGGAGATGACACCTGGAGTTAGAGATAAAGAAGAGAGAACAGTGGTGATCCTGTGTAGTAAATCTACAAGTTTCCAAGAACTTCTATTTGTTTGTCTTACTGGCTGGCTGCCACTAATGGTTTATAGACATTTGATTATTCACATCTCCAGGTATAGTAAATCCTTTATTGCAGAGTTGTGTAACCTGTCTGCTTTACTATTAGTAACAGAACCAGCGGTACTGGTTGGTCTGTGTTGGGGAAGAGTAATGTCATACACAATTACGTGGCTCCTCCCCCAGCCCACCAATTATACATTCTCTGCCCAGAATCCTGTTCCTGCTCCTAGCAGTGTGACCAGCATCCCATTTACCCTAAGGCTTGGGCCACACATAGCGGTCAAGCAGGTCCTGTTCAGCAGCATTTTGGCCTGATCCTTCTGAACAGGATCCGACCACGGCTGACCGGACTTCAAGTAGAACACAGAGTGGCACAGCCGCACTGTGTGAACACAAACATTCAAATGTATATGTTGGTCTTGAAATTTGGTCATGCTGCGGTTGGATCCGGCGGCTGGCAGTATAGGAGACTGTGTCCAGTCTCCTCCCTGCCAAGTGGGTCCCGATGTACCGCTATGTACAGCATAAGCTTCTGTTTTGTTCCACCAGCTTCGGCGTCAGGCTGGAGTGATAGGGCGCGCTGGACCAGCCTTGGAGAACAGTTACACAGGGAAGTAAGATGTGCCCGAATGAATGTGCCGCCCAGTGGGGCACCGTGCTTTCCTGACAGACACTTACCTGAGGTAAGTCCAAAGCACTGGTGGGGGCATGATCTGTAACTGGCACTGGTGGGGACATGATCTGTAACTGCCACTGCCGGGGACATGATCTGTAACTGCCACTGCCGGGGACATGATCTGTATCTGACACTACTGGGGACATGATCTGTAACTGGCACTGGTGGGGACATGATCTGTAACTGGCACCGGTGGGTACATGATCTCTAACTGGCACTACTCTGGACTTTATCTCTAACTGGCACTACTGGGGACATGATCTGTATCTGACACTACTGGGGACATGATCTGTAACTGTCACTGGTGGGGACATGGTCTGTAACTGGCACTACTGGGGACATGGTCTGTAACTGGAATTACTGGCAACATGATCTGTAACTGGCACTACTGGGGACATGAACTGTAACTGGCACTACTGGGGACATGATCTGTAACTGGCACCGGTGGGGACATGATCTGTAACTGGCACTACTCAGGACTTGATCTCTAACTGACACTACTGGGGACATGATCTGTAACTGGCACTACTGGGGACATGAAATGTAACTGGCACTACTGGGGACATGAAATGTAACTGGCACTACTGGGGACATGATCTGTAACTGGCACTACTGGGGACATGATCTGTAACTGGCACCGGTGGGGACATGATCTGTAACTGGCACTACTCGGGACTTGATCTCTAACTGACACTACTGGGGACATGATCTGTAACTGGCACTACTGGGGACATGAAATGTAACTGGCACTACTGGGGACATGAAATGTAACTGGCACTACTGGGGACATGATCTGTAACTGGCACTACTGGGGACATGATCTGTAACTGGCACCGGTGGGGACATGATCTGTAACTGGCACTACTGGGGACATGATCTGTATCTGACACTACTGGGGACACGATCTGTATCTGACACTACTGGGGACATGATCTGTAACTGGCATTACTGGGGAAATGATCTGTAACTGGCATTACTGGGGACATGATCTGTAACTGGCACCACTGGGGACATGATCTGTAACTGGCACTGGTGGGGACATGATCTGTAACTGGCACCGGTGGGTACATGATCTCTAACTGGCACTACTCTGGACTTTATCTCTAACTGGCACTACTGGGGACATGATCTGTATCTGACACTACTGGGGACATGATCTGTAACTGTCACTGGTGGGGACATGGTCTGTAACTGGCACTACTGGGGACATGGTCTGTAACTGGAATTACTGGCAACATGATCTGTAACTGGCACTACTGGGGACATGAACTGTAACTGGCACTACTGGGGACATGATCTGTAACTGGCACCGGTGGGGACATGATCTGTAACTGGCACTACTCGGGACTTGATCTGGGGGGAGAGACGCTGCAACCATCTACAACAATGCTGTCATCGTGGCAACCGCAGAGCAGCCTAAACAAGTGACATCATTTATGGGGGGGGGGGGGGGGGGGCGTGCGCGCGGCTGCCCAGAAAAATGTCACTTGTTTAGGCTGCTCTGCGGTTGCCACGTTGACAGCATTGTAGTAGCGTGGTCAGGATGTTGGGACCGGACTCCTGCTCCGAGCCGCCGCGCACTCGCTGGGTGTCACTCACTCCTTCTCCCTCTATAGAAGTGCGCTTCTCTCCTCCGTTGGCCAGTGCAGGACGCCGCACGAGTCCTGTGTCCCCCCCCCCCCCCCAATAAATTAATCAGCTTTGCGGGAGGACCCCCCGCAGCTGGGATCAGTAGTGCTCTAAGTGCTGCTTCAAGGTAAGCGCCAGGCGTGCTGATACAGCGCCAGGTTAATCCATAAAAAAACACCTTATCTCTTTGAGTGGCTGGGTCCAGTAGTGCGCCGGTTACCGGTGATGAGTAAATGCCGGGCAACTTAATCATGCCGCTTTCACACAGCAAACCTGCTTTAGACCAGGTATTGAGATGCGGTGTGAAAGGGGGTAAACTTCCCCTGACCTGTTTTAAAAAAAAACGTTTTAAATACCTGGTCTAAAGCAGGTTTTGCGGTCTGAAAGCAGCATTAGAGGCTTCGATATTAACTGTGTTGGATCAGACAGGTTACTGAATCGACAGCACCCATTGGGTAATAAGCATGCCGGCTGCGGGGAACATACTGTACATAAACAATGCAGTAATGCTCCACCTAATGCAAGGCAATGCTTAAGCTACCTCCAGTGCCGGCTAATCCTCACCGTGCTGCCAGCCAGGGTCAGCTCCCTATGTGACCTCAGCAGCTAGGACAGAGGCCTGCCCGGTTCTAGGCACTGCAAGGACCAGCTATAAAAGCCTAAATCTGGCCGGTTATTTATGGCAACAAGCTGGGAGCAGAAATCAGAGGACTCTTAGTGACCACAGAACTGGTCTCTCCAGTTTTCCTACCCAGAGAACAGAGGGTCTGGTAGTTCTCCATCATTACACTTCTGTTCCTCTATTAAGCAGCCCCATGATAACCAAGGGAACCATTGGCCGCACACTTCACATGCCCCCAAATCACCACCAATGACATTTCTGTCCGCATACATCAGACCTCGGCCCATTTAGACATACAGTCTAATTTGAAAGCCTGGTACACTCTGGGGCTGGGGCAAAGGGCCCAATTCAGACCTGATCACGGGTGAAAATGGTCAGAAAACGTCAGGGTTTGGTGCTGTCAGAATTGGTTTATGTAAGCAAACAAAGAGCACATGAGGGAAGAGGGTCCTGCTCGTGAGAGCTTAAATTCTAAAGGGGAGGGGCAGACAGACACACACAGGTGACACAGGTGGGTATATATAGAGCACACACAAGCATGCCAGAATGCTCTATGATTGTTATTCACATCCATTTGAAAGCGAGTGAGGCCCCCCTATAATTGGGAGCTGTTAGGGTTCTGTGCATAACTAATTAGCGCTGACCAGTTCTTGCTTTATTGTGTTATTTTTAGTTGGTATTTTCAACCAGAAAAAACATATAGAATCTGTCTGTGTGAACTTAACGTTACATCAGGATCTCAGGCGACTGTAAGGAGTTTCCACCAAGCTGAGCCACGTTTCCAGGTGAGAGTCCGTTCCAGAGCAGAAAGTCCCATTTGAGTTCCAGTTTTTACCCCAAAGAGAATATTTATTGACATGTGCTTCTTGCTTTCATGGGGTCTAGGAGTTTGGGAAGATATTCCCCTCATTGTCAGTGATTACCTGGTGGTTTTAATCAGAATAAACTATTTTGCAGAGTCTTTTAATGTGAAATCTGAAACTGCATCAAGACTGGAAGAAGGAAAACGGGCGATTGTAAGGAACCTCCATCGGAGCTGAGTGCGAGCCTCCAGGTGAGAAGGCAATACGTCAAAATGATGGTTTAGTCCTCCAGTCTCTGTCTTCAAAGCTCCATCTTAGGGATGGCCATCGACCATCGATGACATGTAATTGTCGATGATTTATGACCGTGTAGAATACTTTTGCCATCGATGGGGGACAATCAGAAGGTTTCCTTCCATCGATGTCAAGCATGAATTAATAGTTATTTTTTTTGTCCAGAAGGGCCAGGGGCTAGTTGGTCCAAGATCACAAACCAAGGGCACCCCTGCAAGTTGCCCATGGCACCCCAGTTTGGGAACCACTGCCCTAAAGTATAGTAGAACTGTATTAATTTCTCCTCTGTGCAAGGTGACGCTTTTAGAAACAATACAGAATTAACAAAGTAATTTCTGGTATATACCCATTGAGCCATTTTATAAAGCACTTTAATGTTTTACTTTTTGCGTTCGTAAGGGCACCAAGGAGTTAAAACTTCTGAGTGCAGCCCAGGAGCTCCTCCTCCCCATACTGTAGGTTGTTACTGAGAGTTTACAAGATTTTTACTGTAACAAAAGATTTGCTACTATTGTAATTTATTCTTTGGGACACGTCAGGGGCCACAGGCTTAACAGGGGGTAGTGGAGTGAGCATTCCAGCACCTATAGAGGTTAAACTTCTTGCTGCCTCCCAGGGCAGCCAGGCTCCTCCCCTCCTCTACCCCGCCTCCAAGACGGGAAGCTCAGTTTTTTTGTAATATTGTAGTGTTGGTTTAAATTCATGATGAATAATACAAAACATCATAACATTACATTAGTTTAAGAGCTCAAGTTAAAGGGTCTAAAGAATAAAAAATGATGACATCACTCAATGTAATTACAAAACAAATGGATTCATTCAAATATTAAAATCCCCGCAGTTTATTAAAGGCATCTATGTACTAAGCCTCGGAGATAAAGATAAAGTGGTCCGAGATAAAGTAGAAGCCAATCAGCTCCTAACTACCATGTTATGGGCAGTGTTAGGAGCTGATTTGCTTCTACATTATCTCCCTCCACTTAATCTCTCTTCAAGGATTAGCTCATAGACCCATCATTCCCCTAGCATGGGTCTTCAACCTGTGGCCCTCCAGATGTTGTGAAACTACATGTTCCAACATGCATTGCCACATTTTTTCCTATGATAGCATGCCAAAACTGTCAGGGCATGCTGGGACATGTAGTTCTACAACATCTGGAGGGCCACAGGTTGAAGACCTGTGCCCTAGGGGAACGTGTGTCCTATATGTATATCCAGTTGGATTTGCACTGTAAAAATGAGAATGTTTTTTTAAATGCATTTGTTTTATATATTGGGAGGATCTTTCTGTCATTGTCCTTAATCAGAAACAGAAAAATCTACATTCCAGAACCTATCACTGTGTAGATTCATACTGTGTGAAGGATGGAAGAAGAAAAACATGCGGTTATACGGACTCCGCCCCAGGCGGAGCGCAAGCCTCCAGGTGAGACGTTCTAGGGAGAATACTGGGTGTTACGTACTAGAAGCTTTGGGGACTTTAACCCTTTCAGTGCCAACGTTGCGGTGAGCGATCCTCAAAGTCAATTCATTGAATTTTTGTTAAATATTGCACCCCAAAAAAGAAGAACAGTGGCATTTTTAAGGGAAGCTTTGAGGATCTATCGCAGCAACGTTGGTGCTCAGAGGGTTGATAACAAGTTTTGCTTGCCAATTTTCGCACCTGTTTTGACACATTTCCTTGGCACTCAGAGGGATAAGTGGCTTCGCTGCTGTGTGATATAATGACATTGGGGAACTGCTGAAGGGAACGGTATCCAATCAGCTCCTACCTGACACATTACAGGCTGGGTTTGGGGAATGACAGATAGGAGCTGATTGGCTGGCTATTTATCACTTTTTGAAGCTTGATGCGTCTGACCCTAAAATGGGATGACTGCAAAGATCCCGGGTTTAGGAACCACTTCACAACCAGTATCAATACAGATAAATACCCTAATTACTGGGCTAAAAACATAGGGCCGTAACGCTTAGATCTATTTATCAATGTTCTCAGTAGCTGTATATAGAGATAGTTTGCAATAGTAGTTTAGGAATCCTTAAATCTGCACCCATCACCTTCACACATTGGGGGAGAAACCCTACTCCGGCTGTAAGCCCAGGACATAGTTCCCATGTAGGTCCCTGAGTGCAGGGGTTTTCCTTATTGTCGTTATATAAATATAGTGATCGTTACTATGCGACTGTCCCTTTACATTCTGAGATCTCTCTGTCCTGTTATTCTGCACACAGATGTTCATGTAATTATTAGTCCGAAGATTAAACAAGAAGCTGAGCCCCCGAGGGACCCAATGCCAGAAAACGTCTCTACAGGTCAGTATAACTAAAGAACTATACAGAATCTGTAGTGTCGTGTTCTTGTACATCAGAAGTATACAGAAATGTACGGCAGGTTTACCAACCACTGTCTGCCCCCATTGGTACTGGCCGGTCATGTGTACCCCGTGCCATCTCACAGTGTTACTCTAAATATACTTCCTTGTTCTCTGCGCGACACATTCCCGCTTTCATTTAAAATCACTTTTATGACTTTAACAATCAGAAATGCACAAATCCCGTCACTGATGTCCTGGACATAGTTATTATCCTGTATAATAAAAGCCTAACGCTGCCTCTCCCCTCTGTGGTGCCGTCAGCAGCCACTGGAGGGCGTTCACGCACACACACCCAGGGCTGGAGAGCGCTTACCTCTGTATTCTCGTGGACGCATCACCTTACCAAGCAGTCTGCTGCAGCAGCGTGCTGTCCCGTCTTCTGTCCTAGCCGGCTCTGTCTGTCTGAGTCTTCATTGATGCATTACTGGGAGGAGGCGTGGCCAAGCTGAGTCTGTAGGGACATCCTGGGATCACCGCCACGCCTCCTCCCACTAATGCATCAGCAAAGAGAGGCAGAGCCGGCTAAGACAGGAGATAGAACAGCACCCTGCGTCAGCAGACTGCTTGGTATGCGCCCACAGGGATTCCAGAGGTAACCCGCTCTCACACGATGCCCCTTGTTCTGACACCTCTGGCTCCTGTGTGAGTCGCAACTGCTCCCCCTTGAAGACCAGCCCCAGTGTCCATCGTTTTAACAGGCTTTTAACTAGTATAGTTCTAATGCACATGAGTAGTCTTGTACACTTATATTACCGTCATAACATATATGGTCGCTGGCAACAAGCACAGGAGTTTGGGTCTAGGAATCTGTTAGGTATTCTGCGCGGCCCTTTCTATCACAGCGACACGTGTGCTGTCCGGCTGTGCACATTGAGGGCAGGTTCCCCCAGAACCTCACAGCTCAATGTGTCACCTCCCTTGAGACTAGAAGAAACAGTACTGTGCGAGGGAGGCAGAGTCTCGTCCGTCATTGCTCACAGTGGGTGTTGTTACTGTGTAGAGGTTGCGGTGTACCCGCAGGAGGTTTGGGTAAGGTGACCCCTTTGTTAAGGGCACAGTAAGAATATTAACCAGGAGTATTTAGGGATTTGCAACCCATAGCAACTAATCACTTATTAGCTTACATCGTTTTACTGACAATTAGATGAATTACAGTTGTGGAATGGTCTGGGCCGGCACATTGCTGATACGCGGCAGGTTCATAACTGTACGCTCACAGGCAAAGGCCCTGCACAGATCTCATCCCTCCCCAGTAGATTTCTGGCCATCAATTCTCTATTGTGTCCTAGAGAATGATAGACCGAATCTGATCACTGCTTTTTATTTTTAGAAGGTTTTAGTAGATTTACCCCTCTCCATCGGGGCATTGGTGAAAAACTTGCAGCATACTGAATAATGGAGTATGTGTAGGTAGGAAGGATTAAGGGCTTGTAATGGCCTGATTAACATGGAAGTCCTGCTGCTGAAATCCAGAAGATCGTAATCCACCTGCAGCTATCACAAAAGGGAATATTAAAGTAACAAGGAATTCAGATTGATAGCTACAGTACATATAGACTGGCAGATGGGATGTCATTGGTCAGAATATCCAATAAAGAGATTCCCAGTAACCCCCCCCCCCCCCCTCTCTTGCAGCCGAACCCTCCATGTTACTGCCTAACCCTAAACTACCTACTTTGCAGACTAAACGTAACCCCTCCCCCACAGCCTAACCCCCCTTTTAAGTGCCTAACCCAGGGGTTCCCAATTTTTTTTAAATCAGGGCACCCTAGAGGATTATCAGAATTTTTTCACGGCATCCCTAGGCCAATTTTTTTTTTTATTAGATTGGGCTTATATGCGATTCCTATGGTCAGTTATGTGGTAAAGGGCAGGAATTGCTTCTGTTTGTACACGTTATGACTGGCAGCCATCAGCACTGGTTTTGCCCATAAATAATTAACCATTAATAATTTGAGTTGGTCCTGGAACACCAACCCAGGGCACCCCTGCAAGTGTCCCGAGACACCCCAGGGAGCCACAGCACACAGTTTGGGAACCACTGGCCTTACCCTATCCTCCCTGCATCCACCTAACCATAAGTCCACCCCTCCCAGTGCAGGCATGTCCAAACTATGGCTCTCCAGCTGTTGTGAAACTACAAGTCCCATCATGCCTTGCCACAGTTTTGCTTTTAGAGAATGCTAAAACTATGACAAGGCATGCTGGGATGTGTAGTTTCACAACAGCTGAAGGGCCACAGTTTGGCCATGCCTGCCGTAGTGCCTATTAGATGGTTCAGTGATTCGTATACTTTGAACAGTGGGGTGTACGATACAAATACATATACAGAACATCTGTGTGTGTCTTCCATGTAACTGGAATATTTGTTCTGCGCTGACATTTCAGCAGCTCCAGCTCTCCCGCATCACTAATGAATCCTCATAAGAGACTAAACATTTGTTGGGGAAAATTATTGGATTTTATTTGTATTATAAGCACATTGCTTCAGTGTACATTATTCCACAGCCATATTGATATCTTATATTCTCATATACTGTACTAGCACTTCTTTACGCTGCGTCTTATATGCGCTGGTTGCTGTCTGTTTCCCAGGTGACAGATGGGCACAGAGCAAAACCCACAAGGATGTGCTGCCGAGCGCCAACCTCCAGCAGGGGATGGCTCAGGGTAACAGTGACGCACCTGCGGAAGGTAGGACACCATTCATTTCTTACCAGTGTTTCAGGCATGTGGTTTTCTTAAAAACATTTCATAATTTCTGTGGTTTTACTTAATTGAGTATGTATGTGTGTGTGTATATATATATATATATATATATATATATATATATATATATATATATATACGCACAGTATATAGTATTTATTTGAACATAGAATTCACATGTAAGAGAAATAAATAACAGCTGTCTGTGAGTGTATTATCTATGGTATATGTTACTATATTAGAGTACATGTTATACTTAGATGTCACGTTCTCCTCCTGTGCCCACAGCTGTATACATAGTTCCTGATGACTCTCCAAGGATTAAACAAGAGAATGTGCCCACGAAGGAACCAATGCCAGGTGTGTAACAATAAGGATATATACAGGAGTGGTGGCATCAGACACGTCTGTAAAGTGCAGCGGAATATGCTGCACTATATAAGAAACTGTAATAAATAGTGTTTGTTACTTATAAATCAGAAGTGTACAGAATAACATGTAACATTACCAACCCCTGACTGCCCCCAGTGGTACAGGCCGGTCATTTGTACCCCGCAGCATCTCACAGTGTAACGCTGTCATTTCTTGTTCTATAATCACCGAGCGCTGCGCTGTCACATGACCGATACATTTCCCGCGTACAATAATCTCTGTAACAGCGCTGGGTCCTAATTCTCAGATGAAGAATTAAATCCATTCTGGATAATAATGTGTATCTCAGCTCATTCTGTAAGGAGTGCAGATCTCACACACACAACGTTTAACGTTTGCAATGGGCAGCGATATAAATGTCCTATAGCGAGCATATAAAGTGTTGGCGGTTCAGTGTAACGTGTACTATGAGCAGCGGTGTTTGGGGCAGACACGTGTCAGGTGGGAGAACCTGTCTTATATGTGCTGGTTACTGTCTGTTTCCCAGGTGACAGATGGGCACAGAGCCGAACCCACAAGGATGTGCGGCCGAGCGCCAACCTCCAGCACGGGATGGCGCAGGGTAACAGTGACGCACCTGCGGAAGGTAGGACGCCATTCATTTCTTACCAGTGTTAGTAATGTGTTTGTCTTAAAATAAATAATTGAATTATAAATATATATATATCAGGATAGAGAAGGACCGTCACTCAGGGCTTACTTACTTCTGCGGCATAATAGATGACGCCCCGGTGCCAACCACTGGAGGGACTCCCAATTGCAGGTGGATCAAAGACCAGGTTTATTTCATAACAGTGGTCGGTCAGCATTTTGGGGGACAAGCCCCCGTCGTCAGGACGTGTAAACAGGTATACAGTGTACACCTGCAATTGGGAGTCCCTGAGTGCCCGTGCTTTTGACCTATTTATACATTTATTTACTTTATATACATATAACTTACAATTAAAAGAAAGAAGTAAGAGCTGTCTGTGAGTGTATTATCTATGGTATTTGTTACTATATTAGTGTATATGTTATAATTAGATGTCACGTTCTCCTCCTGTGCCCACAGCTGTGTACATAGTTCCTGATGATTCTCCAAGGATTAAACAAGAGAATGTGCCCACGAAGGAACCAATGCCAGGTGTGTGACAATAAGGATGTATACAGGAGTGGTGGCATCGGACAAGTCTGTAGTGTTACCTTCCCATAGACCAGCAGTACAGTATACATACACTGACTGCCCCCAGTGGTACAGACCGGTCGTTAGTATCTTACATGTAATCTGTAACTGTAATCTCAGTGTAACTCTTCTTATTCTCTGATCACCGAGCGCTGCGCTGTCACATGACCAATACATTTCCCATAAACTCTGTAACAGCGCTGGGTCCTTATTCTCAGAAGAGCAATTAAACAAATTCTGCTCTTTGATAATAATGGTTGTCTGGGCTCATTCTGTAAGTAGTGCAGATCTCACACACGCACACGTGTAACAAGACAAGGTTCCTGCAATTGGCAGCGATATAAATGCCCTATAGTGAGCATATAAATGGTTGGAGGATCGGTGTGACGTGTGCTATGAGCAGCGGTGTACGGGGGGCAGACACTTGTCAGGTGGGAGAACCTGTCTTATATGCGCTGGTATCTGTCTGTTTCCCAGGTGACAGATGGGCACAGAGCATAACCCACAAGGATGCGCTGCCGAGCACCAACCTCCAGCATGGGACGGCGCAGGGTAACAGTGACGCACCTGCGGAAGGTAGGACGCCATTCACTTCTTACCAGTGTTTCAGACGTGTGTTTGTCTTAAAATAAATAATGGAAATACAGATTGTTTTTGTTTTTATATATATAAAAGGAGTTAAGACTTCTCTGCGTGCAACCCAGGCTCCTCGTCCCCCATACCCCGCCCCCAGGCCTCAGTTTGTTCATTGGTGCTTGGAGAACAGGTCACTAAGGCAGGCTCTGAAGCCCTTTTTAATACAAGGTAGTCAAGACTATTTATTTCCTTATTTTATTTTTAATGTCACTTTGAGGCAGGCCGGCGGTGCACCCTACAGGCTCCCGCGCGGCTGCCTCCCTGCACTGGCTGACACGCTGACCTATATGGCCAGACCCGTCAGTATCTCCTGCAGCACATCGGGGGACACCGCCATCCAGTCCAGGTAACTGGGTCCCCGATGCGCCGTCCGCCGCGGTCCATCTGCCGTTTGGGGGTGTCCGGTGCGAGGACGGAGGTGGCGGCGGGGGGATACTGTGGCACGGCTGTTAAGTCACTGGAGGGGGGGCTCCTCCGGCGACCCTGGCAGTGGCGCCCTGCTGTTGTAACTCCCCACTAGACCAGGGATTGGGGCTTGCTGGGTGTCCATTACCATCCCTACGGGGTTCCAGGAGGGGACGGGGTTTTAGGTCTTAGCTCCCTCCTTCACCCCTCAACAGCGGGACTTTGCATAGGTCCACCCGCGCTGAGGGATCACTTTCCCCACGCCCCCTCCTCAGTGTCTGGATGCCATTTCTCACGCTGCTGGATCCGGAGAAGTGCACCCCAGCTCCTGTTCCCTGTGACCCCTCTCTGTCCAGGCTCAGGTTTGATACTCGGTTATCACACTATATAAGATTATACGTGCCTTGTTCGCCCTCTGTAATCCTTCTGTTTAACTTTCACTTTGGTAAACAGAAACTGTCAGGCCTTGTGCTCTCTGATAATTATCCTTGAGCACTCTGAAGCAGTTACAGCTCTGCTTCTGTTAAGCCATTGGAAGGAATGTCTTCCAAAGGTTCTAGGGCTGCGCCCTCAAGGGATGGTTCAGCTCCTAAGCGACTGTATGGGGGTCTGTGACCGCTGCTCCGCTGAGAGCTCTCAGGCTGGGCCCTCTGGGTCGGTCCTGTCAACCGAACCTGATCGGGCGGCGTTTTCACCAAGATCATAGCAGTTTTGGCGGCCTCCCTCCGTGTTCACAGGGTTCGCATACTACCTTTCCTTGACGATCTGCTACTCTTGGCGCAGTCTCCGGAGACCCTGTCTTACCACCTGCAGATGACTATTCAAACACTACAGTCCCACCTTTGAATCATCAACTGGAAGAAGTCCTGGCTGACTCCAGCATAGTCCATGGTACATTTAGGTGCCCACCTCCACTCGCAGGCTCAGAGGGTTTATCTTCCACAGGAGACGGTGTTGGTCCATCGGACACTGGTGCAAGATTTCCTCAAAGGCCGCACAGTGTCAATACATCTTTGCATGAAGGTTCTAGGGAAGATGGTCGCTTGTTTCGAAATGGTGGAGTTCGAGCAATTCCATTCACGTCCCCTGCAGCTGGAGATTCTCCACAGATGGGACCGATCATCTCAGAACCTCAGGTCCCAGACTATTGTTCTACCCTGGCAGGTGCGTGCTTCCCTCACCTGGTGGCTCCACGCTCCAAATCTGACGCGTGGCCGTCCGTTCGCAATTATACACTGGACCCTGCTCATGACAGACGCCAGTCTGAGGGGCTGTGGAGCTGTCCTGGAGTAGCATTCATTTCAGGAGTGATGGTCAAGAGTGGAATCCAGCCTCTCAATAAACGTTTTGGAATTGAGAGCGATTCTCTGCGCTGTTAACCAGGCAGGGCCCCTTGTACACGGTCATGCAGTCAAGGTTCAGACAGACAATGCCATGGCGGTGGCATACGTCAATCATCAAGGCAGAACTTGCAGCAACACGGCTATGAAGGAAGCTACCCAGATTCTGTCCTGGGCAGAATGCCAACTTCTCGCCCTCTCAGCAGTATACATGCCGGGCATCGAAAACTGGGAGGCCGACTTTCTCAGCCGCCAGGACATTCAGGCGGGAGAGTGGGCAAAGATTTCTGTTTGTCTCGGGTGTGAACTTTTTTCTAGGCAGGTCTGGATCTGGGCCTTCGTCTGGCCTCCCTGAAGGTTCAAGTGTCGGCTTTTTCTGTGCTGTTTCAGAGGCATTTGGCTAAACGCATGGCCATCCAGACTTTTCTTTAGGGGGTACTGCATATATAGCCCCCCTTTGTGCACCAAGTACACCCATGGGATTTGCATCTGGTGTTACAAGCTCTCCAGAGATCTGCTTTTGAGCCTCTAGATGTTGTGGATCTACGTTGGCTCTCTTGAAAGTCTTTCTTTTTGCTGGCCGTTGCCTCAGCACGGAGGGTATCCGACTTGTCGGCCTTTTCTCAGGCCTCCCCTTTTCTAGTGTTCTACCCGGGCAGGGCAGTTCTCTGCACATGACTTGGCCTTCCTAACCAGGAGATAGTTGTGTCAGCTTTCTCCCCTTCTGAAGATTCGCCTGACCTCTGCTCCTTAGATGTGGTCAGGGTGTTGCGTATTTATGTGGATCGGACTAGACCGTTACATAGTAGGTGAGGTGGAATAAAGACTTGCGTCCATCTAGTTCAACCTATGTTTATAGTAGCTTATTCCTAGTTGTACTGTATGTTCTGATATTTTAAAGACAGATTATGTTACTTATTCGTACCCATGAATGTCTTTAACCAATAAATGTTTATCCAACCTTATTTTAAAGTATTTATAGTGTCTGCCGACACCACTTCTCCAGGAAGAGAGTTCCAAAGTTTGACTGCTCTGACTGTAAATAAATTTGTTCTTATAGATGAACAAAATCTTTTTTCTTCTAATCTAAACTTGTGCCCTCGCGTCCTACATTTCTTTCTAGTAGAAAAAAGGGTGTTTGACAGTTCCTTATATTGGCCCCTAAAATATTTATACATGTTGAGCAAGTGTGATTCACTGTTTGTGTTATACGATGCCGGCAAGCGGGGTTGGCCGGCATCTGTTCAGGCGTTAGCCCGTTGGCTACGTCTTACCATCAGGCAGGTTTACCTGTTGGCCCACAAACCGGTGCCCTCTTCCATTTGGGCTCACTCAGTTCGCTCGGTGGGATCTTCCTGGGCGGCTGGTCGGGGAGCCTCGGCGGAGCAGTTGTGTTGTGCTGCCACCTGGTCCTCCGTTCATACGTTTATTCAGTTCTATCATTTTGAAACTTTTGCTTCGTCTGACTCTGCTTTCGGGCGTAGTATGGGGAGGAGGAGCCTGGGCTGCACGCAGAGAAGTTTTAACTCCTTGGTGCCCTGTCGCCGAAGCTCCACCCACACCCCACTGTTTCCAGTGACCACCATGGACTCAGAAAAAAGGATTTTATATGTGTGTGTGTGTGTGTGTGTGTGTGTGTGTGTGTGTGTGTGTGTGTGTATAATATACATACACAGTATATATACATTTATTTATTTTATACATATAACTTGCATTTTAATTAAATAAATAAGAACTGTCTGTGAGTGTATTATCTATGGTATTTGTTACTATGGGCCTTATTCTAGTTCACTCTTTCTGACAAAATCCTTCTTAGATGGACAAAACCATGTGCACTGCAGGGGGGCAGATGTAAAATGTGCAGAGAGAATTAGATTTGGGTGAGTCATTTTTTTTTCTGTGCAGGGTAAATACTGGCTGCTTTATTTTTACACTGCGCTATAGATCTCACTTTGAAGAAAAACCCCACCTAACTCTAATTATCTCTGCACAAGTTACATCTGCCCCACCTGCAGTGCACATGGTTTTGTCCATCTAAGAAGGATTTTGTCAGAAAGAGTGAACTAGAATAAGGCCCTATATTAGATTACATGTTATAATTAGATGTCACGTTCTCCTCCTGTGCCCACAGCTGTGTACATAGTTCTTGATGTTTCTCCGAGGATTAAACAAGAAAATGTGCCCACGAGGGAACCAATGCCAGGTGTGTAACAATAAGGATATATACAGGAGTGGTGGCATCAGATAAGTCAGTAGTGTTACCATCTCATAGACCAGAAGTACAGTATACATACAGTGACTGCCCCCAGTGGTACAGACCGGTCATGTGATTTAGTTGCAGGTGGCAGTAAGTGCGGCACTTATGGTACCGCTGGATTTGCAGATCTTTGTTTGCAGCCCTATAGTGCTCCATACAGACACCTGCATGACTGTGGGGTGATGGTGGAGAGCAGATGCACCGTTTTAGCAGAACATCATGTATTTTGCATCTTTTTGTACAGACCCCTTTGAATTTAAGCTTCAGCCTATCGCCTTACCAGGCTCTAGACACCACTTCTACCCATAGTTTTGCAAGCAGAAATAAGCAAAGTTTCAGCTACTGACCTGAACCTTGCAGCTGCAATCTGTCCCATAGACCATACATAACGTAATCAGGACAAATCTTGGACCATTCAGATCATCAACGCGTTTCGCTTCTGAGCATTTTGAAGGCTAAATTATGACTGCCAGAAAAAAAAAGGAGGATACTAGCTGTCCAAGACGGTGCCTGGGGAGAGCTGAGGTTCGTAGCTGCAGTTTAATTAATTTGGGGTGTCAGACCCAATAAGGAAATGGCTACAAGAATATATAAACCACGGTAATGTCTAAACACATGCAACAGGTGTAACAGTAAAATAGTAAAAATGTATTATATTTAAAAAGAATTAATAAGGAAGATTAAAATATATGTGTTTTGCCGTAAGGTATTTTGGTACCATATATATGTGTGTACACAGATATAGTCACCCAAAGGTCCAGATGGAATGGTGCCCAATGTCCGTTCCTAGGTGGCTTTCTTTATAGTTCCCAATATTTGGAAGCCACTTGGAGGATATTTGAAGGAGAGGCTGCGCTCTCCAGCCACAGGAACATCTGAGAGACGAAGTCCTGTTGTTGGAAGGCTGGCTTGTTTGTATCCTTATGTCAATATGGCTGAAGGGAAAAGGGGAAAGCTGGTCTGGTCTTGGCAAAGGCAATAAAGTTGTAATCCAAATGGTGGGTGTCTGTGTCTGTTCACCGACGCGTTTCGCTCTACAGCTTTTTCAAGGTATGTTTTTAAATATAATACATTTTTACTATTTTGCTGTTACCCCTACGTTTAGATATTAGCGCGGTTTTTATCTTTTTCTTGTAGCCACTAAATCATGACTGCCGGTGATCTGGGTTTAAAAAACAGAACTCAAAAAACAAATAGTCGGTGACTGTGTGACACAATGCGTCTATCCAGCCACTTCTGTCTCTATACCGAGGTCCGTACAGTAAGGGCCGGGGATTCTCAGATTTGTGCTCAGTTCCACCTGTCATGAAGGATCATGTCCTGCTTTAACGCCATAATGCAGCTACTACCCAGCATGTTCTAAGATTCAGCTGCCAGTCACATTGAGAATATTTCGGGTTAAGGGCCCATACACCAGCAGTGTTTTGTGGCAATCCCACATGCGTAAAAACCCTAATTCCTCGATTTCGGGGGGAATCGTGAAATCTGGATATTTTTACTTGGTTGATTTCCCCGATCTGCGGTGTATGGGGTAGACACTTGTCAGGTGGGAGCACCTGTCTTATAAGCGCTGGTATCTGTCTGTTTCCCAGGTGACAGATGGGCACAGAACAGAACTCACAAGAATGCTTTGCCGAGCGCCAGCCTCCAGCACGGGATGGCGCAGGGTAACAGTGACGCACCTGCAGAAGGTAGGACACTATTCATTTCTTACCAGTGTTAGTAATGTGTTTGTCTTAAAATGTTTTAATTATTTATGTTGTTTCGGTGATTTCAGATTGGTTATGTATATATTTCATTTTCCATTCCATTCATATTTAAAGAAATTTAAAAGATCTGTCTGTGAGTGTATTATCTATGGTATTGATTACTATATTACAGTACATGTTATAATTAGATGTCACGTTCTCCTCCTGTGCCCACAGCTGTGTACATAGTGCCTGACGTTTCACCAAAGATTAAACAAGAGCATGTGCCCACGAGGGAACCAATGCCAGGTGTGTGACAATAAGGATATATACAGGAGTGGTGGCATCGGACAAGTCTGTAGTGTTACCATCTTATAGATCAGAAGTACAGTATACATACAGTGACTGCCCCAGTGGTACAGGCCAGTCATTTGTACCCTGTAGCATCTCACAGTGTAACGATAAATACCCTATCTTATTGTATAATCCCCGAGCGCTGCGCTGTCACATGACCAATACATTTCCTGTTTACCACAATCTCTGTAACAGCGCTGGGTCCTTATTCTCAGATGAAGAATTGAATCCATTCTGGCCCCTAAGTGTCTGAGCTCATTCTGTAAGGAGTGCAGATCTCATCACGTGTGACAAGTGTAATGGTTCTACAATGGGCAGCAATGTAAATGTCCTAAAGCGAGCCTATAAAGGGTTAGATGATCGGTATAACGTGTACTATGAGCAGCGGTGTGCGTGGCAGACACGTGTCAGGTGGGAGAACCTGTCTTATATGCGCTGGTTCCTGTCTGTTTCCCAGGTGACAGATGGGCACAGAGCAGAACCCACAAGGATGCGCTGCCGAGCGCCAACCTCCAGCATGGGACGGCACAGGGTAACAGTGACGCACCTGCGGAAGATAGGACGCCATTCATTTCTTACCAGTGTTTCAGACGTGTTTTTGTCACATTTAATCTTTTAAAAAATATTTTGTTTCACTTAATGCAGATTAGTTTTATTTTATTTTTATTTTTGCATATAATTCCTAGGGGTCCATCCAATTAGCCGGGATGTAGTTACAGGTGCCAGTTAGTGCGGCTGGATTTGCCGATCTTTGTTTGCAGCCATTTAGTGCTCTGTACAGACACCTGCAAGACTGTGGGGTGAGAGCAGATGCCCCATTGTAACAGCACATCACGCGTTTTGTGTCTTATTGAATGGACCCCTTAGAATTTAAGCTTCAGCCTATTGCCTCCCCTGGCTCTAGACAAGGGGTGGGCAATCATTTCAGCTGGGGGGCCGCTTAACACTTCCAGTAAATGTTCCAGGGCCGCGCTTAGGAAAAGTGTCTGTGGCCATGCAAAAGCGGGTGCGGTCATGCAAATAGAGTGTGTCCTTGAGTGAAGTGTACCACACCATATACCCCTTATATACATTATGCAACACCATACTTGCCTCTTACACATTATGCTACACAAAATGAGCCAAAATTCACAATATGACACACGGAATAAGCCAAAATGCATGTTATGCAACTGGGATTAAGCCAAAATTCACATTAGGCCTCCCAGATTGAGCCCAAATTTACGTTATGGGGAGTGGAGGGGCTCCACTGGCCAGAGTATACACCACGGTGTCAGATCTAACCTGTTCTAGAGGTTTAGTCCCACTGCACTCTACAAAGGCACACCAGATCACCAGCAGCTGCATGCTTCTCTAGTCAGGACTCCAGGGCAGGCAAGACGACCAGAGAGAGAGCAAGCAAGATAAGGGCAGCCAAACCAATACACTGGATCCACAACCACAAACACATTGGCGTTTCTTTGGTAATGAAAGCCTAGGTGGGGTATAACTAATGCACATAAAATAATTGCGTGCTCCTTACTTTGATTTACTTTACCATTATTTTTCTGTTCGGTGTGGTGTTTCTTGAGAGAGGCGGAAGCTAGAAGAGCTGCGTAGCCGTTCTGTCGCCTCAAAGATGTGACCGCCAAAACCAGACTGCGCCGGCCCTGCACATCATTACTGTGGTGTGGGAGGGGACGCGGTGACACTTTGTTACTGCTGCCGCCGCCAATGTCCAAATGTGCCTGCCGCGCACAGCATTTCTGGGAGCCTGGCTGGTGGACGCTGTGACACTTTGTTACTGCTGCCGCCCTTAATGCCCGTCAGTGCCTGCTGCGCACAGCATTTCTGGGAGCGTGGGAGGGGACGCGGTGACGCAGCCACGCCAACCAATGGCAGGAGGCGGCTGGCGCCTCATCATGTCCCCTCCCACACTCCCAGTATTGCTGTGCGTGGCAGGCACAGACAGGCATTAGCGGTGGCGGCAGCATGTTTAAATTGTTCTACTGTATTTGCCTCTACCACCTCTGATGGAAGGCTATTCCAATTATCTACTTCCCTTTCTGTGAAGTAATTCTTCCTCACATTTCTTCCTCCCTCCAGATCATGCATAGCGTTCTCTAATTAGAATAGAACAAACGCCATGGTCATCTAACCACATGCGTTTCGCTACTGAGCATTTTGAAGGCTAAATTATAACTGTCAGTGATCCGAGCTTAGAAAGAAAAAACAGTTGTTGATTTCATAGATCTTGAGGTTACAGTCCCATCCGCCACATGTAGGCGCTTGGATGCATCTTACTGGGTTCAGCCTGGGTGGAAATACATATTAATAGTTCTTGTCCAAAACTGTACATGTAAAACTAATTGCATAAAATCTGTCTGTGAGGTATTATCTATGGTATTCATTACTATATTAGAGTACATGTTATAATTAGATATCACATTCTCCTCCTGTTCCCACAGCTGTGTACATAGTTCCTGATGTTTCTCCAAGGATTAAACAAGAGCATGTGCCCACGAGGGAACCAATGCCAGGTGTGTAACAAGAAGGATGTATACAGGAGTGGTGGCATCGGACAAGTCTGTAATGTTACCATCTCATAGATCAGAAGTACAGTATACATACAGTGACTGCCCCCAGTGGTACAGACCGGTCATTTGTACGCTGTAGCGTCTCAATGTAACGAGGCGGGTACGTGCGCACAGTGGTAGTGGGCAGAGCCCTCATCCGGGACCGCTGTTTATCACAGCCACGGAAAACCCTACACTAACTCTATTGGCCTTCTCAGGCAAGTGACCGTAGACTGTGGTATGCTAGGCTTCTCCTGTACTCGCCACGCTCGAAGGAGCGAGTTAAGCTGGCTCCGACCCTGATGCAACCAGGTTTTAGGATGTTACAAGTCTACGGCGACCACCAGAGATAGGACCAAGAGGAAATCTAATAGGCGCTAACTGGACGAAACACCCTGACTCACGGCACCAGGCCAAGGAGGTGGAGTGTGACCTAGTCTCAGGCATCGGATATACCAGGAACGGGGTGCCACCAAATACACGCCAAAGCAAATAGTGGATACACTTAAACTGCCGGGCCTCTCGAAACCTTGGAGAGCTGGACCAAGACAATAAATATAACAAAGGATAAAGGGTAGCTTGCCCACAGGAATAAAGAAGATAAGGAACCAGGCTCCACTGGGAGCACTTACATGACCAGACTGCGCACTCCGGCAGCACGGGATGGAATAGCGCACACCAGGAGTGACTCGGCAGGACTGGACGACAATAACACTGACCAGGTTGGAACCGGATCAAGACTGGACCAGGACAGAATGGGATAATGACTGGACCAGTAAAGGACCGGACATAGACTGTACCAGGACAGTAACTAGATGATGACCGGACCAAGACTGTAGCAGGACGAAACCCTGACAGGACCAGGTTGTGACAGGACTGGGACAGACCAAGACAGGACCTGGACTGCAGAGAGCATAAAAAACTCTGCTAGCAAACAATATCACCGGTGGGGCTGAGCTGTACCAGATCCCCTAAAAGGCATCCTCTGGCCAATCAACCCCCGCTGTGCGGCCGGCCTCCTGTAATTGGAATTATTCTCAGGTGGCCGAGCGTGCGTCTGGCCGGCGTCCCCTGGTTGCTAGGCAACCGCCGAGCAACGCGGCCTGTGTATTACCCGCGTCCTCCGGCTGGGCGGAAGTGATGAGCCCCGGCCAGGTGGACGTGAAATTAACGGCACTGACACCGCCGGGCGGAAGTGCCCACGAGGGAACCAATGCCAGGTGTGTGACAATAAGGATATATACAGGAGTGGTGGCATCAGACAAGTCTGTAGTGTTACCTTCTCATAGATCAGAAGTACAGTATACATACAGTGACTGCCCCCAGTGGTACAGACCGGTCATTTGTACCCCGTAGCATCTCGCAGTGTAACAATAAATATCCTTTCTTATTGTATAATCCCCGAGCGCTGCGCTGTCACATGACCAATACATTTCCTGTTTACCACAATCTCTGTAACAGCGCTGGGTCCTTATTCTCAGATGAAGAATTAAATCCATTCTGGCCCCTAAGTGTCTGAGCTCATTCTGTAAGGAGTGCAGATCTCATCACGTGTGACAAGTGTAATGGTTCTACAATGGGCAGCAATGTAAATGTCCTATAGCGAGCCTATAAAGGGTTAGATGATCGGTATAACGTGTACTATGAGCAGCGGTGTACGGGGCACTATGAGCAGCGATGTGCGGGGCAGACACGTGTCAGGTGGGAGAACCTGTCTTATATGTGCTGGTTACTGTCTGTTTCCCAGGTGACAGATGGGCACAGAGCAGAACCCACAAGGATGCGCTGCCGAGCGCCAACCTCCAGCATGGGACGGCGCAGGGTAACAGTGACGCACCTGCGGAAGGTAGGACACCATTAATTTCTTACCAGTGTTTCAGACGTGTTTTTGTTACATTTAATCTTTAAAAAAATATTTTGTTTCACTTAATGCAGATTAGTTTTATTTTATTTTTATTTTTGCATATAATTCCTAGGGGTCCATCCAATTAGCCAGGATTTAGTTACAGGTGCCAGTTAGTTCGGCTGGATTTGCCGATCTTTGTTTGCAGCCCTTTAGTGCTCTGTACTGACACCTGCAAGACTGTGGGGTGAGAGCAGATGCCCCATTGTAACAGCACATCACGCGTTTTGTGTCTTATTGAATGGACCCCTGAGAATTTAAGCTTCAGCCTATTGCCTCCCCTGGCTCTAGACCAGGGGTGGGCATTAATTTCAGCTGGGGGGCCGCTTAACACTTCCAGTAAATGTTGAAAAGTGAGTGTGGCCATGCAAAAGGGGGTGCGGTCATGCAAATAGAGGGAGTCCTTGAGTGAAGTGTACCACGCCATATACCCCTTATACACAATATGTAACACAATAGTAGACCCCTTTATACTTGCCCCTTACACATTATGCCACACAAAATTAGCCAAAATTCACACAGAGGGAGTCAAAATTCACAATATGACACACGGAATAAGCCAAAATGCATGTTATGCAACTGGGATTAAGCCAAAATTCACATTATGCCTCCCAGATTGAGCCCAAATTTACGTTATGGGGAGTGAAGGGGCTCCACTGGCCAGAGTATACACCACGGTGTCAGATCTAACCTGTTCTAGAGGTTTAGTCCCACTGCACTCTCCAAAGGCACACCAGATCACCAGCAGCTGCATGCTTCTCTAGTCAGGACTCCAGGGCAGGCAAGACGACCAGAGAGAGAAAGAGCAAGCAAGATAAGGGCAGCCAAACCAATACACTGGATCCACAACCACAAACACATTGGCGTTTCTTTGGTAATGAAAGCCTAGGTGGGGTATAACTAATGCACATAAAATAATTGCCTGCTCCTTACTTTGATTTACTTTACCATTATTTTTCTGTGCGGTGTGGTGTTCCTTGAGAGAGGCAGAAGCTAGAAGAGCTGCGTAGCCGTTCTGTCGCCTCAAAGATGTGACCGCCAAAACCTGACTGCGCCGGCCCTGCACATCATTACTGTGGTGTGGGAGGGCACGCGGTGACACTTTGTTACTGCAGCCGCCGCCAATGCCCAAATGTGCCTGCCGCGCACAACATTTCTGGGAGCCTGGTAGGGGACGCGGTGACACTTTGTTACTGCTGCCGCCGCCAATGTCCAAATGTGCCTGCCGCGCACAGCATTTCTGGGAGCCTGGCTGGTGGACGCTGTGACACTTTGTTACTGCTGCCGCCCTTAATGCCCGTCAGTGCCTGCTGCGCACAGCATTTCTGGGAGCGTGGGAGGGGACGCGGTGACGCAGCCACGCCAACCAATGGCAGGAGGCGGCTGGCGCATCATCATGTCCCCTCCCACACTCCCAGTATTGCTGTGCGTGGCAGGCACAGACGGGCATTAGCGGTGGCGGCAGCATGTTTAAATTGTTCTACTGTATTTGCCTCTACCACCTCTGATGGAAGGCTATTCCAATTATCTACTTCCCTTTCTGTGAATTAATTCTTCCTCACATTTCTTCCTCCCTCTAGATCATGCATAGCGTTCTCTAATTAGAATAGAACAAATGCCCTGGTCATCTAACCACATGCGTTTCGCTACTGAGCATTTTGAAGGCTAAATTATAACTGTCAGTGATCCGAGCTTAGAAAGAAAAACCAGTTGTTGATTTCGTAGATCTTGAGGTTACAGTCCCATCCGCCACATGTAGGTGCTTGGATGCATCTTACTGGGTTCAGCCTGGGTGGAAATACATATTAATAGTTCTTGTCCAAAACTGTACATGTAAAACTAATTGCATAAAATCTGTCTGTGAGTGTATTATCTATGGTATTCATTACTATATTAGAGTACATGTTATAATTAGATGTCACATTCTCCTCCTGTGCCCACAGCTGTGTACATAGTTCCTGATGTTTCTCCGAGGATTAAACAAGAGCATGTGCCCACGAGGGAACCAATGCCAGGTGTGTAACAATAAGGATATATACAGGAGTGGTGGCATCGTACAAGTATGTAATGTTACCATCTCATAGATCAGAAGTACAGTATACATACAGTGACTGCCCCCAGTGGTACAGACCGGTCATTTGTACGCTGTAGCGTCTCACTGTAACGAGGCGGGTACGTGCGCACAGTGGTAGTGGGCAGAGCCCTCAGCCGGGACCGCTGTTTAGGACAGCCACGGAAAACCCTACACTAACTCTATTGGCCTTCTCAGGCAAGTGACCGTAGACTGTGGTAATCTACGCTTCTCCTGTACTCGCCACGCTCGAAGGAGCGAGTTAAGCTCGCTCCGACCCTGATGCAACCAGGTTTTAGGATGTTACAAGTCAGAGATAGGACCAAGAGGAAATCTAATAAGCGCTAACTGGACGAAACACCCTGACTCACGGCACCAGGCCAAGGAAGTGGAGTGTGACCTAGTCTCAGGCATCGGATATACCAGGAACGGGGTGCCACCAAATACACGCCAAAGCAAATAGTGGATACACTTAAACTGCCGGGCCTCTCCAAACCTTGGAGAGCTGGACCAAGACAATAAATATAACAAAGGATAAAGGGTAGCTTGCCCACAGGAATAAAGAAGATAAGGAACCAGGCTCCACTGGGAGCACTTACATGACCAGACTGCGCACTCCGGCAGCATGGGATGGAATAGCGCACACCAGGAGTGACTCGGCAGGACTGGACGACAATAACGCTGACCAGGTTGGAACCGGATCAAGACTGGACCAGGACAGAATGGGATAATGACTGGACCAGTAAAGGACCGGACATAGACTGTACCAGGACAGTAACTAGACGATGACCGGACCAAAACTGTAGCAGGACGAAACCCTGACAGGACCAGGACGTGACAGGACTGGGACAGACCAAGACAGGATCTGGACTGCAGAGAGCATAAAAAACTCTGCTAGCAAACAATATCACCGGTGGGGCTGAGCTGTACCAGATCCCCTAAAAGGGATCCTCTGGCCAATCAACCCCCGCTGTGCGGCCGGCCTCCTGTAATTGGAATTATTCTCAGGTGGCCGAGCGTGCGCTGGACGGCGTCCCCTGGTTGCTAGGCAACCGCCGAGCAACGCGGCCTGTGTATTACCAGCGTCCTCCGGCCGGGCGGAAGTGATGAGCCCCGGCCAGGTGGACATGACATTAATGGCACTGACACCGCCGGGCGGAAGTGCCCGGGCTGCCCTTCTCAGGGCGCCGGGACTCTGCTACGGCTGTGCCGCAGCAGCAGGAATGTTAGCGCTGCTGACACTCACAGTGTAACTCTATAATTTCTTATCTCTAATCCCCGAGCGCTGCGCTGTCACATGACATTTCCCATAAGCTCTGTAACAGCGCTGGGTCCTTATTCTCAGATGAAGAATTAAATCCATTCTGCCCCCTTTGGTAATAATGTGTATCTCGGCTCACGTGTAGCAATACATAAGGGTTCTGCAATAGGCATCGATATAATTATTCAATGTCGGGCATACAAATGATTGCAGGTTCAGTGTAACATGTACTGTGAGCCGCGGTGTACGGGGCAAACACGTGCCATGTGGGAGAACCTGTCTTATATGTGCTGGTTACTGTCTGTTTCCCAGGTGACAGATGGGCACAGAACAGAACCCACAAGGATGCCCTGCCGAGCGCCAGCTTCCAGCATGGGATGGCACAGGGTAACGGTGACGCACCTGCGGAAGGTAGGACGCCATTCATTTCTTAACTGTGTTAGTAATGTGTTTGTCTTAAAAAATGTTCATTTTTTTAATGATATTTAATTAACAATAGTTATATACTTGTTTTTATTTGTACTTATTTGTACATATTTCATATTTAAAGAAATAAGAGCTGTCTGTGAGTGTATTATCTATGGTATTTGTTACTATATTAGACTACATGTTATAATTAGATGTCACGTTCTCCTCCTGTGCCCACAGCTGTGTACATAGTTCCTGATGTTTCACCAAAGATTAAACAAGAGCATGTGCCCACGAGGGAACCAATGCCAGGTGTGTAACCAAAAGGATATATAGAGAAGTGGTGGCATCGTACAAGTCTGTAGTGTTACCTTCTCATAGATCAGAAGTACAGTATACATACAGTGACTGCCCCCAGTGGTAAAAAGGCAGATCGTTTGTACCCCGTAGCATCTCACAGTGTAACGATAAATATCCTTTCTTGTTCTCTAATCCCCGAGCGCAGCGCTGTCACATGACCGATACATTTCCCGTGTACAATAATCTCTGTAACAGCGCTGGGTCCTTATTCTCAGATGAAGAATGAAATCCATTCGGGCCCCTTTGATAATAATGGGTGTCTGGGCTCATTCTGTAAGGAGTGCAGATCTCACACACGTATCACATGTAACAAGACACAAGGGTTCTGCAATGGGCAGCGATGTAACTGTCCTATAGTGAACATACAGTGTTGGCTTAGTGTAACGTGTACTATGAGCAGCGGTGTACGAGTCAGACACGTGTCAGGTGGGAGGACCTGTCTTATATGTGCTGGTTACTGTCTGTTTCCCAGGTGACAGATGGGCACAGAGCAGAACCCACAAGGATGCGCTGCCGAGCACCAACCTCCAGCATGGGACGGCACAGGGTAACAGTGACGCACCTACGGAAGGTAGGACGCCATTCATTTCTTTCCAGTGTTTCAGTCATGTGTTTGTTAGGTTTAATCTTCTTGAAAACCAATGTAAAGATATTTTGTTTCACTTAATGCAGATTAGTTTTATTTTATTTTTGCATATAATTCCTAGGGGTCCATCCAATTAGCCGAGATTTAATTGCAGGTGGCAGTTAGTGCGGCACTTATGGTACCGCTGGATTTGCAGATCTATGTTTGTAGCTCTATAGTGCTCCGTACAGACACCCGCAAGACTGTGGGGTGATGGTGGGGAGTAGGTGCACCATATCAACAGCACATCACGCGTTTTTGCATCTTATTGAAGAGACCCCTTTGAAATTAAGCTTCAGCTTGCCTCCTCCACTGGCTCTAGACACTACTTTTACCCATAGAGTTGCAAGCAGAAATAAGAAAGGGTTTAGCTACTGACCTGGAGAGTGTGTAGCCGCACATTGCATCTGAACCTCGCCTCTGAGAGAATCTGGCCCATAGACAATGCATAGCATACTCTAATTAGAACAGAAACAGGGCCCTGGTCATCTAACCACACGTGTTTCGCTACTGAGCTGGCTAAATTATGACTGTCAGTGATCTGAGTTTAGAAAGAAAAAAAAAGTTGTTGATTTCATAGATCTTGAGGTTACTGTCCCACCCGCCTCATATAGGCCCCTGCTCCTTACTGGGTTTAGCCTGGGTAGAAATACATATTAATAGTTCTTGTACAAAACTGTACATGTAAAACTAATTACATCAAATCTGTCTGTGAGTGTATTATCTATGGTAGTTGTTACTATATTAGACTACATGTTATAATTAGATGTCACGTTCTCCTCCTGTGCCCACAGCTGTATACATAGTTCCTGATGTTTCTCCAAAGATTAAACTAGAGCATGTGCCCACGATGGAACCAATGCCAGGTGTGTAACAATAAAGATATATACAGGAGTGGTGGCATCGGACAAGTCTGTAGTGTTACCTTCTCATGGCTCAGAAGTACAGCATACATACACTGACTGCCCCCAGTGGTACAGGTCGGTCATTTGTACACCGTAGCATCTCACGGTATAACTCTAACTATCATTTCTTATTCTCTAATCACCGTGCGCTGCGCTGTCACATGACCAATACATTTCCCATAAGCTCTGTAACAGCACTGGGTCCTTATTCTCAGATGAGGATTAAATCAGTTCTGCCCCCTTTGGTAATAATATGTATCTCGGCTCACGTGTAGCAATACATAAGGCTTCTGCAATGGGCAGCGATATAAATATTCAATGTCGGGCATACAAACGGTTGCAGGTTCAGTGTAACGTGTACTATGAGCCGCGGTGTACAAGGCAAACACGTGTCAGGTGGGAGAACATGTCTTATATGTGCGGTTACTGTCTGTTTCCCAGGTAACAGATGGGCAGAGAACAGAACCCACAAGGATGCCGTGCCAAGCGACAGCTTCCAGCACGTGATGGCGCAGGGTAACGGAGACGCACCTGCGGAAGGTAGGACGCCATTCATTTCTTACCGTGTTAGTAATTAGTCTTAAAAACATTTAATATTTTCATTTGTTTCACTTAATTAAGTTTAGTTATATTTATATATTTCATTTTTATTTCTACATAGAATTCACATGTAAGCGATAGCTATGAATGTATTATCTATGGTATTTATTACTAGAGTTCATTATATAATCAGATGTGTACATTCTCCTCCTGTGCCCACAGCTGTATATATAGTTCCTGATGTTTCTCCAAGGATTAAACAAGAGAATGTGCCCACGAGGGAACCAATAGCAGGTGGGTAACAATAAGGATATATACAGGAGTGGTGGCATCGGACAAGTCTGTAAAGTGCAACGGAATATGCTGCGCTATATAAGAAACTGTAAAGAAATAGTGTTTCTTAAGCTGCCCATACAATATTCAGGTGTGTTTTGAACTAGATTGCATTGCGTGCAAATCGCATGCCATTTGCATGCGATCTGCGTGTGATATGATCCAATATAAGCCTATATAAAGAAGCACGGGCTGCACAGACTTTATGTGCTGTGCGAGGGGATGCCTGCGGGAGCGCGCATCGCACAGCACCATTGTACCTTGTATGGGCACCATGACTCATAAATCAGAAGTGTATAGAATAACATGTAACATTACCAACCCCTGACTGCCCCCAGTGGTACAGGCCGGTCATTTGTACCCCGTAGCATCTTGCCGGTGTAACTCTGACTATCATAACTTGTTCTCTAATCACCGAGCGCTGCGTTGTCACATGACCGATACATTTCCCATAAGCTCTGTAACAGCGCTGGGTTCTTATTCTCAGATGAAGAATTAAATCCATTCGGGCCCCTTTGATAATAATGGGTGTCTGGGCTCATTCTGTAAGGAGTGCAGATCTTACACACGTATCACATGTAACAAGACACAAGGGTTCTGCAATGGGCGGCAGCGATATAAATGTCCTATAGCGAGCATACAGATGGGGCTCAGGACATCTTTGCAGGGCTTGCGTTTCTAACCAGCAAGGGAGCCTGCCTCCGGTCCCCGCCCCGCCATCGCCGCAGGTACCCCTCGTCGCCCCCCTAACCCTGCCCGTCTCCCTGAAGCGGACACGCAGCGCCCCCACCGAGAGACTGGGACGCGCGTGCATGTGAGACGCACGCGCGTCCCAGTTGGGCAGGGTCTGGCGAGCCCCGGCCAAGGATGGTAGGGACTACATCTGTATAAAGAGTTGGAAGATCAGTGTAACATGTACTATGAGCAGCGATGTAACGTGTACTATGAGCAGTGGTGTAACGTGTACTATGAGCAGCGGTGTAACGTGTACTATAAGCAGCGGTGTACAGGGCAGACACTTGTCAGGTGGGAGAACATGTCTTATATGTGCTGGTTACTGTCTGTTTCCCAGGTGACAGATGGGCACAGAGCAGAACCCACAAGGATGCGCTGCCGAGCGCCAATCTCCAGCACGGAATGGCACAGGGTAACAGTAACGCACCTGCGGAAGGTAGGACACCATTCACTTCTTACCAGTGTTAGTAATGTGTGTGTCTTAAAAATGTGAATATTTTATGTTATGTTTTTTCGGTAAAGTTAGATTAGTTATATATATATAATTTTTTTTTTTCATTTCATTCATATTTAAAAAAAAGAAATACAAGCTGTCTGTGAGTGTATTATCTATGGTATATGTTACTATATTAGAGTACATGTTATAATTAGATGTCACATTCTCCTCCTGTGCCCACAGCTGTGTACATAGTTCCTGATGTTTCTCCGAGGATTAAACAAGAGAATGTGCCCACGAGGGAACCAATGCCAGGTGTGTAACAATAAGGATATATACAGGAGTGGTGGCATCGGACAAGTCTGTAGTGTTACCGTCGAATAGATCAGAAGTACAGTATACATACAGTGACTGCCCCCAGTGGTACAGACCGGTCATCTTTTAGTTCTCAGGGGACAGACAGGTTAATCACAGTACTACAGTATATCTGGTATTATAGTTTCTGATATTAATAACAGTGTCCTACCTTCCCATTCTGGACACTGCGACTCCATGTTCCTTTAACAATACAGACTCCTTAGAATAAAACAATTTCTCCTTCCAACACGGTTCTAGATGAAAATCTCTTTATCAAAAACCTGTCTTATATGTGCTGGTTACTGTCTGTTTCCCAGGTGACAGATGGGCACACAGCCGAAACCACAACGCGCTGCCAAACGCCAACCTCCAGCATGGGATGGCACAGGGTAACAGTAACGCATCTGCGGAAGGTAGAACGCCATTCATTTCTTACCAGTGTTTCATACATGTGTTTGTCTTAAAATAAATAACTTCATTTTTTTATGTTGTTTTGTTTAATACAGTACATATTAGCTTTTTTTTATATATAAAATATATTCTTCGCTCCATATGGGACACAGGGATGACGCTGGGGTGTAGGGTTGGAGTATTAGCCTGGCACCAAACGGGTTAAACCTTTTGCCTCCTGGCAGCCCAGGCTCCTCCTTCCTCTATGTCCCACCCCCACCCTAGGCATATATATATATATATATCTATGACAACAACGAGAGAGAGCCCCTCGGGTCCCCATTTAGACAAGTTGCAAAGTGTCGTGGTACACTAATGGTTTGTAATGCAATTTTTAATGTTCTAAGATGCAAATTTTTAGAGCTCTTTTTGTCTGTCCTACATATCTAATACCGCAGGCACAAATCAAAAGGTAAACCACAGGATTCAGTATGAAATCCCGGCGGTCGGGATCCCGGCGTTCAAAATCCCGACTGCCGAAATCCCAACAAGGGGGGGACGTGGATCGCCCCCCCTTGCGGGCTCGCTGCGCTCGCCACGCAGCGGGCCCGCTGCGCTCGCCACGCAGCGGGCCCGGTGCCTCGCTACGCTTGGCACGCTAATTTATTCTCCCTCCAGGGGTGTCGTGGACACCCACGGAGGGAGAAAGTGTCGGGATTTCGGCGGTCGGGATTCTGAACGCCGGGATCCCGACCGCCGGGATTTTAACTGCATCCCAAACCACATAAGTGGTATTGCAGTTGCTGATCCCTTTTATTTTCCATTGTTTTATCCCCTTTTCCTATGATTTATTTATGACCTTTGATGCTATGCTGGCACATCTTACATCTTCCACAACTAAAGGAGATGGAAACTGTAAAGATGCTGGTCTGTTAGTGGCCGTTGGTTCAATTGACAGAAGGCTAGGTACCAGTCTAGTATGTAAAGTTGTGGGTTTTCTAAAAACTAAATCTGGAGAGGGGCCTATGCAATCTTTTAGAACAGGGTCCATTTTAAAAACAGACCAGTGTTTAGTGAGAATTTTTTGAATTTCAGTATTATGGGTGTTATACTGGGTGACAGATGGCCAAAATCCGGGTGACTACCTCATCGCTGCTGAGTTTCACCGCCGAGTGTAACCACTCCATCAGCTTTGTGTGCGCGCAGCACATACCTCTGGCGAATCATCTGCGGTGTGTAGTACCGCTTTGTGGGGTACGTGATTCCTGCCTGCAGTACTTTGTTTCTGTGTGTTTGATAATAAACTTTTAAAACTCATTCATGCACCGTGGAGCGTTCTCTCTCATTGTTGTGGTAGAGATCACCTGTGGGATTCAGGATTGCCTCTGAGAGGAGGCAGAGTGGAGCTGCCATTTAAAGAACTATTGGAGATTGTAAATTTACTCCACACACACTGTCAGCTGGGACACTGGTTTATGGGTATATTGTGGCAATACTACATGCGTAAAAAGCCAATTCCTCAGTCTCGCCGGGGATCGGACTTTTTTACATGCTTTATTTCCCTGGTCTGCCCCTGTGTGGGGCAGACACGTGTCAGGTGGGAGAACCTGTCTTATAGGTGCCGGTTACTGTCTGTTTCTCAGGTGACAGATGGGCACAGAGCCGCAACCACAATAATGCCAGCTTCCAGTACGGGATGGCGCAGGGTAACAGAGACGGACCTGCGGGAGGTAGGACGCCATTCATTTCTTACCAGTGTTTGTAATGTGTCACATTTGATTGTCTTCAAAAAAACAAAAACATTTATTTTGAGCTGTTTTACTGTATTATTGGTTTCATCTGTATACATTAATCATGGAGGTCCATCCACTAAGCTGTGAAGGCCCATATGCACTGGGTGATTTTGAGCTCTCTTTTAGCGTTTGTGCTGCTTTCAGCTCAAAGGCTGCCGAGTGTGTACAGCGTATGGTGAACAGTGATGCGAGCTACCGCATCATCGCCGGTATTACCAGCAGATGAGCGGCGGGGTGTATGGCTTTCCGTAGCATCCTGCAATGGAAAGTGTCCCCGCCCACGAAAATTGCTTGGATGGGCGAACATCGCACACTGAACGATTTTCAGGCCAGTAACTTTCTGCATCTTCCCTGTGTATATGTGCTGGGCACAGTGGCCCTTATTCTAGTTCACTCTTTCTGACAAAATCCTTCTTAGATGGACAAAACCATGTGCACTGCAGGTGGGGCAGATGTACCTTGAATTAGATTTGGGTGGGGTTTACTTCAAAGTGAGGTCTATATTGCAGTGTAAAATAAAGCAGCCAGTATTTACCCTGCACAGAAACAACATAACTCACCCAAATCTGATTCTCTCTGCACATGTTACATCTGACCCACCCGCAGTGCACTTTGTTTTGTCCATCTAAGAAGGATTTTGTCAGAAAGAGTGAACCAAAATAACCCCCAGTGTGTATGGACCTGAAGTGCGGGTGTATGCTACACTTATGGTACCACCTTGATGTTCTAAGTTTCCAATTCTGTTTCACGTATTTTAGAGAGGATTCTCTATATTAAAGGATCATGTCCTGCTGTAACGCTAGTAACCAGCATGTTCTAAGACTGAGCTGCCGGTCACGATGAGAATATTTCGGGTTAGGCACTGTTAGTAAACATTGGCCTCTAATCAATAAAGATGTCAGGGTATTTAGTGTTAATTGTCCTTCATCCACTAGGTGGTTCTTTACAGTGGATAATAGAAACATAGAATGTGACGGCAGATAAGAACCACTTGGCCCATCTAGTCTGCCCCTTTTTTTAAACATGTTACCTCAAACCATATTTGATCCTTATTTTTTTGTAAGGATATCAATATGCTTATCCCAAGCATGTTTAAATTGTACTACTGTATTTGCGTCTACCACCTCTGATAGGAGGCTATTCCACTTATCTACTACTCTTTCTGTGAAGTAATTCTTCCTCACATTTCCCCTGAATCTTCCTCCCTCTAGTTTCAGTGCATGTCCTCGTGTTCTGCTGCTCCTCTTCCTGTGAAGAATGTCTCCCACCTGTACCTCTCCCCCCCCCAGTGTCAGTGCATGTCCTCGTGTTCTGTTGCTCCTCTTCCTGTGAAGAATGTCTCCCACTTGTACCTTGTTATAACCCTTGATATATTTGAAAGTTTCTATTATGTCCCCCCTTTCCCTTCTGTGCTCTAAACTATACATATTAAGATCTTTTAGTCTTTCCTGGTACGTTTTGTGATGTAGGCCATGCACCATTTTAGTTGCTCTTCTTTGTACAGTCTCTAATGTATTTATATCCTTCTGGAGATATGGCCTCCAGAACTGAACACAATACTCTAGGTGAGGTCGTACCAATGACCTATACAGTGGCATTATTACTTCTTTCTTTCTACTGCTGATACCTCTCCCTATGCAACCAAGCATCTGACTTGCCTTCTTCATTGCTTTGTTACATTGCCTACCTGCTTTTAAGTCCCCTGAAATAGTGACACCTAGATCCCTCTCTTCCTCAGTAGTTTCCATTATAGTGCCATTTATACTGTACTATATTTAGTCTTTGGATTTCTGAGACCCAAGTGCATGATTTTGCATTTTTTGGCATTAAACTGTAGTTGCCATTCTCTTGACCATTTCTCTAATCTACCTAGATCCTCAATCATTTGTTTTACCCCTCCTGGTGTGTCTACCCTGTTGCATACCTTTGTGTCATCTGCAAAAAGGCACATTTTACCCTCAATTCCACTTGCAATATCACCAATAAAGATATTAAAAAGTACCGGTCCAAGTACAGATCCCTGGGGTACTCCACTTGTACCCTTTCCCTCCTTTGACTGTACTCCGTTTACTACAACTCTCTGTTTTCTGTCCTGCAACCACGCTCTTATCCATTCAACTATCTTAGAATCCAATCCCAAGCTTTCAAGTTTATTTAACAGTCTGCGATGTGGGACAGTGTCAAAAGCTTTACTAAAGTCTAGATAAGCTACATCTACAGCCCCACATTGATCTATTACTTTAGTCACCCAGTCAAAAAAGTCAATAAGATTTGTTTGACATGATCTTTCCCCAGTAAACCCATGCTGTTTTGGATCCTGTAAATTGCTGGTTTTGAGATATTCTACAACTCTTTGTTTTAAGATTGTTTCCATCAATTTCCCTACTACTGATGTAAGGCTCACTGGTGGATAGTTGCTTACTTCTTCCTTGCTTCCACTTTTGTGCAGTGGGACTACATTCGCTGTTTTCCAGTCCTCTGGGATTACTCCAGTAGCTAGTGACTGGTTGAATAATTCTGTTATTGGTTTTACCAGCTTCCCTTTAAGCTCTTTTAGTATCCTTGTCCACTTTCAGTTTTGAGAGTTCTGTGAGGACTTTCTCCTCTGTAAATGTACTTGTCTCTCCCTCAGTTTTATGACTATACTTGCAACTTAACTGTGGCCCCTTTCCCTCTCTTTCAGCAGTGAATACTGAGCAGAAATAATTATTAATATTATCTGCTATTACATTGTCCCCCTCAAGAAAACTTCCACTCTCTGTCTTCAGTCTAATTATTCCACTTTTTGTTTTTCTCCTTTCACTTATATACCTAAAAAAAGTTTTCCCCCCTTTACCCACTGACTGGGCCATTTTCTCTTTAGCCTGTGCTTTTGCACATCTGATTACCTTCTTAGCCCCCTTCTGTCTAACAAGATACACCTCTTTGTCCTCATTCTTCTGCGTCTGCTTACATTTCCTAAAGGCCAACTTTTTTGGAGAGAAGGCGACCACAGGGAGCATGGGAACTTTAAATATTAAACAGTGTGGCTAGCTCCTCCCCTTTTACTTCCCCCAAGGTATTCTCTCCTATTGTCCCCATGGGCTAGTGAGATTTGGTCCGATTTTACCCGATTCCGAAGGTTGGACCGAGAAATCAAACCAAATCTCTTGTCTTGTCCCGTCCGATCTGATGCGCGGTCCCATTGATCGAGTTGGGAGGTTGGACAGGCTGCATATAAGATTTGATAAATCTTATGTGCAGCCAGTGCCAGACGGGGGGACACAGAGACACCCCGTCGCCTATTTGCGTTTCCTTTGCCCGGCTCCTGGTTCAACCCCGCCACCTCTCTTGCAGCCCAGCTCTTGTCATGCCACCCCCCTTTCCTCCACCTGCAGCTCCCCAGGAATTTACTTGTGATAAATCGCATACGATTTATCACATGCAAAAAATGGCACATCAAGTGCCTAATCGTATCTGACCTCGATCAATGTCCTCGAGCTTCGGGCGGTGTTCTATGCACTGGTACAGGCACAGACACAGGTCCTTCTTCAGGGCCGAGCTATCAGAGTGCAGTCTGACAATGCCACAGCAGTGGCCTACATAAACAATCAAGGAGGCACACGCAGTCGGATTCTGCTCTGGGTGATTTCGGCGGTCTTCATATCAGGCATAGAGAACTGGGAGGCCAACTATCTCAGTCGGCAGGATGTTCACCAGGGGGAGTGGTGTCGTCATCCTCAACTGTTTAAGAGGCTGGTGAGGCGTTGGTGGTGTCCTCAGATCAACATAATGGCATCTCATCACAATCATCAACTGCCTCATTATTGTGCTCGCACAAGAGATCCAGGGGCCATGGCAGTGGATGCCCTTACAGCCCCTTGGTTTTACCGGTTCATCTATCTCTTTTCTCCATTCCCGCTGCTGCCTCGGATTCTCCAGTGCATAAGCAGGAAGAGGGTGACAGTTCCGCTCATAGTGCCGGATTGGCCACACAGAAGTTGGTACACCAACATCACGACTCTTCTGATAGACGAGCCATGGCCTCTACCGTTGCAGGATGACCTGCTGTCTCTAGGCCCCTTCATTTATCCCCACTTAGGGCGCTTCATTTGACGGCGTGGTTGTTGAGAGGTCCATCTTAAGGAAAGCTGGGATTCCCTTTGCGGTAATCCCTACCATTATGAGTTACGTCCGCCAAGTACCATCGTATATGGAGGGTGTATGTTTCCTGGTGTGAGGACTCTCCATCTACTTTCATGGTAGCTAGTCACCTCCTTTTCTTACAGAAGGGACTCTGCGGGTTTATGCCTTGGGTCTCTAAAAGTGCAGGTATCTGCCCTTTCGGTTTTCTTCCAATACTAACTGACGTTGTTACCCCAGGTACAAACCTTCCAGGGGGTTTTGAGGATTCAACCACCCTTCCGTGGGATTTGGATGTTTCCTCCAATATAGTCTGTTTGAACCTCAGGAATCTGTGGACATAAAATATCGCCCGTCGTGTCAGACCTCAGTGCCTTATCTTGTCGTCGTCCTCCTCACCTGGTATTTCATGAGGATTGAGCAGAGCTTTTCACCAGTCTGTCTTTCCTCCCAAAGGTTGTGACAGCTTTTTATATAAATCAACCGATTGTGGTTCCAGCTTTTCTTGAGGGGATACGGTCATATTGTCTACAGCATTTAGGTCTACAAGCATTAGTTCTAGCACCACTAGGTCGACATGCATTTAGGTCGACATGACTGAAGGTCGACAGGGTCATTAGGTCGACAGGGTCATTAGGTCGACTTTTATAAGGTTGACAGGGTCATTAGGTCGACATGGGGAAGGTCGACAGGCAAAAGGTCGATATGGGGTCATTTGACTGTTTTATGAGTTGAAATGTGCCGACAGGCAGTATTTCATGCCCTACCATCCACTAGGGTGCGGTGGGAGAATAAAATAGTGTGCCGAGCGTAGCGAGGCACCGTGCCCGAAGCATGGCGAGTGCAGCAAGCCATACGAGGGAACGCGGTGCTATGTTGACTCTGTCGACGCTTGCAAAAAATGGAAAGAAAACACCTTTAAAAAAAAAAAAACATGTTGACTTTTTCACTGTCGACCTAATGACCCTGTTGACCTTATACCTGGCGACCTAATGACCCTGGCAACCTAACACTTGTCTACCAAATGAACCTGGCGACCTAATGACCCTGTCGACCTAACCCATGTCGACCTTCAGTCAGGTCGACTTAAATGCAAGTCGACCTAATGGTGTAGACCTAATGCTTGTAGACCTAAATGCATTCTGACGAATGATCCCATTCCTTCTTAAGGACCCTGACTGCTGGATGTGGTGTGGTCACTCCGCTTTTATGTGGACAGAAAGCCGGATGTCCGTAAGTCAGATGCTTTGTTTGTTCCTTATGATGCTGCTAAGCCGGGTTGGCCGGCTTTCAAGCAGACTGGCTCAGTGGATTCGCCTGACCATACGCTAGGCTTATGTGGCGGCCTCTCAGCCTCCACCTCTTGGGCGGCTGCCATTGGGGTGTCCATTCAGCAGCAGCTCAGCCGTGGAGGAGCCCATGCTCCTTGTGGTCACCTTCTATTCCCCACTGTAAAGCACTCCAGCGCCACCTGTGGACTCAGAGAAAAGGATTTAACGTAAGTGCAAAATCTTGTGTTTATTCAGATCTGATTTTGGATTATGAACCTTTGCACAGTTCACGTCGTCTATATATCTCTGCCTGCAAGCCTAGGACGTAGTTTATGGAGCTGTTTTCATAAAGCCTAAAATCACTGTCCCCTCCACCACATATAGGCAGAGGCACTGTACTGGGTGGAAATATTAATAGTTTTTGTTTAAAACCCCATAGCAAATGTTCATAAGATATGTTCTGCCTGTTCTTGTGCCCTCAGCTGTGTACATAGTTCCTGATGTTTATCCGAGGATTAAACAAGAGCATGTGCCCACGAGGGAACCAATGCCAGGTGTGTAACAATACGGATATATACAGGAGTGGTGGCATCAGACAAGTCTGTAGTGTTACCGGCGAATAGATCAAAAGTACAGTATACATGCACTGACTGCCCCCAGTGGTACAGACCGGTCATTTGTACCCCGTAGCGTGTCACAGTGTATCTCTTCTTATTCTCTAATCACAGAGCGCTCCGCTGTCACATGACCAATACATTTCCCATAATCTCTGTAACAGCGCTGGGTCCTTATTCTCAGATGAAGAATTAAATCCATTCTGCCCCTCTGATAATAATTGGTGCCTGGGCTCATTCTGTAAGTAGTGCAGATCTCATGCACCACATGTAATAAGACAAAGGTTCTGCAATGGGCAGCGATATAAATCTCCATAGCGAGTATACAAAGGGTTGGAGGATCGGTGTAACGTGTACTATGAGCAGCGGTGTAACGTGTACTATCAGCAGTGGTGTACGGGGCAGACACTTGTCAGGTGGGAGAACCTGTCTTATATGCGCTGGTTACTGTCTGTTTCCCAGGTGACAGATGGGCACAGAGCAGAACCCACAAGGATGTGCGTCCAAGCGCCAACTTCCAGCACGGGATGGCGCAGGGTAACGGTGACGCACCTGCGGAAGGTAGAACGCCATTAATTTCTTACCAGTGTTAGTAATGTGTTTGTCTAAAATAAATAATTGAAATATTGTATGTTTTGTTTAATTTATATTATTTTTTTTATATATATATTTTTTGTACATATAACTTACATTGAAAATAAATAAGAGCTGTCTGTGATTTATTATCTATGGTGTTACTATTAGAGTACATGTTATAATTAGATGTGACATTCTCCTCCTGTGCCCACAGCTGTGTACATAGTTCCTGATGCATCTCCGAGGATTAAACAAGAGAATGTGCCCACGAGGGAACCAATGCCAGGTGTGTAACAATAAGGATATATACAGGAGTGGTGGCATCGGACAAGTCTGTAGTGTTACCATCTCATAGACCAGAAGTACAGTATACATACAGTGACTGCCCCCAGTGGTACAGACCGGTCATTTGTCTCTCAGTATCTTACATTGTAACTGTAATCTCAGTGTAACTCTTCTTATTCTCTAATCACCGAGCGCTGCGCTGTCACATGACTGATACATTTCTTATTCTCAGATGAAGAATAAAATCAATTCTGCCCCTTTGGGTGTCTCTGCTCATGTGTGACAAGACCTAACAGTTCTGCAATGGGCAGCGATATAAATGTCCTATAGTGAGCGTACAATGGGTTGGAGGATCGGTGTTACATGTACTATGAGCAGCGGTGTACGGGGCAGAAACCTGTCAGGTGGGAGAACCTGTCTTACCCCTTTCTCACTGCCGCAAAAACCCGGGTATTTGCCAGGGCAAACGGTAATTTCCTGTGTCGTGTCTCAGTGTGAGTGAAATTCCCAGGTGTACTGACCCACTAATTTCGCACAGGTTTTTTGCAGAGTTATTCCTGAGTAATACACGGGTGTGTGGCAGTGTGAACAGGTTAGATCCGGGTTTGTCCTCACAAGATGCAAAAAAGCAAGCTCATTGCATTGCTCATATCTGCTTTTTAAACAGCCAATCAAAGATAATTTTTCAACAGCCAATCAAAGCTGCTCTTAGATTCCACACACTTGTTGGCAGGCATACCAGGGGAAGCAGTGTGAACGGGACAGACACGGGAATTTGCCAGGTCTAAGGTGCAGTATGAATGGGGTCTGTAGAGCAGAGATGATCTGTGTCCCACCAAAAACCCGACAACAAAAAAAACTGATTTTGCAGGTGCAACATTGAGAACGTGGTATTATATGCGCTGGTTACTGTCTGTTTCCTAGGTGACAGATGGGCACAGAGCCGTAACCACAATAATGCCCTGCCGAGCGCCAGCTTCCAGCACAGGATGGCGCAGGGTAGGAGTGACGCACCTGCAGAAGGTAGGGCACCATTTATATCTTACCAGTGTTTCAGGCACGTGTTTCTCTTAATTGAAATATTTTATAATGTTTTATTTAACATTAGTTATCTGTACGCTGCAAGCCTGGAATTTCCATGCTTAGAAACTGCACTGACTAAAGGGAGTTATAGGGGGCTGTCATTGTAGGATCTGTGGGAGTCAGGGGGCAGGTGCAGGTAGGAAGGATGACGGTCTTGGTCTGTACAGCCCCAGGTATGACACGCACCATGTTAAGTATGACACAGGGGATCTGCAAAGAGCAGCGCTATAAATGTCCTACAGAGGGACAGTGGGTGCTTGACCTGGACCCTATAGATAATGAGTGTATAGCCGCTAGGGAGTTACCTCGCCTTCCTACTACCGGTGTTGGATTTCAACAAATTCAATTATTTCTCTTACATGGAACATATCTGACACCGGTACGACTGGCCAGGTTCGGGCGCGCTCTTCCTCTGCATGTCCCAAATGTTCGAATGGAGTGGGCACCTTTTGGCAGCTACTATGGCAATGCCCGCTTGTTTGGGATTTTTGTCTTGGGGTATGGCACGCTCTGGACCACACGGGCATTGCTTCGATTCTATTGCCGCCTACATTATGTGTTCTGAGGGCTGCTGTGGATGGGACTTTGCTGTATGTTATAAATGTATGTGCCCGCTCCTGGATGCCCCTCGCTGGTACTGAATACTCCGCCTTACGGGCTCTGGTCACCTCCACTACTGAACATGAGAGATGGTTATATGAGTAGGCAAGCCAGGGCTAAATGTAAGAGAATCTGGCTGAAGTGTATTTGTAACCTTTCGCAGGGGTGTCACTGTTTACTGTATATCTTCTGGTTGTTATATATGAGCACCAGCGGCGTTGTATCCGAGTCAATGTTTATGATGTGTTAACCTGCTTGAGATGTTTGACTATGTATGTTTCTGTCTAATAAGCGCTTTGATGAAAGCGTTGTGCCACAATATTTCTTGTTAATAAAAATCAACTTTAGTTATAAATGTCCTACGGAGAGCATACAAAGGGTTGGAGGATCGGTGTAACGTGTGCTATGGGCAGCGGTGTAACGTGTACTATGGGCAGCGGTGTAACGTGTACTATGAGCCGCGGTGTAACGTGTACTATGGGCAGCGGTGTAACGTGTACTATGGGCAGCGGTGTAACGTGTACTATGGGCAGCGGTGTAACGTGTACTATGGGCAGCGGTGTAACGGAGTGGGCACCTTTTGGCAGCTACTATGGCAATGCCCGCTTGTTTGGGATTTTTGTCTTGGGGTATGGCACGCTCTGGACCACACGGGCATTGCTTCGATTCTATTGACGCCTACATTATGTGTTCTGAGGGCTGCTGTGGATGGGACTTTGCTGTATGTTATAAATGTATGTGCCCGCTCCTGGATGCCCCTCGCTGGTACTGAATACTCCGCCTTACGGGCTCTGGTCACCTCCACTACTGAACATGAGAGATGGTTATATGAGTAGGCAAGCCAGGGCTAAATGTAAGAGAATCTGGCTGAAGTGTATTTGTAACCTTTCGCAGGGGTGTCACTGTTTACTGTATATCTTCTGGTTGTTATATATGAGCACCAGCGGCGTTGTATCCGAGTCAATGTTTATGATGTGTTAACCTGCTTGAGATGTTTGACTATGTATGTTTCTGTCTAATAAGCGCTTTGATGAAAGCGTTGTGCCACAATATTTCTTGTTAATAAAAATCAACTTTAGTTATAAATGTCCTACGGAGAGCATACAAAGGGTTGGAGGATCGGTGTAACGTGTGCTATGGGCAGCGGTGTAACGTGTACTATGGGCAGCGGTGTAACGTGTACTATGGGCAGCGGTGTAACGTGTACTATGAGCCGCGGTGTAACGTGTACTATGAGCCGCGGTGTAACGTGTACTATGGGCAGCGGTGTAACGTGTACTATGGGCAGCGGTGTAACGTGTACTATGGGCAGCGGTGTAACGTGTACTATGGGCAGCGGTGTAACGTGTACTATGGGCAGCGGTGTAACGTGTACTATGGGCAGCGGTGTAACGTGTACTATGAGCCGCGGTGTAACGTGTACTATGAGCAGCGGTGTAACGTGTACTATGAGCAGCGGTGTAACGTGTACTATGAGCAGCGGTGTAACGTGTACTATGGGCAGCGGTGTAACGTGTACTATGGACAGCGGTGTAACATGTACTATGAGCAGCGGTGTAACGTGTACTATGAGCAGAGGTGTAACATGTACTATGAGCAGCGGTGTAACGTGTACTATGGGCAGCGGTGTAACCTGTACTATGGGCAGCGGTGTAACATGTACTATGAGCAGCGGTGTAACATGTACTAGGAGGATCGGTGTAACATGTACTACGGGCAGCGGTGTAACGTGTACTACGGGCAGCGGTGTAACGTGTACTACGGGCAGCGGTGTAACGTGTACTACGGGCAGCGGTGTAACGTGTACTATGGGCAGGGGTGTAACGTGTACTATGAGCAGCGGTGTAACGTGTACTATGGGAAACGGTGTAACGTGTACTATGAGCAGCGGTGTAACGTGTACTATGGGCAGCGGTGTAACGTGTACTATGGGCAGCGGTGTAACGTGTACTATGGGCAGCGGTGTAACGTGTACTATGGGCAGCGGTGTAACGTGTACTATGGGCAGCGGTGTAACGTGTACTATGGGCAGCGGTGTAACCTGTACTATGAGCAGCGGTGTAACGTGTACTATGAGCAGCGGTGTAACGTGTACTATGAGCCGCGGTGTAACGTGTACTATGGGCAGCGGTGTAACGTGTACTATGGGCAGCGGTGTAACGTGTACTATGAGCCGCGGTGTAACGTGTACTATGAGCCGCGGTGTAACGTGTACTAAGGGCAGCGGTGTAACGTGTACTAAGGGCAGCGGTGTAACGTGTACTACGGGCAGCGGTGTAACGTGTACTATGGGCAGCGGTGTAACGTGTACTATGGGCAGCGGTGTAACGTGTACTATGGGCAGCGGTGTAACATGTACTATGAGCCGCGGTGTAACGTGTACTATGAGCAGCGGTGTAACGTGTACTATGGGCAGCGGTGTAACGTGTACTATGGGCAGCGGTGTAACGTGTACTATGGGCAGCGGTGTAACGTGTACTATGAGCCGCGGTGTAACGTGTACTATGAGCCGCGGTGTAACGTGTACTAAGGGCAGCGGTGTAACGTGTACTAAGGGCAGCGGTGTAACGTGTACTACGGGCAGCGGTGTAACGTGTACTATGGGCAGCGGTGTAACGTGTACTATGGGCAGCGGTGTAACGTGTACTATGGGCAGCGGTGTAACATGTACTATGAGCCGCGGTGTAACGTGTACTATGAGCAGCGGTGTAACGTGTACTATGGGCAGCGGTGTAACGTGTACTATGGGCAGCGGTGTAACATGTACTATGAGCAGCGGTGTAACATGTACTAGGAGGATCGGTGTAACATGTACTACGGGCAGCGGTGTAACGTGTACTACGGGCAGCGGTGTAACGTGTACTACGGGCAGCGGTGTAACGTGTACTACGGGCAGCGGTGTAACGTGTACTACGGGCAGCGGTGTAACGTGTACTATGGGCAGCGGTGTAACGTGTACTATGGGCAGCGGTGTAACGTGTACTATGAACCGCGGTGTAACGTGTACTATGGGCAGCGGTGTAACGTGTACTATGAGCCGCGGTGTAACGTGTACTATGAGCCGCGGTGTAACGTGTACTATGAGCCGCGGTGTAACGTGTACTATGGGCAGCGGTGTAACGTGTACTATGGGCAGCGGTGTAACGTGTACTATGGGCAGCGGTGTAACGTGTACTAAGGGCAGCGGTGTAACGTGTACTACGAGCAGCGTTGTAACGTGTACTACGGGCAGCGGTGTAACGTGTACTACGGGCAGCGGTGTAACGTGTACTATGAGCAGCGGTGTAACGTGTACTATGAGCAGCGGTGTAACGTGTACTATGAGCAGCGGTGTAACGTGTACTATGGGCAGCGGTGTAACGTGTACTATGGGCAGCGGTGTAACGTGTACTATGAGCAGCGGTGTAACGTGTACTATGGGCAGCGGTGTAACATGTACTATGGGCAGCGGTGTAACATGTACTATGAGCAGCGGTGTAACATGTACTAGGAGGATCGGTGTAACATGTACTATGGGCAGCGGTGTAACGTGTACTACGGGCAGCGGTGTAACGTGTACTATGGGCAGCGGTGTAGCGTGTACTATGGGCAGCGGTGTAGCGTGTACTATGGGCAGCGGTGTAACGTGTACTATGAGCAGCGGTGTAACTTGTACTATGAGCAGCGGTGTAACTTGTACTATGAACTGCGGTGTAACGTGTACTATGAGCCGCGGTGTAACGTGTACTATGAGCCGCGGTGTAACGTGTACTATGGGAAACGGTGTAACGTGTACTATGAGCAGCGGTGTAACGTGTACTATGAGCAGCGGTGTAACGTGTACTATGGGCAGCGGTGTAACGTGTACTATGGGCAGCGGTGTAACGTGTACTATGGGCAGCGGTGTACTGTGTACTATGGGCAGCGGTGTAACCTGTACTATGAGCAGCGGTGTAACGTGTACTATGAGCAGCGGTGTAACGTGTACTATGAGCCGTGGTGTAACGTGTACTATGAGCAGCGGTGTAACGTGTACTATGGGCAGCGGTGTAACGTGTACTATGGGCAGCGGTGTAACGTGTACTATGGGCAGCGGTGTAACGTGTACTATGGGCAGTGGTGTAACGTGTACTATGAGCCGCGGTGTAACGTGTACTATGAGCCGCGGTGTAACGTGTACTATGGGCAGCGGTGTAACGTGTACTACGGGCAGCGGTGTAACGTGTACTACGAGCAGCGGTGTAACGTGTACTATGAGCAGCGGTGTAACGTGTACTATGAGCAGCGGTGTAACGTGTACTATGGGCAGCGGTGTAACGTGTACTATGAGCAGCGGTGTAACGTGTACTATGAGCAGCGGTGTAACGTGTACTATGGGCAGCGGTGTAACATGTACTATAGGCAGCGGTGTAACATGTACTATGAGCAGCGGTGTAACATGTACTAGGAGGATCGGTGTAACGTGTACTATGGGCAGCGGTGTAACGTGTACTACGGGCAGCGGTGTAACGTGTACTATGGGCAGCGGTGTAGCGTGTACTATGGGCAGCGGTGTAGCGTGTACTATGGGCAGCGGTGTAACGTGTACTATGAGCCGCGGTGTAACTTGTACTATGAGCAGCGGTGTAACTTGTACTATGAGCAGCGGTGTAACTTGTACTATGAACTGCGGTGTAACGTGTACTATGAGCCGCGGTGTAACGTGTACTATGAGCCGCGGTGTAACGTGTACTATGAGCCGCGGTGTAACGTGTACTATGAGCAGCGGTGTAAGGTGTACTATGGGCAGCGGTGTAACGTGTACTATGGGCAGCGGTGTAACGTGTACTATGGGCAGCGGTGTAACGTGTACTATGGGCAGCGGTGTACTGTGTACTATGGACAGCGGTGTAACCTGTACTATGAGCAGCGGTGTAACGTGTACTATGAGCAGCGGTGTAACGTGTACTATGAGCCGCGGTGTAACGTGTACTATGGGCAGCGGTGTAACGTGTACTATGGGCAGCGGTGTAACGTGTACTATGGGCAGCGGTGTAACGTGTACTATGGGCAGCGGTGTAACGTGTACTATGGGCAGCGGTGTAACGTGTACTATGAGCAGCGGTGTAACGTGTACTATGAGCAGCGGTGTAACGTGTACTATGGGCCGCGGAGTAACGTGTACTATGAGCAGCGGTGTAACGTGTACTATGAGCAGCGGTGTACGGGGGGCAGACACTTGTCAGGTGGGAGAACCTGTCTTATATGTGCTGGTTACTGTCTGTTTCCCAGGTGACAGATGGGCACAGAGCCGAAATCAAAAGAATGCTCTGCCGAGCGCCAGCTTCCAGCACGGGATGGCGCAGGGTAACGGTGACGCACCTGCAGAAGGTAGGACGCCATTAATTTCTTACCAGTGTTAGCAATGTGTTTGTTTTAATTCATATTATTTTTTTATATACATATAACTTACATTTAAAAGAAAGAAATACGAGCTGTCTGTGATGTATTATCTATGGTATATGTTACTATATTACAGTACATGTTATAATTAGATGTCACGTTCTCCTCCTATGCCCACAGCTGTGTACATAGTTCCTGATGACTCTCCAAGGATTAAACAAGAGAATGTGCCCACGAAGGAACCAATGCCAGGTGGGTAACAATAAGGATATATACAGGAGTGGTGGCATCAGACACGTCTGTAAAGTGCAGCGGAATATGCTGCGCTATATAAGAAACTGTAATAAATAGTGTTTCTTACTCATACATCAGAAGTGTACAGAACAACATGTAACATTACCAACCCCTGACTGCCCCCAGTGGTACAGGACGGTCATTTGTACCCCATAGCATCTCACAGTGTAACGCTGTCATTTCTTATTCTATAATCCCCGAGCGCAGCGCTGTCACATGACCGATACATTTCCCGCGTACAATAATCTCTGTAACAGCGCTGGGTCCTTATTCTCAGATGAAGAATTAAATCCATTCTGCCCCTCTGATAATAATGGGTGCCTGGGCTCATTCTGTAAGGCAGTGGTTCCCAAACTGTGTGCCATGGCACCCTGGGGTGCCTTGGGACACTTGCAGGGGTGCCCTGAGTTGGTGGTCCCATGATTCAAAAAAGTTTGGGAACCACTGCTGTAAGTAGAGCAGAACTCACACACGCACCACATGTAACAAGACGTAACGGTTCTGCAATGAGCAGCGATATAAATCTCCATAGCGAGCGTACAAAAGGTTGGAGGATCGGTGTAACGTGTACTATGAGCTGCGGTGTACAGGGCAGACATGTGTCAGGTGGGAGAACCTTTCTTATATGTGCGGTTACTGTCTGTTTCCCAGGTGACAGATGGGCACAGAGCAGAACCCACAAGGATGCCCTGCCGAGTGCCAACCTCCAGCACGGGATGGCACAGGGTAACAGTGACGCACCTGCGGAAGGTAGGACACCATTCATTTCTTACCAGTGTTTCATAAATGTGTTTGGTGCATTTGATTTTTAGGGAAAAAAAAATGTTTATATTATGCTGTTTTGCATAATGCAGATTAATAACTATTTATTGTTTTATTTTTTCGTATGATTCATGCACAAACTGCCGTACTTTAGTTTTTACTTTGAGCTTAATGGATGATGGTGAAAGAATCACCATCTCTGGTGACCCCTATCTTTCACCCTTGTACAGATTTCACCCAACCTCATCCCGTGTAATGCTGCTCAATTCGCTGGTCTACTAATAGAATACAGATTTCCTTATATAAAAGATTTCATAATTCACTAAATAATTACACAAAAGCTCCTGTACCTTTACATCCGTTAGTTATCTGTGCAGTCGTGTAAGTTTCTGTGTGATTAGCACTGTTTGCAGTGTCCTCTGGTGGCATCACTGCCAGGCAGCCTGCGGTGTGTGGGTAACCTTGTTGGAGCGGTGCTGGCATGTCTGTTCCTTTGCACTTGGCTTAAGGGTGTCTCTCCCCGCAAGTGAGTGTGAGCCCTGAACTCACAGACATCTGTTTGCAGCCCCGTAGTGCTGTGTACAAAGATCTGCAAGATTGGGGCGAGTTCTTCTGTTGTCGCTGCGGGTTTCACGCTGCACCTCAACGGGGTCACAGCTTATCGAATCAACCCCATAGAATTTAAGCTTCAGCACACCCAAATAAAAAAAAAAACATGAAATACTCGCTCTGAGTGTATGAGCTATGGCATTTGTTACTGTATTAGTGTATATGTTATAATTAGATGTCACGTTCTCCTCCTGTGCCCACAGCTGTGTACATAGTTCCTGACACTTCTCCGAGGATTAAGCAAGGAAACAAACCCACAAAGGAACCAGTTCCAGGTGTGTGACAATAAAGTGAAATATACAGAAGTTGTGTCATCGACCAAGTGTTGTGTTCTCATAGATAAGAAGTATGCAGGGATATAATGTACGGAAGGGTTACCCCCCACGGACTGCCCCCAGTGGTACAGGCTGTGTTCTAATAACCAATCTTGGCGCCGACACGTGACATGTGACCGGTTTACATTTATATACCTTAATAACAATCCGCAATGGCCCAATTCAGTCACTGGTGCCATGAACATAAGTACTGTATATACTGGTAACAGACAAGAGCAGTCTTGTACACATATTACACTTATATTACTACTATCAGCTATACCTGACTTTGACTACTTTAGAGCCAATATCTGTATCACCTTGGCCGTCACTACACTAACGTCAGGACTCTGATCATACGGATCCCCAAGTCCTGATATAGAAGCCAATCCAATGTAATATACGGAACATTTTGTCACTCTTTCTGTTCTACCATCCGCTCCACTACTGACATCGCCCATATAATACAATCGCGCCGTTGCTGTAGCACTCAGGTGGTCTGGCAATTAATAATAGTTATAGTGTAATTGTAGCAAACCAGTAACTGCTTCAAAGACTGTGTTCTTGTTCATATAGGAAAACAGGCAAATATGGGAACACTTTATTTCTCTGACATGCAGCAGGGACCACTGGAATCACATCGGGTATTAGAGCTGGGAATGCTGGGAGCTAGGCACTTCTTAATATTAATTAGGGGATACTGGCTCCTCCCCTCTAAGACCCACAATCCCCCAGTGAGAAAATTGTGCCAGGGAGTTAGGTCACAGTTTTTCTGCTCCTGCACTTTTTTCAAGCTTTTTGGCTAGATATATTTTTTTTTACAAGTACTTTTTGCTTGGTAGTAGTTGTGAATCCCTTCCCCACCTATTGAAAGGTGTGGGTCCGGGTATTCAGCGCCCCTGGAGATCCAGGTCGTCAGTCAGGACCTCACTAAAGGTGCCTGCCTGCACGAGTTCCGTGCTCCTGCCGCCCCTCCAGCAAAGGGGACGCCAGTCACGAAGTGGAAGCCTCCGGTGGTGAGTAGGCGCTGAGCGCTGTTTCCACACGCCGTCCCCTGCTCCCCGTCTGCCGCGCTGTACGCGGTTCTCTGCAGCGCTGTGAGGCGCCGCCATCTTGACAGCGGCGCGTCCTCGTGTACAGGTCTCACGCGGCAGAACTAAGTGCCGGTGCCGTTACACGGAGGAGCGCTAGCAAGCGGGTGGCTCTGGGCGCTGTCAGGTCTGCACACGCTGGCTAGGTAAGAGGGAGAGGGGACACGCTGTTCAATGAGGCGGGCATGGCGCGGCCATTACGCAGATACACAGTAAGGCTGACTCTTTCCTGTTCACAGGTGACTGCAGCTTAGAAGGCTCTGAAAGAGGTTTATCACTGACACAGTGTTTTGCGCTGTATTGGTGTTGGTGTAACAGGGCTCATTCTCCTCCAGGTCTCACGGAACCCTGAGGTTTTTGGCTTGTGAGAGGTGTATCTGTACTCAGTGTGTGTGTGTGTGTGTGTGTGTGTAAGATCCTGTATCGCACGCTGTATTGGACCGGGCGAGCAGGGATCATGACGGGCAAGTCCAAAGCCTCTCAGAAGGTTTTCGCTTGTACTGTTTGTACAGCAAAGTTTTCTCAATACACAGCTGAGGGTAATGCCACTGTTTGTCAGTCATGTTCAGGTGCTGAATCTGCATCACTGGCGGGGTCTCAGGCGCCCCAGTGGGCCTCAACCTTAGTGGGTACTATGTCAAAACTCACTTCTGAGTTGGCGCTGGCTCGCAGAGCTGAGCCTTCATGGGCTACAGCCCTAGCAAGGTCTGTGGAGGGGTTAGCTAGCTCCATGAACAGACCAGAGAGGCCTTCCACATCCAGCAATAAGCGACCTTATCAGGCTATTATTGTGGAGGATGATTTAGAGGAGGAACAGGATCCATTTCACGAAATGGAGGATGGTGAATGGGAAGAGGTTCAGGATGTCATTCCTGAGGGAGAAACGACTCCTTTAGGGATAGAGGCTCTTATTATGGCGGTAAAGGAGGTTCTTCGTTTACCGGAGGATCCCAGACCAGAGCCGCAGGAATTTGATCTGTTTGGTGGGGTTCAGAAAACATCAGTAGTCTTTCCCTGTCCAAATCAGGATCAGCTTGTGGCAGCATGGAAGAACCCGGACAAACGGTTCCAGATTCCCAGACGTTTTATTTCTCTGTATCCCTTTGAGCCAGCCGCCCTAAGCAAGTGGGAGACTCCGCCTCCGGTGGACACCTCAGTTTCCCGGCTGTCCAAAAAGACGACACTGCCAGTCCCGGGGGCTTCGGCCTTGAAGGATCCCTCTGATAGAAAGATGGAGGCTACTCTCAAGGCCATTTATGTAGCAGCAGGGACTCAACTCAGACCGGCAATAGTTTCAGCCTGGGTAAATAGGGCAAATGTCAAATGGGCGGAGTTAATCATCGAGGGATTGGAGGCAGGTATGCCTATGGATGAGATACGCTGCTTAGCGGAACACATTAGGGAGTCTGCTATGTTCTTAGGAGAGGCGGCTAAGGATGTATCCTTGATCTCTTCTAGAATCTCAGCAAGCGCCATTTCTGCGCGGCGAGCCCTCTGGCTTCGCTCTTGGCAGGCGGACGCGGAATCTAAGAGGGCTGTGGAGGGTCTTCCCTTTTCTGGGGACATCCTCTTCGGTCCTGAATTAGATAAATGGATCTCACAGGCGACGGGGGGGAAGTCGGCTTTCCTACCGTCTGCAGCTCCTCCCCCTCCTAGGCGACAGTTCGCAGGTCCGTCTTTTCAGTCCTTTCGGACTCAGCGCCCCTTCCGGGGCAGAGGAAGAGGCTTCCAGTCATCCAGAGGTTCCAGAGCCAGAGCCCGTCCTCAGGCTGCTCCAAGAGTCCAGGAACCTAAGCCCCAGCAGAAGCCGGTGGCATGACGGTTTACCAGCTTCCGTCAGCAGTTTACCGGTAGGTGCCCGTCTGTTGGCCTTCGGAACCCAATGGTTCTCCCTTTCGGAGGATCCTTGGGTTCGCAGGGTAGTTTCAGAGGGGTACCGTATTCAGTTCGATGCCACTCCTCCGGTACGGTTCTTCACAACGGCTCTACCAACATCTCAGGAAAAGAGAACGAGCCTGCTAGAGGCCATTCGGATCTTGCTGGAGGCTCAGGTCATCATGCCGGTCCCAGCAGCTCAGAGGAACACAGGGTACTACTCGACCCTCTTTGTAGTTCCCAAGCCGGATGGGTCAGTCAGGCCCATTCTCAACCTAAAGCCCTTGAATCTGTTAGTCTCATATCAACCATTCAAGATGGAATCAATCCACTCAGTGATTGCTTCATTGGAACCAGGGGAGTATATGATATCCTTGGATATCAAGGATGCTTACCTACACATCCCGATTTGGAGCTCTCACCAGGCCTTTCTCCGTTTTGCCATAGGTCGGGATCATTTTCAGTTCAGGGCTCTGCCCTTCGGATTATCGTCAGCACCCAGAGTATTCACAAAGACTCTATCAGTAGCCATCGCATACCTCAGATGTCAGGGGGTGACAATAATCCCCTATTTGGACGATCTCCTAATCAAGGCTCCAACGAGGGAGCTACTGGAGAGTCATGCAAGGTTAACTACTCAGACGCTCACCAGCCTGGGGTGGATAATGAATTTCAAGAAATCCTCTCTAGTCCCATCCAGGAGGATCTTGTTCCTAGGTCTTTGGCTAGACACAGAGGCTCTGAGGATCTTCCTGCCGGAAGACAAGGTCCAGGCGATTTTGCTCCTAGTTCAGAGGATCTTACTTCCACAGAAGATCAGCCTCCATCTGTGCACGCAGCTTCTGGGGAAGATGGTGGCAGCCTTCCCAGCTCTGACGTGGGGACGTTTCCACTCAAGACCGTTTCAGTGGGATCTTCTCAGAAAGGGTGCGGGCTCGCACCTGAATCTTCACAGAAGGATCCACTTGTCGGCCGAGGCGAGACATTCACTACTGTGGTGGCGACACAGAAGGAACTTGATAGAGGGTCGTCGGTTTGCAGTCCAGGACTGGATTGTCTTGACGACGGACGCAAGCCTCCGCGGCTGGGGTGCCGTAGTGCTTCACCTCTGTCTCCAGGGCAGGTGGGACCTGCAGGAGAGTCGCTTGTCCATCAATGTGTTGGAGATCAGAGCCATATACAATGCTCTGCTGGAGGCTCAGGAGTTTCTTCAGGGTCAACACATAAAGATAAGGTCGGACAATGCCACGGCAGTCGCCTATGTGAACAGGCAGGGCGGCACGAGAAGCAGCATGGCCATGAAGGAAGTAAGGAAGATTCTTCAGTGGGCGGAACGGTCAGGAGTAATTCTGCTGGCGGTATTCCTTCCAGGCCGGGAAAATCTAGAGGCCGATTTCCTCAGCAGGGAGGACCTACACCCAGGCGAGTGGTCTCTCAACCCCGAGGTGTTTCGGGAGCTCACCGACAGGTGGGGAGTTCCCGAGGTGGACCTGATGGCGTCTCGGAAGAACCACCAGCTACCAGCATACGTGGCACGTACAAGAGACCCTCAGGCCATAGCGGCAGACGCTCTGTCAACTCCGTGGGAGTTCAGCTTCGTCTACCTGTTCCCTCCACTTCCACTTCTGGGCCAGTTACTGAAGAGACTCAAGAGGGAACCAGTGCAGGCTATTCTCATAGCGCCCTGGTGGCCTCGCAGAACGTGGTTCTCAGACATCCAGAGGTTACTGGCAGACGAGCCAGTTCGATTGCCCCTCAGACCGGATCTGCTCCTTCAAGGACCCTTCTTTCATCAGAATCTGCCACAGCTACATTTGACGGCGTGGCTGTTGAGACCGAGGTCTGGCGGGAGAGGGGAATTCCAAGAGCGGTAATCCCTACGATGTTAAGGGCCCGAAAGCCGGCCTCAGCAGCGCATTATCACAGAATATGGCGCTCATATGCGGGCTGGTGCGAGTCTAAGGGCTGGCCATTCCGAGTCTTCAAATTGTCCCGCCTTCTATTGTTCTTACAGAGAGGGTTGGACGGGGGTCTGAGACTGGGTTCTCTTAAGGTCCAGGTCTCAGCCTTGTCTGTCCTTTTTCAGAAGAGATTAGCCCTCATGCCTGAGGTACAGACATTTTTTCAGGGGGTTCTTCGAGTCCAGCCTCCCTTCGTACCTCCCACAGCTCCTTGGGATCTGGATTTGGTACTAGCCTTCTTGAGGTCTGAGACCTTTGAGCCACTGAACAGAGTGGAACTGAAGTTCTTGTGCTGGAAAACAGTAGTTTTGCTAGCCCTTGCCTCAGCTCGCCGGGTTTCGGAGCTGAGTGCTCTGTCCTGTAAGCCTCCTTATTTAATTTTCCACGAGGACAGAGCAGAACTGCGTACTCAGGCCGGGTTCCTTCCGAAGGTGGTATCTTCATACCACATTAACCAGCCTATTGTGGTTCCGGCCTTCCAGGGAGATTCTCCGGAACAATCCTCTTTGGATGTGGTCAGGGTTCTTCGGATTTACGTCAAGAGAACCAGGTCTATATGCAAATCAGATTCCTTATTTGTACTCTATGACGCTTTCCGCAGAGGGTGGCCTGCGTCAAAACAGACAATTGCACGATGGATCAAGTGGACGATCCGTAGTGCTTATCTTCATGCGGGACAGGTGCCTCCTGTCTCCTTGACGGCGCACTCTACCAGATCGGGGAGTACGTCGTGGGCCGCTGAGAGAGGGGCTTCTATCTCTCACCTTTGCAGAGCGGCCACTTGGTCGTCTCAGAACACGTTTGTAAGGTTTTACCAGTTCGATACCTTTGCAGCTTCGGCTTCAACTTTTGGTCGTCTGGTTCTACAGAATCCTCAGCACTCTCCCTCCCGGGGCTTGGTCTTTGGAACCTCCCCGATGTGATTCCAGTGGTCCCTGCTGCATGTCAGAGAAAAGAGGATTTTGGTACTTACCGGTAAATCCATTTCTCTGAGATCAGCAGGGACCACTGGACACCCGCCCGGCTGTTGGATTCTGCCTGTTGTGGTTGCTGTTGCGGCCCGGTCCGGTACCTGCGTGTTGTATGTATAGTTATGTTTATGGTTTTCTGTAACCCTTTCCTCTGGTGGGCCAATTTCCTCACTGGGGGATTGTGGGTCTTAGAGGGGAGGAGCCAGTATCCCCTAATTAATATTAAGAAGTGCCTAGCTCCCAGCATTCCCAGCTCTAATACCCGATGTGATTCCAGTGGTCCCTGCTGATCTCAGAGAAATGGATTTACCGGTAAGTACCAAAATCCTCTTTTCCGAAGAAAGGGCCCTGCTGGTTCAAAGGGCAAAATGCTCCCCTACCTTTTACCTGGATATGGTCATTAGGTCGACATGGGTCTAGGTTGACAGGTCATTAGGTCGACATAGAAACATAGAATTTGACGGCATATAAGAACCACTTGGCCCATCTAGTCTGCCCCTTTTGACATGAAGCTTTTCACTGTTTTGTTGAGGCAACATGTGCCGACAGGTGGTACAGTATTTCACGCCCTACCATCCACTAGGCCAGTGATGGCTAACATTGACACTGCAGCTGTTGAACTACACATCCCAGCATGCCCTGCATCAGTTTTAGCATGGCCAAATAGTAAAACTGTAGCAGGGCATGCTGGGATGTGTAGTTCAACAACAGCTGGAGGTTAGCCATCACTGCATTAGGGCGCGGTGGGAGAATAAAATAGTGTGCTGAGCGTAGCGAGACTCCGTGCCCGAAGCGCTACGTTTCAGTGTCGACATTCGGGTAAAAAAAAGTGAAAAACCCAACGTTGACCTTTTTAACTGTCGACATTGCCCATGTTGACCTAACGCTTGTGTCGACCTAATGACATGTTGACCTTTCAGCATGTCGACCTAATGCTTGTGGACCATACCTCTTTTATCAGTATACCCCCATAGTGACATCAGGACCCAGTCCCCAATGAACCCAGAGTCCATGTCAGGACCAACCACAGAACTTTTAACCCAAGCACACAGAGCTGCATCATTTCCCCAGTGTAATAGCCACTTGTAATATAGTATATTCACATTAATCTCTATTATTATTATTATATCGATGGATGATGGTGGTGAGTTATGGCCCCTTCAGATCTGATCACAGTACACATTTGTTCTCAAATGGGCAAAACCATCTGCACTGCAGGTGGGACATCGCGGGAAGGAGGTTGCGGGGTTCCGCGTATTGCGGGAGGGGGCATGGGGTTTAGGGGGGGGGGGGGATTTTGCCGCTCAACTACACCATGGTGGATGGTGGGCATGTACTGTAGCCCTGGCTGGGCGGGGGGAGGTGATGTCAAGGGGGTGGTGGTGTGTATAACGCTGGTCTATTCCCTAGGGGGGGCGGGTTTGTGTATAACGCTGGGTGGGAACTTTGTGTGTATAACGCTGTCAATCACTCTTGTAACCACGCCCAGCGTTATACACACAGGGGATGAGTGACAGATCTGGCTAAATATATAGAAACATAGAATGTGATGGCAGATAAGAACCACTTGGCCCATCTAGTCTGCCCCTTTTTTAAACATGTTACCTCAAACCATATTTGATCCATATTTCTTTGTAAGGATATCAATATGCCTATTCCAAGCATGTTTAAATTGTACTACTGTATTTGCCTCTACCACCTCTGATGGTAGGCTATTCCACTTACCTACTACTCTTTCTGTGAAGTAATTCTTCCTCACATTTCCCCTGAATCTTCCTCCCTCTAGTGTCAGTGCATGTCCTCGTGTTCTGCTGCTCCTCTTCCTGTGAAGAATGTCTCCCACCTGTACCTTGTTAAAACCCTTGATATATGTGAAAGTTTCTATCATTTCCCCCCTTTCCCTTCTCTGCTCTAAAGTATACATATTAAGATCTTTTAGTCTTTCCTGGTACGTTTTGTGATGTAGGCCATGCACCATTTTAGTTGCCCTTCTTTGTACAGTCTCTAATGTATTTATATCCTTCTGGAGATATGGCCTCCAGAACTGAACACAATACTCTAGATGAGGTCGTACCAATGACCTATACAGTGGCATTACTTCTTTCTTTCTACTGCTGATACCTCTCCCTATGCAACCAAGCATCTGACTTGCCTTCTTCATTGGTTTGTTACATTGCCTACCTGCTTTTAAGTCCCCTGAAATAGTGACACCTAGATCCCTCTCTTCCTCAGTAGTTTCCATTATAGTGCCATTTATACTATATTTAGTCTTTGGATTTTTGCAACCCAAGTGCATGATTTTTTGGCATTAAACTGTAGTTGCCATGCTCTTGACCATTCCTCTAATCTACCTAGATCATCAATCATTTGTTTTACCCCTCCTGGTGTGTCTACCCTGTTGCATACCTTTGTGTCATCTGCAAAAAGGCACATTTTACCCTCAATTCCATTTGCAATATCACCAATAAAGATATTAAAAAGCACCGGTCCAAGTACAGATCCCTGGGGTACTCCACTTGTATCCTTTCCCTCCTTTGACTGTACTCCATTTAATACAACTGTCTGTTTTCTGTCCTGCAACCACGCTCTTATCCATTCAACTATCTTAGAATCCAATCCCAAGCTTTCAAGTTTATTTAAGTCTGCGATGTGGGACAGTGTCAAAAGCTTTACTAAACATCTACAGCCCCACCTTGATCTATTACTTTAGTCACCCAGTCAAAAAAGTCAATAAGATTTGTTTGACATGATCTTCCCCCAGTAAACCCATGCTGTTTTGGATCCTGTAAATTGCTGGTTTTGAGATATTCTACAACTCTTTGTTTTAAGAGTGTTTCCATCAATTTCCCTACTACTGATGTAAGGTTCACTGGTCGATAGTTGCTTACCTCTTCCTTGCTTCCACTTTCGTGCTGTGGGACTACATTAGCTGTTTTCCAGTCCTCTGGGATTAGTCCAGTAGCTAGTGGCTGGTTGGATATAAGAGATAAGGCTCAATTTTGCAATGAGCCATAAACCATTATGATAGCAATCCAATATTTATCAAACGGTGGGAAATGTAAGCAATGATTAATCCATCGGCTTTAACAAAGCCATCCCGGGTTTCCTTGAATGCCCGTCCAGTTGAAGTGCTGGGCACATGCATGTATGGCCCCACGTTCCTAGAGCACTTGCAGGTCATTGACATTTTAATATTTGTTTAGAAATGACTATTATTGTTATTGAGAAATGTTATTCACTAATAAACTGAAGAGCTGGATAAAATAAATGCTTTTGCAAATTAAGTTCTTACTCGCTGGAATCAAGTGGAACCCGCAACCTGCAGGCTATTACATAATTTCCTTTGTCAGGTATATAGTTGTCCCCATCAGCAGCAGGTACTCACTGTGTATATTTCTCAGTTTCAGACATGGTAATTGAAGATGTGGTTACCCCACTACAGGCCAACAAGGGTCAAGATCCTTCTTCAGGGAGTTCAGTAAATGTGTGGTTCGTGAAGAGAGTCGTGGTCAACAACCAAGATGAAGCGGAATCTTCGTACGTTCTACAACACAGGGAAGGAAATAATTCCCAACAGAAAGGACCTGACAATCATGTAACGGAGGGTTATACAAACAGTGAGAGGAAACCAGCTACAAACTATAACTCTCCTGTACCTCAGGGAAACCTCAGCAACATCTCAGGGTTATCCAAACAGCAGGCAGACCCCGGCCAGCTGAACATGGCCTGCTCAGAGTGTGGTCAATGCTTCCAAGATAAGGCCTCTCTGGAGGAACATCTGATCCGTCACATGGAGGAGAAGATACGGGTCTGCCCGGTTTGTGCTCAGTGTTTTACCTCACAATCTGATATGGAAACACACTTGAAGACACACAGAGGCGGAACCTCTTGGCCTTGCTACGAATGCGGCAAAACGTTGTTTACGAGGTCCAGCCTGGAGAGGCATCGGATGCTGCACATCAGGGACCGCCCACTCCCGTGCCCGCAGTGCGGCAAAAGCTTTATTAAGCAATCAAACTATGACATGCATATGCGCCTCCACGCCGGGGAGGTGTTCTATCCTTGTACCATGTGCGAGAAATTGTTTAACGTCAAAGCCGCTTGCGACAGACACATTAGGGCCCATACATGTGAGCGACCACACGTGTGCCAGGAGTGCGGCAAGCGGTTCTTGTATAACGGCTGCCTGATTAGGCATCTCAGGGTCCACACGGGGGAACGTCCCTTTCCTTGCCCCCATTGCGGCAGATGTTTCCGGCAGACTTCGGCCCTCAACCGCCACCTGAGAATTCATACGGAGGACAAGCCGCAGGACTGCCCACAGTGCGGCGAAAGTTTCCTCAACCAGTACGATCTCATACGCCATCAAGAAATCCACAAAAATGACCAACCGTTCGTTCAGTATGTGCAGGACGATGAGGAAACTCTACCCACATATGTCATCTTGTAACCCGCCACCCCAACTGGTGCCCAACTAGTGTCATGTAAATTATTATGGACTGTATTATGAATCTTGTTTTTGGTATTATGTTCTAAAACCATTTTGGATTAAAGCGGTAACACTGTAGTTTTTATATATGACCTACTGTTTAAAGGATGGCTGTACTGAAACGAGAGTTGGAATTCTATGAAACAGCTGCTAATGACGTCTCCAGAAATTATATGCAAAGGTTCTAGGATCTTATTAGACTCCTATAACGCTAAAGCTGTAGTAATACACCAGGCAATCATTTCTATGTACTAAGATTAATAAATGAGACCGAGCAACAACTACTGAGCAAACATATAAATAAAATAACGGAAGGCATTGCATTTATTTATTACATTCTAATGGTCAGCAGCAGGATCATTGTACAACATTTGGGTAGTTTCGCTGGGTGCAGGATCTAAAGCGGCCTGTAGGTGGGGTGTCAACACTTTTCCAGCAACAGAACGTCTTTTACTAGTAAGCCCACTCAAAGCAAATGCTTCGAAAGCTAGTCTGCTACATTGTGATTGCCTCTGTGTTGGTGCATGTGTGAGAGAGAAAGTGTTGTAGTTTCACCTGCTGCCAACAGATGTCAGTGTTTCGGAGACACACAAATCAGACACTAGACATATATATAGATAATAATGTACAACAGAAATCATGGCACAGAACAAGTTATAGGAGTAATAATGAAACAATAATTTAATTTCCAACATTTTATTGAATGAAATTAGCACATAAAAAGATATGACAAAAACAGTAAAATCACAAGCGGATTGAAGTAAAGTGCAGACATTTTAAACAGGATGGAAATAAAATTAAAAACATCTCAGAATACTGATATCAATTAAGGTCATATCAATAGATTTCTAAACAATCATAGAAATAAAATAAGATGAAGAAGAGAAAGAAGAAATCAATACAATCAAATCGAAGTTACAGTGAAAAAGAGTAACTTTCCAAAAGTATTTTCTTCTACGATCCCCATGGCAGCCATAACTCAGATGGCAGCCATGGGATCTCTGAGAAGAAATGGAATTATCGGTGAGTATAATTCACTGCTTTCTTCTACGATCCCCATGGCAGCCATAACTCTGGGATATCTTCCCTTTAGTTTAGACAGGATGTTTTTCTTCCTAGGGACCGCCCCCCTGGTGGTATATAACCTCACTCCTCCTTGTCTTTTTCCTGTCTTCTAACTAGTTCGGATAGGTAGGGAGTGTTATTTTTCTTTCCTGCAAGGGCTTACCTCTATCTCAGCATGGAGCTGAAAGGGGTGGCTCCCCGGCAGGGAAGAAGAGTATCCGGGAGTGTGGCCTGTATAGATTCCTGCCCGTGTATACTAGGACTTGGTACCTTTTAGGGAGTGTGGCCTATATAGATTCCTGCCCATGTATACTAGGACTTAGTACCTTTTAGGGAGTGTGGCCTGTATTGAGTCCAGCCCGTGTATACTAGGACTTGGTACCTTTTAGGGAGTGTGGCCTGTATAGATTCCTGCCTGTGTATACTAGGACTTGGTACCTTTTAGGGAGTGTGACCTGTATAGATTCCTGACCATGTATACTAGGACTTGGTACCTGTTAGGGAGTGTGGCCTGTATAGATTCTTGCCCGTGTACACTAGGACTTGGTACCTGTTAGGGAGTGTGGCCTGTATAGAGTCCTGACCATGTATACTAGGACTTGGTACCTTTTAGGGAGTGTGGCCTGTATAGAGTCCTGCCCGTGTATACTAGGACTTGGTACCTTTTAGGGAGTGTGGCCTGTATAGATTCTTGCCCGTGTATACTAGGACTTGGTACCTTTTAGGGAGTGTGGCCTGTATAGAGTCCTGCCCGTGTATACTTGGACTTGGTACCTTTTAGGGAGTGTGGCCTGTATAGAGTCCTGCCCGTGTATACTTGGACTTGGTACCTTTTAGGGAGTGTGGCCTGTATAGAGTCCTGCCCGTGTATACTTGGACTTGGTACCTTTTAGGGAGTGTGGCCTGTATAGATTCCTTCCCGTGTATACTAGGACTTGGTACCTTTTAGGGAGTGTGGCCTGTATAGAGTCCTGCCCGTGTACACTAGGACTTGGTACCTTTTAGGGAGTATGACCTGTATAGAGTCCTGACCATGTATACTAGGACTTGGTACCTTTTAGGGAGTGTGGCCTGTATAGAGTCCTGCCCGTGTACACTAGGACTTGGTACCTTTTAGGGAGTGTGGCCTGTATAGAGTCCTGCTCGTGTACACTAGGACTTGGTACCTGTTAGGGAGTGTGGCCTGTATAGAATCCTGCCCGTGTACACTAGGACTTGGTACCTTTTAGGGAGTATGACCTGTATAGAGTCCTGACCATGTATACTAGGACTTGGTACCTTTTAGGGAGTGTGGCCTGTATAGAGTCCTGCTCGTGTACACTAGGACTTGGTACCTTTTAGGGAGTGTGGCCTGTATAGAGTCCTGCCCGTGTATACTAGGACTTGGTACCTTTTAGGGAGTGTGGCCTGTATAGATTCCTGCTGTGTACACTAGGACTTGGTACCTGTTAGGGAGTGTGGCCTGTATAGAAACATAGAATTTGACGGCAGATAAGAACCATTTGGCCCATCTAGTCTGCCCCTTTTTTACCCTTCAGGTAAACTCAACCCTTTTTAATCCTTATTTCTTTGTAAGGATATTCATATGCCTATCCCAAGCATGTTTAAATTGTTCTACTGTCTTAGCCTCTACCACCTCTGATGGGAGGCTATTCCACTTATCCACTACCCTTTCTGTGAAGTAATTCTTTCTAACATTTCCCCTGAACCTACCTCCCTCCAGTTTCAGTGCATGTCCTCGTGTTTTATTACTTGTTTTCCTTTGAAGAAAATTTCCCACCTGTACTATGTTAAAACCCTTGATATATTTGAAGATTTCTATCATGTCCCCCCTTTCCCTTCTCTGCTCCAAACTATACAAGTTAAGATCTTTTAGTCTATCCAGGTAAGTTTTGTGATGTAGGCCATGAACCATTTTAGTTGCCCTTCTTTGTACACTCTCCAATGTATTTATATCCTTCTGAAGATATGGCCTCCAGAACTGGACACAGTATTCCAGATGAGGTCGTACCAATGACCTATAAAGTGGCATTATTACGTCTTTTTTTCTGCTACTGATTCCTCTCCCTATGCAACCAAGCATCTGACTAGCCTTCCTCATTGCTTTGTTACATTGCCTCCCTGCCTTTAAGTCACTTGAAATAGTGACTCCTAGATCTCTTTCCTCCTCAGTAGTTTCCATTATAGTACCCTTGATACTATATTGAGCCTTTGGGTTTTTGAGTCCCAAGTGCATAATTTTGCATTTTTTAGCATTAAACTGTAGTTGCCATTCTCTTGACCAATTCTCAAGTTTACTTAGATCATCAGTCATTTGATTTACCCCTCCTGGTGTGTCTACTCTGTTGCATATCTTTGTATCATCTGCAAAAAGGCATACTTTCCCTTCAATACCATTTGCAATGTCACTAACAAAGATATTAAAGAGCACTGGTCCAAGTACAGATCCCTGGGGTACTCCACTGGTAACATGTCCCTCCATAGAATGCACTCCATTTACGACATTTACGTATAGATTCCTTCCCGTGTATACTAGGACTTGGTACCTTTTAGGGAGTATGACCTGTATAGAGTCCTGCTGTGTACACTAGGACTTGGTACCTTTTAGGGAGTGTGGCCTGTATAGAGTCCTGCCCATGTACACTAGGACTTGGTACCTGTTAGGGAGTGTGGCCTGTATAGATTCCTTCCCGTGTATACTAGGACTTGGTACCTTTTAGGGAGTATGACCTGTATAGAGTCCTGCCCGTGTACACTAGGACTTGGTACCTTTTAGGGAGTGTGGCCTGTATAGAGTCCTGCCCGTGTACACTAGGACTTGGTACCTGTTAGGGAGTGTGGCCTGTATAGAGTCCTGACCATGTATACTAGGACTTGGTACCTTTTAGGGAGTGTGGCCTGTATAGAGTCCTGCTCGTGTACACTAGGACTTGGTACCTTTTAGGGAGTGTGGCCTGTATAGAGTCCTGCTCGTGTACACTAGGACTTGGTACCTTTTAGGGAGTGTGGCCTGTATAGAGTCCTGCCCGTGTACACTAGGACTTGGTACCTTTTAGGGAGTGTGGCCTGTATAGAGTCCTGCTCGTGTACACTAGGACTTGGTACCTTTTAGGGAGTGTGGCCTGTATAGAGTCCTGCCCGTGTACACTAGGACTTGGTACCTTTTAGGGAGTGTGGCCTGTATAGAATCCTGCCCGTGTACACTAGGACTTGGTACCTTTTAGGGAGTGTGGCCTGTATAGAGTCCTGTCCGGGTACACTAGGACTTGGTACCTTTTAGGGAGTGTGGCCTGTATAGAATCCTGCCCGTGTACACTAGGACTTGGTACCTTTTAGGGAGTGTGGCCTGTATAGAGTCCTGTCCGTGTCCACTAGGACTTGGTACCTTTTAGGGATTGTAGTCTTTTGAGACTCCTGGCCGCCTGCTTATTCGGCTGTAGCTGCCAAAAAAAAAAAAAACTGCACTGGGCCACATTGAGGATCGCGGACACCGAGAGTACCAAGCCATGAGGGCACCAAGGCCATTATGTATCTGCAGTTCACCAAGTGCTGAAAGCCTCATGTCTGCTTCTGGACGGCCAGAGAGCCCTGTTGTGCAGCATGGCCCCGGTACAGCAGCAGCCCAGTGCCAGGAGCTTTGCTGCATCCCTGGCACTTCTGATCAGCAGCATTCTCACTATATCTGGCGTCTGCCTAAGTCCAGAAGGGGGTACGTCTGTGCAGCAGGAGTACATGTTTTATGTTTTAACGATGGCACTGAGCTGCCTGTTCATGCAGCATACAGAATGCTAGAAGCAAGTCTCTCCTTTTAGATGGAAATGCCCCCCCCCCCCCCCCCCCCCCCATAATGCCCAAACGAGGTAATCCCCTTATTAAGGGCATTTGTGTTTTACTTTTTATTTAGCTGGTTAGTGATAGCAGCCAGAAATAAAGCTTACTTGTTTGCAATACCTCTGCCTTCCATTGGTCATCTGATACTTACCCACTACAATATGCTGCAAGACAAACATTACAAGTCATTACGATGAATAAAATGTTTGTTTGGCAATTTCACCTTTTGGACAAATTTACTTGGTGCTCAGTGTTAAATTGGGTGTATGTATTTTCAGCATCTAGGGCTCTCAGCGTTTGGAGCTCTAATATGCATACGGATACAGAGGATAAGCTGGAAAAAAAATTCAGTTGCTCTCTATAAAGCCTTTCTGGCGCTGATCTGGTTCTCCGCTAGATCCATGGCTGCTGGAGTCAGGACCGGAGCTTTAGGCACCTGCCTAGGTCGGCAGCATTGCAAGGGCGGCACTGATTGAAAAAAAAATTACTTGCGCTGCATACCCGATACCTGTACAAGATTTGCTCCCGCTGAGCGTCAGGGGTAGAGGTGGCTCCTGTTGCTGAGCTACGCCAAGGTGAGCCGGGGGCAGAGAGGGCTCCCGCTGCCACACCAAGCACCGGAGGTGGGGGGAAGAGAGGGCTCCTGTGGCTGGGCTGTGATCAGGTGAGCCGGGGGGGGGGGGGGGGGGGAGACAGCTCCCGCAGCCGCTCTGAGCGACGGGGGGGGGGGGGAGAAGAGAAGGAAGAGAGAAAGTGCCACACAAGCACCAGGGGTGGGGGGGAGAGAGAGAGCTCCTGTGGTTGGGCTGTGATCAGGTGAACCGAGGGGGGGGGAGAGATCCCGCAGCTGCTCTGAGTGCGAGGGGGTGGGAGGAGAGAGAGGGCTCCAGCAGTCACTCCGAGCACTGGGGTTGGGTGGAAGAGAGAGGGTTCCTGCAGCTGGGCTGTGATCAGGTGAGCCGGGTGGGGGAGAGAGCTCCCACAGGCACTCTGAGTGCCGGGGGTGGAAGGAGAGAGGGGTCTCCAGTAGCCTCTGAGGGTGGAGGTCTCCCCCGCGACTTAGGTGAGGGGGGGGGGGGCAGGAGATAGATTTGCTTAGGGTGCTGAGGAACCTGGCACCGGCCCTGGCTGAAGTTACTGCAAGAAGAGCATTGTGGTTGCTTATGTTGGTGCTACTTTGCTGGGTTCTGTGATTCTAGTCTTGCGGGAGGAAAGTCTGTCAGACTACCCCAGATGGACAGAATTAGATTTCCTCTACCTTCATTTATTTATTTATTGTCCGAACAACCATTTAAGGATTCAAGAGCTGTAGACAAGATAGCAGTCATAGGAAGAATCCAGATAATAATAACAGCGGTTCTCTTCTAGTAGAAGCCTGGCTTCTGACCTTTATAGAAGAGCATAGGCGAATCTAGGGGGTGGTCCGGGGGTGCACAGGACCACCCATTAGCCCATGTTGTAGCTGAGGACCAGGGCTTTCCAACGAGCCCAGCCCCGTGTCTCTAGCCCCCTGGGAACCGGAGATACGGCCAGGCAAAGCTGGAACATTTTCCCTATAGGATAACATGGGACACGCTAATTCCGACCCCCACCCAATTCAATGGCTACCTGTTCCCCCTTCGGCATCACTGAAGCTCGAGGTTGATCTCAGTCGAACTCAAATCGCTGGGCCTTCAATCTGATACCAGGCTGGATTCATATGGGTTAATTGGTTCCAGGGATATTGAGGTTAAACCGTTTTTTTTTTTTTTTTCATTTCTTAAATGTAATTTCATGGCTGTTTATGTTCTTTGAGGGCAGATTTCTCTGGAACCAAACAGCCCAGTTTCACGGGACCAAAATCATTTGAAGCCAACTCAAAAGTTCTTCAATATGATACTGGTCTCATGTAAATGGGTCAGTTGGTTCCGAAGATATAGCTGGTTGGTTAAAGGGGGGTAGGGAGAGGGGAGTGGCTGTCTCTCCCCCTCGCACCAGAAAATGCAGGGACTAGGCTGGTGTATAAGGGGTCAGCGTGGGAATGTTCCTGCATGATCCTGGGAACATATTCCCGGGTAAATCCCTGCATTTTCTGTTGTGAAAGGGGTATTATTTCAAACAGCCGTGACCTGCAGTGCTCTGAATACAGCCGGGCAGCCCCCTGCTCTCTGCCCAACTGTCAATGACTGTCACCCCTGCAGCTTCACGCACAACAACAGCGCGCACAATATTTCAAATGTCCACTCGGCTAGAGGGGACACCAGGAGGGGAGTGGGAGCGTGCTCTGCGCTTCGCTCTGCTCCTCTCCCCATAGAAGCAGCTGCACCGCTCTCCATCTCTCCCTGCAGCAGCAGCGAAGGCTCATATAAAAATTTACAGTAAGTGGCACTTTTGGGGGCATTGCTTAAGGGACGCTACAAGTGGCATTATGTGGGGGCATTATGCATAATGTGTGGCTTAATGTGTAAGGGGCATTACGGTGTGCAGCATCATGTGTAAGCGGCATTATGTGTGCAGCATCATGTGTAATGGGTACTATTGTGCGCGGCATCATGTGTAATGGGTACTATGGTGTGCGTCATCATGTATAATGGGTACTATGGTGTGCGGCATCATGTGTAATGGGTACTATGGTGTGCGGCATCATGTGTAATGGGTACCACACCCCTTTTTGTGATGCCACGCCTCCTTCCCATGAGGCCACACCCCTTTTTGGCACGCGGCTACGCCACGCAAAGGTCCCCCTGCTGTTATATCTAGATCTGGGACCACCCATTACCATAATTCTAGATTCGCCTATGTAGAAGAGTGAAAACATTTTATTTGTGTCAAGTGGGTCATTGGTGTAACTCAAATAGACTGCAACATATCATTTCTACAGTATCCAAAGGGAAATAAGCTTTTGGAATCAAGACTGCCAGGAAGACATCAAGGTGATAGAACCAATACCCAGAGAAAGAAAAGTCTTTACTACAAACCGTTTTTAGTGATGATAGGTACAGGAGAATATCCTGTATTTAAAGTTCCTAAATATATTTGTCAGGGTATACTATACTGGCAGGTCTAAAAAGATTTCTACAGGATTCCGTGGCATCAATAGATCTGAAAGACAGGCACTATATTATATATCAGTTAGTCAAGAAGACAGGAAGGTCTTACGATTCTGTATACAGAACTAATGCTTCCTATTTATCTGCCACCCTTTGGCCTAGCTACATTGCCAGGGATATTTTCAAAGGTTTTAATTAACTTGATCGCACATCTGGGAGAGTAGCGTATTCAGATTGCCCATATTTAGACTGTCATGTTGCAGCCAGTTCAGAAGAAGTTAGAAAGGATCTAGGTTATGTATTAGTGTTCACTCTAGCATTTAGAGCGGGCAGGGCGCCAGGGGGCGGACCGGCCCGCCCGCCGAGGTCACAGCTGGGGCGGTCCCAGGCTGCCGACATCATCAAAGGGGGCTGGTATTAACAGCAGATGAACGGCTTTCCCAGCAATGATGCGGGAGCGCGCAGCAGCGCTCACTGCTCATCACCGGGCCATACACACTGGGCGGCTTTGAGCTGAAAGCCGCTCAAACCTGCTGTTTTGAGTGACTTTCAGCTCAAAGTCACCCAGTGTGTATGGGCCTTTAGAGTCTTCTCAGCCATGTTACTGTCATAGCATAGATCACGGGTGTCAAACACAAGGCCCGCGGGCCAAATCCGGCCCAACAGACCTCGTCATGTGGCCCGCGCAGCCGCCGCCAGCCTTCACCTTTTATTCTCTTTTTTTAGATCTTTTTTTGAGAGGGTTTTTTTTTGCACTGCCGGCGGCCATGTTCCTGTGTTCTTTTTTTTTTCCAAAACAATTTTTATTTGGTTTTGTCGGAGTACAGGTAAATAACAGTCTGTTAACAGTAGGGATCTCGCTTTGCACATGTACATCATATATTCAAAATATACTGTCTCTTCCCATACGAGCATAATGAACATAAATAAAACATGACGTTTTAACAAGCTATGTTGTTCGGTGTCTTCTGTATTCTTCTCACAAAACATATCGTGACATACGAATATATATAGAACAACATACCCTTAACTGGTTTCCCCAACTTAACCTCCCTTCCCTCCTCCCCTACCCCTTCCCCTCCTCCCCCCCCCCCCCCCCCCTACCCACCCGCCCACATCAGGTCCTGAGTGCAATTCAATCCCTACTAAGAGATCTAGTTAAATACCATGTTGTGCCTTCATATAAAGAATAAATACGTTGTTGGGTTTCCCCATCCAGTGAATCTATGTACACCCCCCATTTGCGCATAAAACCTTTGACTCCCTGCTCTATATGTGGGATTGTGGATCGCCTGTCTAGGTGAAGGATGTCTAGTAAACTTTGCTTTACTGAATGCAAAAATGGTGGGGAGGGCACCGTCCAACTTCTTAGTATCGTTTTCCGGGCTACCGTTACCACCATAGTGAGAAATGGCCTAAGTTCGGTTTTCCTGCCCTGCAGGTTCCAGTTTTTAAAATCTGCGCATAGCATTGCCAGAGGATCCTTGGTCAAGTGTAAATGGCATATTCCATTTATGAATCCCATCACCTTATCCCAAAATTTCCTGATGCGTCCACAATCCCACATACTATGAAAGAAGTCCGCCTCCATGCCCTTGCATTTCAAACACCTTCCCGATTCTCCTGGCACAAAGTGTTTCCTCTGTGCCTGGGATATATAGGCCCTATGTAGGGTCTTGATGTGAACCTCTTGCAATTGGGCAGATTTAAGTATTTTAAGGGTCTTTTCCATCGGTTTCATAAAGGTCTTAGCTTCTACAATACTCGGTATGTCTTTTTGCCATGCTTTGACTGCCTCAGTCCAAATATTATCCGGCAATGCCGGCAAAAGATCACTATATATATATTTTAATCTGAACGGTCCTGTTGTGCTGAGTACAAATATCGAGTGTAGAATATCTGGTAATTCTGGATTTAACATGGGGGGTGGTAGCGATTGCGCATAATGGCGCACTTGGAAAAACATAAACATGTCACTGTTGGGTATCGTGTATTTATCTTTAAGGTCTTGAAAGGACATTACTTTTCCCCCAGGGTCAAATACGTCTTTGATAGATATTATTCCTTTTTCTGCCCATCTGCGATAACCTGCCGAAGCAGTCCCAGCAGGGAAGGCTGGGTTGCCCATCAGTGGGGCAAATTTTGTGACCGTGTGTTTTCGTTTTAATTTCTTGTTGATATCAACCCAGACTCTAAAGGTGTCAGCAAACATTATATTATTCAGGGCCCCTGAAGGAAGTAAGTTCTTTGGCATATGTAGCAATGCCGCTAGAGCATGTGGGGCTACCAGTTCTCCCTCCAAAGCCCTGTGTGTATATAACTGGCTGTTCAACAGCCAGTCTAGGATGTAGCGTAGAAATACTGACTGGGTGAATGCAGCAATATTGGGGATCCCCAACCCCCCCTCGGACTTTCTGATAAATGTCTTATGTCTTGCCATACGTGGCTTCTTTCCCTGCCACAGGAACTGAAAGAAACTTTTATTTAGTCTGACCATATCTTTCCCTGTTAGTTTTATAGGCAGCATCTGGATACAGTAAGAGATTTTGGGGAAAATTATGGATTGTAGTGCAGCCGCTCTACCCATCATAGATAAGGGTATATTGTTCCAGTTGTCTAGTATATTTATAATTTTGTCAACAATAGGGGTAAAATTCAACTGATATAATTTGGACAGGTCTCCCGGAATCTGAATTCCTAGGTATTTAATCGATTCTGTAGTGACCCTGAATTGACTGAGGGTCGGGGGCATCACCTGAAGTGATCCCCGTTTCCCTATCCATAAGATCTCGGACTTACTCACATTTACTGTATATCCCGCAAATGATCCGAAGGATTTGATTACCTTTATTATCGCTGGCATGGATGTTTCTAGGTCAGAAGCAAACAAGAGCATATCATCAGCAAAAAGGCAAATCTTTGCCTCTGTATCCCCTACTCTTATTCCCTTGTATCCTTGACATTTCCTTAATGCAATAGCCAATGGCTCCAGTGCAAGCGCAAACAGGAGGGGTGACAGGGGGCATCCCTGTCTGGTCCCCCTTTGTATTTCAAAAGGGGCAGAAAGGTATCCGTTGCAAGCTATCTGGGTGCGCGGGTGCCAGTACAAGTTTTTAAGAAGATCTACAAATGTTGATGGAAACTTAAAACGTTGAAGTGTTTCAAATAAATGATCCCAGGTGACCATATCAAACGCTTTTTCAGCATCCATAGATATAATCGCCTGATCACCTGGGATCTCCCCTCCCTTTACACCCTGAATCACTGCTAATACCTTGCGGACATTTATTGCAGAATGTCTGCCGCATATAAATCCCGTTTGGTCCGGGTCAATCACCGTTGGCAAGATATATTTTAGCCTTTCCGCCATGATTTTGGTCAATAGTTTGTAGTCTACATTGAGTAGTGATATCGGTCTGTATGATCCTGGGTCTTCCATGTCTCTACCCGGTTTAGGCAGGACTTTAACCACTGCCGAATTAAAATATAATGGCACCCGCTCACCAGAAATGATAGCATTGAACACTTTAGTTAACGTTTCCCCCACCTTTGGCCCTAATATCTTATAGAATTCCCCCGAAAACCCGTCTGGACCCGGCGCTTTTAAGGGTTTTAGCATGCCTATGGCCTGCTTGACCTCTTCTTCAGTGATGGGGGCGCTAATGTGTTCCCTATGTAAGTCCGAGATCTCAGGTTTGTCAACTGAACCCCAGAATCCCTCTTTTTTGGCCTGATCTATATTGTCTTGACTATACAGTTTAGTATAAAATTTGTTAAATATTTCCAAAATTTCACTGCCTTTGTGCGTCAGTTTATTTTCGGGGGACCTGAGGGAGGTGACTACTGCTGATGGTCTGGTTCCCCTAAGGAGGTTGGCCAGGTACTTCCCCGTTTTATTGCCATTGTTATAGAACTGAAAGTTGGAGTTGGATATATTTTTAGTGGCTTCAGCCGCTAGTATCGAATCAAAATGGGATCTAGCTTGTATATATTTCTGTTTGTCTATATTTGAATGGGTTCTTTTGAATTGGGCAAAGGAGGTTGTCAGTTCTTCCTGGGCTTTTAGGACCAGGGCGGCCCTATCTCTGCGATGTTTACCTACAAATGACATAATTTCCCCCCTGAGTACTGCTTTCGCAGCCTGCCACAGCACTAATGGGTCCAACTCCTGACCATTGTTGTTATGATAAAACTCCTCCCATTTTGCCTCCAACATATTGCGAAACCTAATAGAGGAAGACAAATAAGCCGGGAAGCGCCATTGGCTGTGAGTCCCAGTATCTACCGACGTGGCTATGTCACACCATATCAGCGAGTGATCCGATATGCAGACTGGCTCTATGCCGGCATCTAAAATGTGGGACAGAATGGAGGAAGCAGTAAGCACGTAATCAATACGGGACATGGTACCATGTGCAGCTGATAAACACGTGTAGTCTTTATCTGTCGGGTATAGTAATCTCCAACAGTCCACCAGATGTAATTGATCAGTGATGTATTTAATATCTATTTTGGGTGGAGAGGGTATTCTTCTAGGGCATGCCGAGCGATCCAGTATCTGATTAGCTACCATGTTAAAGTCTCCTCCTATTATCAAAGGGGTCTCCGAATAGGGGTACAGCTTAGACAAAAGTTTACGGAAAAATTGTCTAGAGGAGGAATTGGGGGCATAAATGTTACATACAGTATACTCCTTATTGTGCACCTGTATTTTAAGAATGAGCATCCTGCCTTCCGTGTCTGTGTAAATTGGGGTGATTTTAGCATTCAGGGAAGCCTTCACAAGGACCGCTACACCTCTGGCCTTTGACCCAAAAGATGCTGAAGCTGCCACAACATATCCCATTGACCCAAGTTTTGCATGTTCCGTGTCAGTGAGGTGAGTCTCCTGTAACAGGGCAATATCTGCCTTCTGTTTTTTAAGGTAAATAAGAATTTTTTTACGTTTTATAGGAGAGTTCACTCCACCCACGTTCCATGAGCACAATCTTAAGACTGACATCCTATAACATTTCTAACTTTTATCAGTAGCATTGCCCCAGGACCTGTAAATCTACCCTCCTGTACCTCCCCCCTCCCCCTCCCCTTCCCACAAACAAAATTAACAGTAAACAGTAAACAAACCGAGACCTCTATGAGATCCGGGTCATAACATGAACAACCAAACTGGAGAAAGTCTTTCTCCTCGGCAACAATTTGCCTAATACTTGACCTCCGGAGGTAAAGGCCCCTCTCAGGGCTCATCTCTCTCGCGCTGATCCTCCCGGAGTAGCAAGGCGGGCTGGCACCCCATTGTTTAATCTAAAGTCTTTCAACTCCTATAGCTATAGTATATATTGACAGGACTCATACAATAAACCTTTTCCAAGTGTTCCACCAGTGCAATTTTCCCTCTGGGAGCAAGAAAAGTTCTGCTTGGGTCCTGCGACCCCCCCATGATCCCAAAGTCACATACTTTGACTTCCCCACCAACTGGTGTGTCTTGCGGTTAGATGAAGCAGTCCTACCCCATGTAGAGGTATATTATGAGTGGGGGGTATACCTATCAGACAGTTATGAGTCCTTTTATCTGGATCTTGTATTATTATGAGTTATGGATTCCCACGGTTAAGTCCCCTTATTAGTATTCCCTCGAAGGGTTGCGGTTTGCTCCTGCATCCAAGTATGCCTGGGCATCCCCCGGTGTAGAGAAATCTTTAGTCGACCCATCTTCAAACAGGCGTAATCTGGCCGGGTATATCAGTGCAAATTTCTTGTTTTCTTTGATCAACTGGGAGCATATTACTGAGAATTCTCTCCTGGCCCTAGTGACTTCCGCTGAATAATCTTGGAACAAATGCAGCTTATGGGTGTCCCACATTAGGCCTTTAATCTTGCGTGATGCCGCCCAGAGTAGCTCCTTATGGAGGTAATTGAGTGTTCTGAATATGACCACTCTGGGCCTGGTATTTGTTCCCTCCTTCTCTGGGCCCAGACGGTGGGCTCTTTCCACTACCATGTCATTACAATCGGCGGTTACATCTAATAGTTCGGGCAAGGTGTTTCTTATAAAATGGTGCAGCGCCTGTCCTCTCACTGATTCAGGTAACCCCACCAGCCTTAAGTTATTCCTCCTAGACCTATTTTCCAGGTCGTCAATTTTGTTAGACATCATGTGGCAGGTTTTCTGGAGGGCTGTATTATGTGTTTTCAGCTCCTGCACCTCATGGAACATAGCCCCAATCTGTGATTCATTCTGGGAGACACGCTGAGTGACTTGTGTTAAATGTCCCTTAAGCTCCTCAATAGAGGCTTTAAATGTGTCTGCCTGCTGCTGAAACAGGGGAGTGATAGTGTCTTTGATCGCTCTTACCATGTCCTGGTATGTAGCTGGATCAGCAGCCCGGGTTGCTGTGTCTCCCCTCTCCTCCTGAGGCAGTCCAGCGGTGGAGGGGCTATGGGTGCAGGGCTCCGATATCTGTAGGTGCTGTGCTGGCGTCTGTGGGCTGGCTGGGTCCGTTCTCCCTGCTTTGGGAGGCTTTGCGCTTGCGGCCGCCATCTTGGATTTTTGCTGACTCGTGCAGCGTGTCTGTTGGCGTCCTGGCATTGGAGAGAGGAATCTCTCCATGCAGCGGGCGGTGGTCCGGCGGCTGTGGGGGAGCTTCCCCTAGGGTGAGACCGCTCGGCGGTGGTGCTGGGGTGCCGCCCGATTCACCACTCCACGGAGCTGTGTCTCCTTGCGGCTTCTCACATGCCCGCCGGAACCGGAAGTCGTCTCCTGTGTTCTTTTAAGATGTCTGCGGCCACAGGAACATGGCCGCCGGCCTTCACGGCTACGTGGAGGAGGGCCCGGCAGCCTGTTCCCTCTTATCGAGGCAGTGGCAGATGCTGGGTGGGGACGTCATGACGATGACGCCTCCCACCCACACGTCTGCAGAGAGGAAGGAAGGCAGGCCGAGTCGGGGGGCTGCAGCAGACAGGCCGCGGCGCAGAGAGTGGAATTGAAATTACTGGAGCCGCAGCAGCAGCAGCAGTAAAGGAGCCTGAGGATAAAATACAGTAAGTTACATAAAAAAAAAACAATATATCTGGTGGTGTCATGGCATTACTTTTATATTATACAGGGGGAGCAGCCTTTGGTGTCATTATTATTGTACAGGGGGAGCAGCCTGTGGTGTCATGGCATTATGCCATGACACCACAGGCTGCTCCCCCTGTATAATAATAATGCCATGACACCACAGGCTGCTCCCCCTGTATAATAATTTGTGTCATGGCATTACTATTGTTATATTATACAGCGGGAGCAGCCTGTGCTGTCATTGCATTATTATTATACAGCGGCCCTTTGAGGGTGACCAAACTGCTGATGCGGCCCCTGATGAATTTGAGTTTGACACCCCTGGCATAGATGAACCATCAAGGGGGAGCCACACGCAGTCCATTAATGGAGACTACAGCAAGATTATGTCCTGGGCAGAGTAGATGTGAAATCTGTAACGGCCGTATATGTTCCCAGATGAGAGAATACATTGGCTGACTTCTCAGCAGAAGGAAAATCCTTCTTGGTGAAGGGGAATTGAGACACAGTTTTTCTGTGGTTCATAAACATGTTTGGACAGCCAGATGTAGACCTGATGGCAACTCATGTCAACAAGAAGGCAGACATTCTATTCCAGAATGTCTGCAGTAGACACCTTTTTTAATTTGTTGGAAGTGTCGCCTAGGTAGATATGGGTTTTACTCCTTTTTTCCTCTAATAAATGGCATCCTGAAGACAATCTGATCAGGTGGAGGTTATAGCGGTTCTCCCCTTTTTGGCCAAAGAGAGTGTGGTTCACACCAGCTTTGGGAAAGTCAATGCAGGAACCTTGTCCATTACCAATCACGCCAAACCTGCATCAGGGTCAGATATACTATCCAGATCCAGCAAAATTATGCTTGGAGATTGAAGGGAACCTGTTGAGACAGAAGGTATTGTCAGAGCAAGTAATCCAGATTCTTTTACAAGAAGGAAGTGTTTTCGGCCTGCGCAATTGTTTCTCACTAGGCCTAACTTTCACCCTTAGCTGACAGATCGTGGTCCTAATTTTCTACCCTAGGTGATCACTGCTTTCCATGTGAATCAGGATCTACTACTGCTGGCTTTTTATCCTGCACCTAAGAACAAGAGAGATGAAGACTGGTATACAACTAACCTAGGGCGGGATTCTCTAATAACCCCGGCAGCACATCGCCGGAACTCGCAGTGTTAATAATTGCATATTAGGGCGGAGTGAAAAAAATGAAATTGAGAAATTCAAAATCGGCTAGTGTGGGAAAGTTGTGACTTGACCTGAATAAGAAACGTGCAAAAGCTTTTTGATCTGAGTCAACATCTTCTGTTCTGGCAAGAGGCCTAAAGTTTCACTTTTTTGGTGAAAATGACGAAAACTGTGAAGATGCTCCGATCTAGTTAAAATTATGTCCTGATGTCTTAGAGTGGTTCATTAATATACTTTAGCATAGTAAAAGTAATGAAACCAGAATTTAATGAAAATGTTAGTGTTCTTTTATGTACCCGGGAACGACATACATAATTTCTACAGGATCAAAAATTACCTATTCTAGGTGTTAGTACATCAAATGACCTAATTTGACCGTTAGAACCTAAAAAGACCTAATTCTGTTACTTAAGTTGAAACGATTACATTTACTGTGGATCTATGTGGAATGAGTCATATATATATATATATATATATATATATATATATATATATATATATATATATATAGATGAATCCCGCTACAGCCTTGCTGGGAACTGTATGCAGCACGACTGAGATACGCAGGTGCAAGCGTACACACAAACCATTGGCTTCTATGGGAAGGTCGTGGCTGCGAATGGATCACAGCTTCCTGCTGTATGACGCTCCCACGATGTTTGTGCATCACAGGCAATCGCTGCAGGACACATCTGCAGTGCCATCACAAGGGGGGTGCACACGGGTGTCACCTGCCGCCGGGTACTACACTGTAACAGACAGATTATCAGCAGACCGCATGTGCCGTGATCACAATCCACATGTGCCGAGGGGCCGCTTCAATCCCGCTTGCATGAGAATTTCATGGACAGGAAGTGACCATTTGGTGTGGGTGGGATAACACAGGAGTGTCCTGGTCGTGTTCAGGGAGTGCATCTGCCATCAGAAAGCCGCACTTGCATATTGTATCTGCGTAAACACACAAGACACAGAATGACACAAATAGAAGCTAAAATGTAACTACTGTTCCCGGGAATGTCTGGCCTTGGGGTCAGCTTGGTTAGCAAAGCAAAAATGCACATATCTGGGCTAATCTATGCTGCATCGCAGGTGGGGCAGATGCAAAATGTGCAGGGAGATTAAGATTTGGGTGGGTTATATTATTTCTGTGTGGGGAAAATGCTGGCTGCTTTATTTTTACACATCAGTCAGGTTACACATGTTACATCTGCCCCACCTGCAGCACAGCTTGGTTTTGCCCAGCTGTGAGTTTTTTGCTTTGCTAACAAAGCTGAATGAGGCCTCTTGTACACTGTGATGGGATTGAGGCCTCTTGTGTCAGTGATTGGACTGGCTCCTGCTGAAGTTCTAATCTACAGTCTCATATATATTTGTCCATCTTATAAATGACAACTACCAGTGCTGATCTACGGGGACAAGGTAAGAACTACAAACCTGAGAGGACATAACGGGTAGGTGCTTGATGTATAAGGGGGGGGAAGTATCCCAAAGAACTGTAAGTATAATAGAGTATTTTATTTAGTGATCATTATAGCAACATCTGTGCAGTTCCTGTTTCCTGCCTGAGGTGTCTCTGTCTGGTTTTAGTGCTTCTAGTTCAGTCTGTATTGAGATACAGGCCGCAATGTAATAAAGACAACATAGCAGACAGTGACACCCCAAGCAGAAAGGAGGAACTGCAATGGGGGTTGAAAGGTGCAGAGTGCTAGAACGACCACTGTTTTATTCCAATACTGCTCCGTATGAGCCGTAAATATTATTACTCTTTATATGGTGTCACAGGGGGTCACAGTGCATTACATATGGTCGTACATAACAGAAACAGTGCGAACGGAACAACTACAAGACTGCATAGCAGCGATGGGGGGACATGTACTAAGATGGGAGTTTGATTTCAGATGGGATGTTGCTATGGGCAACCAATCGGATTCTATTATCTTCTAGAAGGTGCTACATACAAGTAGGAAAACTGTAAACTGAGTGCAAGCACCAGGTTAAAGTCCAACCAGCTGCTGTTTTAAAGCGATACTCAACCCTTGTAGAAAATAGAAGAAAATAAATAAGTAGATTGATTGGTTGCAGATAGCAACATCCCATGTGAAATAGACCACCCATCTTAGTAAATTTCCGCCATAATGCCCATGAAGGCAGTGCTGGCTGCACCCAGTACGACACTGTCACTAGCAGAGCAGTCAAGTAGAGATGCTTCTGCTCAAACTTCAATGTTCACATTAATTGTAGTGAGTGGAATCAATGGAGCTGGCTCCTGCAAAACAGAAAATACGCCAATAAATCATAATAGCCATACAGTTGGAAAACATTTCCTTTTACATAAGTTTGAGATTCTCTTGCAAAAGACAACTAGAAATGCAATTATCTGACACGCCTCCCATGTCACCAGCAGTGATTGGATGGTTAAACAGCCATTCATTCCTTTTAGAAGACACATAAATGCCCTATAGTGTGGGCTCAGTACTATATTATATAGTAATGATGAGTATAACACTTTTAAGAATTTATGCTCGCAGCAAAGCAAGCTGTTGGAGTCAGCGCCTTTTTCACTGTTTTCTTTTAGGTTATCTCCATGCCACACTCACTATATAATATAGTAATGAGCCCGCACTATAGGGCGTGAACACATTTATTTCCTGATACACAGGGTTTGATTATTGTACTGCTTGTATTGTATATTGTTGATACATTTATTTGTTGCATGCTAATACCTACAGCACTCATTAAATACTTGTTTTCAGGCCGGTCACCTAGGACAGTGGTTCTCAACCTCGGTCCTCAAGTGCACAATTTCCAGGTCACCTGGCAGGTGAACAGGTGCACTCATTAGTCACTGACACATTTTAAAAGATCACAGGTGGAGCTAATTATTTCACCTTTGATTGTGTGTGGAGACATGAAAAACATGCTCTGTTGCCTGACCGCCTGTATGCCTGACCACCCAGCTCAGCACGGAGCATCCCAGCTGACAGGGTAAACTTCTAGTGACGTCAGCTACCCGGGGAGAAGGCGCCGGGTGGGATCCCAGCAGCTGGAGACACGTGCGACGCGGACGGAGGAGGAGCAGATCTATGGAGTCAGGTATTTTAACAGGTTTTTTTTTTTTTTCACTTATTAGGCTTGAGAAAGGGGAGGCTGTGCCCCCAAAACACCATTTGCACTTTTTTCATGCCTCTCTGAGTGCTGTCTTTCATATTTCTGCATATACTGGAGTTTCTTCCAGACACTGGAAGGCACCTGAGCAAGTTAACAGTTAACAGCAACAGTTAACCCCGTAAGTGCCGGTTCATCCAAGCAATATATATATAAAAGCAACAATAGGTTTCAAAAACTTCACTCACTGTGATTACACACACGGTACAGTCTCTGTATGCGGTTAATCATTGTGTACACTTTAAGATCAATAGTTTTGCTCCGTATCCTTGTATAACAGACAGCTAGTTATTAATATGTGCTTCTCTGTTTAAACTTGCAGTGCTGTTATATATTTGCTGCTCCTCCTCTATTGCTTGTATTCCACAGGAAGTAATAAGAGAACAACTTTTTAAAGTAAGTCTAAGCACCTTGCGTTACTCTCTGTCTTTTACTAATTGGAGATATTTTATATAACTCTCCTCAGGGGTAAATTTGCTAAAGTTTCTAAAAATGAAAAAGGTGATGTTGCCCATAGCAACCATTCAGATTCTGCTGATAATTTCTCTATTGCAGAAAATGACAGACAGAATATAATTGGTTGCTAGGGGCAACAGTGGCATAGCAATAGCCCCCATATACCCAGTGGTGGCTTGGAGGTGCTTGGTAAGTGTGGGCGCCAGGGAACTGAAGAGGCTAATGCAAGGAGTGCCAACAGGTTGGCCAGGCTTGGTAAAAGGGAGGTCTTCCTGGAGGTTGTGGGGCAGGCCCCCCCATGAAAAATAAATAAATGAGGGAGAGAGAGGACAGGCTGCCCCTGCAGCTATCTCCCTAGCTCAGCACAAGGCACTGAGCAGAGGAGAGAGACTGTGCTGCGGTGGCAGCCGGCTTCCTCGGCTCCTGATTGGCCGCTAGGCGGCCAATAGAATCATTCGGAAGAGAGGCGCGGAAGATGAAACATCTCAGTCCGTGTCGGGTACCGCCGGAATTTCTTATTTTCAGAAGACCAGGACTACTTCGGACAGAAGAGGATGTGATCTTCGCCGGAGGACCTTGGTAAGTTGGATTTCTACAGGTCCCCCTATGGATTTCTTCGGATCCAGGACCCTGGACTCTTCAGCCCTGGAGCCCCGGACCTAGACCATGGAGGCCCGGACCCAGGAGCAATGGACCCCGGGACCTACCTACGGGCTCAAGATAGGTAAGTATCAGTATGTATGGGCTTTGGATGTATTAAAGTTTTATTTTTCTTATGTGTCAGTGTTTATTTAACTGTTTTTATTACTGTGGAACTACAAGACCCAGCGGGTCCTTTAATGTCCCGCAGGCTGGGACTTGTGGTTCTCCAAGTCCCAGCTTGCGGGGGAGGCTTGCTGGGACTCATAGTTCCACAGTTTTAAACAATAGATTATTCTTTTTTTTACACCATTTTATCAGCCCGGTGACCACCGCACAGGACAGCACCAGGCTTCAGCCTGGTCAGGTAAGTCCTGGAGGGGGGGGACTCCTTTATTGGGCCCCTGGCCAGGCTGACTGGTCGGTAGGGATGAATGCTTTGGCCGGGGGGACTTGTATAAAAAGTCTCCCCCCGGCTGTGTCATTACCCTGCTGGCTGGTTTGGCCTGGTTCTTAAAATACAGGGGACCCCTACTAATTTTGTCCCCCGTATTTTGGGAACCAGCCCCGGACCTGGTTGTTAAATCGGGGAACCCATATTTGTCGGGTTCCCTGATCTTTAATTACCGGCCCCGGCTCTGTCAGCCTGGTGCTGGTTGCGGCTGTGGGGGACCCCACCCCGTTTATTTTTCATTTATTTATTTAATTTTCTCTTTTTTTTTACACTCTGCAGCCTGCACGGATCTGACTGATCCGTGCATACTGGCTCCACAAATTCATATTAGCGGCCGGTAAATACGAATGGATACGCCATCGGAGGGTTACAAAGCAGTCGTATTTGACTGCTTTGTAAATCCCCCTTCGGAACACGACATATGCAGTCGTAGCCATTAGTATTAAGAATACGAATGCAACTTTTTGCATTCGTATTCTTAGTAAATTTCCCCCTTTATCACAGGATGATGTCACACATGCATAGTGTGATCCCTACGCATGCAGAGTCTATCAATTATCGCTGATCCAGTCTGAATTGGGCCCATTGTGTCAGGGTAACAGCCTGAAAAGGTGCCCGTCCCTGCGATTCGCTTAGCCGCGTGGTCTGTGCATTTGCAGTTAGCGCGGTCCCCCCACTGACCTTACTGCCCAGGCGGCAGTGCTGTGTGTTGCCCATAGAAACCTATGGAGGATGCTGCCGGTAATTGAGGGATCGCAGAAGGTATTGGGGAATTAGCTGCAAATATTACAAGATAAATGGGCCCCTATCAGAGATGCAGCACCATCATCAGGATTTCCTACAATGTAAAGCTGGATACAGACAAGACGGAACTGTTGGAGTTCCCTGTTCTTTTAGAATGATTATGTAACAGATGTCTTGGTTCCCTGAGCACAAAGCATCGCATCTGCCTGGTGTGAACAGTTTTTACTTCCAGCCAAGGGGCCTGATTCAGAGTCCACCCCCCCGTGCATAGTTGGGCGTCAGAGGTCAGACAGACACTGACAGTGAGTGACTCACGCATGACGTCGCTCCTGCGTGTCGCGTCGAGGACGAGACCCGCCCAGCTCCGTCCTCTGCTCTGCCTCTGAGTCTGCTGCGCAGTGCGGTTTAACGACTTCTTCTGCCTGCTGCGGCCCTGGCAGTTTGACCACGCCCCGACCCAGCCCCGCTGCTACGCAGTACGCACCATCAAGTCACGGAGTATGCTGCTGCCCTGAAATAACACCGCCCCCTCCATCTCCTCCGCGCACCATTTTATTTAGTATAGTGCATACACACATAATGCGCCTCACCTCTCATGTGACATCGCACATCGTGACTTCACATAAGCGCAGCCGCGCAGGCCTCTGCATGGGTCCCGCACTGCCGCCGCCAATATTCATGGGCAGTTGGGCGGCATGGAGATGGGGTGGACTGAGGACAAGACTTTTGTGGCTGGGGGAGCGCTGCCTGTACATTATGCTATAGCTGGCAGCACCGAGAGAAGACACATGGATGGAGCCTGGAGGAGCCGAGTAACAGATAATAGAGGTGAGCCATTGTGAGGGTGGAGAGAACAAGACCCTATGGGGAGGAATGCCATAATGTATAGCGGTGTGGGAAAACATTATACTGGACACAGGGAGAAGGGGATTATAATTCACCCAGAGGGGGGATGCTTAGCAATGGACATGGGGGTACTTATTTACAGGAATAATGGACACAGTGGGGAGGGGCATCTATTAATGGGACATAATAGGGGAGTGGGACATAATAATAGACTGCAGGGGACACCTAGTAATGGATACAGGGGGGGACAACATAATGTACACAGAGGGGGAGTGCGATACAGCACACGCAGGTGAAGGTGGGAGCGAGATACAGGACACGCTGGTGAAGGTGGGAGCGCGATACAGGACACGCTGGTGAAGGGGGGAGCGTGATACAGGACACGCTGGTGAAGGGGGGAGCGCGATACAGGACACGCTGGTGAAGGGGGAAGCGCGATACAGGACACGCAGGTGAAGGGGGGAGCGCGATACAGGACACGCAGGTGAAGCGAGATACAGGACACGCTGGTGAAGGGGGGAGCGCGATACAGGACACGCAGGTGAAGGGGGGAGCGCGATACAGGGCACGCAGGTGAAGGGGGGCGCGATACAGGACACGCTGGTGAAGGGGGGAGCGTGATACAGGACACGCAGGTGAAGGGGGGCACGATACAGGACACGCTTGTGAAGGGGGGAGCGCGATACAGGACACGCAGGTGAAGGTGGGAGCGCGATACAGGACACGCAGGTAAATGGGGGAGAGCGATACAGGACACGCAGGTGAAGGTGGGAGCGCGATACAGGACATGCAGGTGAAGGTGGGAGCGCGATACAGGACACGCTGGTGAAGGTGGGAGCGCGATACAGGACAGGCAGGTGAAGGGGGAAGCGCGATACAGGACAGGCAGGTGAAGGGGGGAGCGCGATACAGGACAGGCAGGTGAAGAGGGGAGCGCGATACAGGACACGCAGGTGAAAGGGGGAGCGCGATACAGGACAGGCAGGTGAAGAGGGGAGCGCGATACAGGACACGCAGGTGAAGGGGGGAGCGCGATACAGGACAGGCAGGTGAAGGGGGAAGCGATACAGGACACGCAGGTGAAGGGGGGAGCGCGATACAGGACACGCAGGTGAAGCGAGATACAGGACAGGCAGGTGAAGGGGGGAGCGCGATACAGGACACGCAGGTGAAGGGGGGAGCGCGATACAGGACAGGCAGGTGAAGGGGAGCGCGATACAGGACAGTCAGGTGAAGGGGGGAGCGCGATACAGGACAGGCAGGTGAAGGGGGGAGAGCGATACAGGACACGCAGGTGAAGGGGGGAGAGCGATACAGGACACGCAGGTGAAGGGGGGAGCGCGATACAGGACACGCACGTGAAGGGGGGATCACGATACAGGACACGCAGGTGACGGGGGGAGCACGATACAGGACACGCAGGTGAAGGGGGGGGGAGCGATACAGGACACGCAGGTGAAGGGGGGAGAGCGATACAGGACACGCAGGTGAAGGGGGGAGCACGATACAGGACACGCAGGTGAAGGTGGGAGCAGGACACAGTGGGGAGGGGCATCTATTAATAGATGTAAGAGGGGACTGGGACATAATAATAGACTGCAGGGGACATCTAGTAATGGATACAGGGGGGACAACATAATGTACACAGAGGGGGAGCACGATACAGGACACGCAGGTGAAGGGGGGAGCACGATACAGGACACGCAGGTGAAGGGGGGAGCACGATACAGGACACGCAGGTGAAGGTGGGAGCGCGATACAGGACACGCAGGTGAAGGGGGGAGCGCGATACAGGACACACAGGTGGAGGGGGAAGCGCGATACAGGACACGCAGGTGAAGGTGGGAGCGCGATACAGGACACGCAGGTGAAGGTGGGATCGCGATACAGGACACGCAGGTAAAGGGGGGAGCGCGATACAGGACACGCAGTTGAAGGGGGAAGCGCGATACAGGACACGCAGGTGAAGGTGGGAGCGCGATACAGGACACGCAGGTGAAGGGGGAGCACGATACAGGACACGCAGGTGAAGGGGGGAGCACGACACAGGACACGCAGGTGAAGGTGGGAGCACGACACAGGACAGGCAGGTGAAGGGGGGAGCACGATACAGGACACGCAGGTGACGGGGGGAGCACGATACAGGACACGCAGGTGACGGGGGGAGCACGATACAGGACACGCAGGTGAAGGGGGGAGCGCGATACCGGACACGCAGGTGATGGGGGGAGCACGACACGCAGGTGAAGGTGGGAGCACGACACAGGACACGCAGGTGAAGGGGGGAGCACGATACAGGACACGCAGGTGAAGGGAGGAGCGCGATACAGGACACGCAGGTGAAGGGAGAAGCGCGATACAGGACATGCAGGTGAAGGTGGGAGCGCGATACAGGACACGCAGGTGAAGGTGGGAGCGTGATACAGGACACGCAGGTGAAGGTGGGAGCGTGATACAGGACACGCAGGTAAAGGGGGGAGCGCGATACAGGACACGCAGTTGAAGGGGGAAGCGCGATACAGGACACGCAGGTGAAGGTGGGAGCGCGATACAGGACACGCAGGTGAAGGGGGAGCACGATACAGGACACGCAGGTGAAGGGGGAGCACGACACAGGACACGCAGGTGAAGGTGGGAGCACGACACAGGACAGGCAGGTGAAGGGGGGAGCATGATACAGGACAGGCAGGTGAAGGGGGGAGCGCGATACAGGACACGCAGTTGAAGGGGGGAGCGCGATACAGGACACGCAGGTGAAGGTGGGAGCACGATACAGGACACGCAGGTGAAGGTGGGAGCATGATACAGGACACGCAGGTGAAGGGGGGAGCGCGATACAGGACACGCAGGACAGGCAGGTGAAGGGGGGAGCGCGATACAGGACACGCAGTTGAAGGGGGGAGCGCGATACAGGACACGCAGGTGAAGGTGGGAGCACGATACAGGACACGCAGGTGAAGGTGGGAGCATGATACAGGACACGCAGGTGAAGGGGGGAGCGCGATACAGGACACGCAGGTGAAGGGGGGAGCGCGACACAGGACACGCAGGTGAAGGGGGGAGCACGACACAGGACACGCAGGTGAAGGGGGGAGCACGATACAGGACACGCAGGTGAAGGGGGGAGCGCGATACAGGACAGGCAGGTGAAGGGGGGAGCGCGATACAGGACACGGTGAAGGGAGGAGCGCGATACAGGACACGCAGGTGGAGGGGGGAGCGCGATACAGGACACGCAGGTGGAGGGGGGAGCGCGATACAGGACACGCAGGTGAAGGGGGGAGCGCGATACAGGACACGCAGGTGGAGGGGGGAGCGCGATACAGGACACACAGGTGGAGGGGGAGCGCGATACAGGACACGCAGGTGGAGGGGGGAGCGCGATACAGGACACGCAGGTGAAGGTGGGAGCGCGATACAGGACACGCAGGTGAAGGTGGGAGCGCGATACAGGACACGCAGGTGAAGGGGGGAGCGCGATACAGGACACGCAGGTGAAGGGAGGAGCGCGATACAGGACATGCAGGTGAAGGTGGGAGCGCGATACAGGACACACAGGTGAAGGGGGGAGCGTGATACAGGACACGCAGTTGAAAGGGGAGCACGATACAGGACACGTAGGTGAAGGGGGGAGCGTGATACAGGACACGCAGGTTAAGGTGGGAGCGCGATACCGGACACGCAGGTGAAGGGGGGAGCACGATACAGGACACGCAGGTGAAGGTGGGAGCGCGATACAGGACAGGCAGGTGAAGGGGGAGCGCGATACAGGACACGCAGGTGAAGGGGGGAGCACGACACGCAGGTGAAGGTGGGAGCACGACACAGGACACGCAGGTGAAGGGGGGAGCAACGCAGGTGAAGGGGGGAGCACGATACAGGACACGCAGGTGAAGGGAGGAGCGCGATACAGGACACGCAGGTGAAGGGAGAAGCGCGATACAGGACATGCAGGTGAAGGTGGGAGCGCGATACAGGACACGCAGGTGAAGGTGGGAGCGTGATACAGGACACGCAGGTGAAGGTGGGAGCGCGATACAGGACACGCAGGTAAAGGGGAAAGCGCGATACAGGACACGCAGTTGAAGGCGGAAGAGCGATACAGGACACGCAGGTGAAGGTGGGAGCGCGATACAGGACACGCAGGTGAAGGGGGAGCACGATACAGGACACGCAGGTGAAGGGGGGAGCACGACACAGGACACGCAGGTGAAGGTGGGAGCACGACACAGGACAGGCAGGTGAAGGGGGGAGCATGATACAGGACAGGCAGGTGAAGGGGGGAGCACGATACAGGACACGCAGTTGAAGGGGGGAGCGCGATACAGGACACGCAGGTGAAGGTGGGAGCACGATACAGGACACGCAGGTGAAGGTGGGAGCACGATACAGGACACGCAGGTGAAGGGGGGAGCGCGATACAGGACACGCAGGTGAAGGGAGGAGCACGACACAGGACACGCAGGTGAAGGGGGGAGCACGACACAGGACACGCAGGTGAAGGGGGTAGCACGATACAGGACACGCAGGTGAAGGGGGGAGCGCGATACAGGACACGCAGGTGAAGGGAGGAGCGCGATACAGGACATGCAGGTGAAGGTGGGAGCGCGATACAGGACACACAGGTGAAGGGGGGAGCGCGATACAGGACACGCAGTTGAAAGGGGAGCACGATACAGGACACGTAGGTGAAGGGGGGAGCGTGATACAGGACACGCAGGTTAAGGTGGGAGCGCGATACCGGACACGCAGGTGAAGGGGGGAGCACGATACAGGACACGCAGGTGAAGGTGGGAGCGCGATACAGGACAGGCAGGTGAAGGGGGAGCGCGATACAGGACAGGCAGGTGAAGGGGGGAGCGCGATACAGGACATGCAGGTGAAGGGGGGATCACGATTACTTGAGAGAAATTCCACATGGTTAAAAATGGGGTTAGGGGGTGGTGGTAAGTGAAGGGCATTTTTTTAAGTGGCTGTGGTATGGGGTCATGGAACGATGGTGACTGGTGTCCATGAGTAGTAGGTAAGTGGTTCTGTATACAGCACTGATTGACAGGTAGTCAAGTGTGTTGAGGGTAAGATAATGCAGCACAGGCAGCAATACTCACACCTGTGTGGGCTAGGGCATATGATGGTCATAGGTACCGCCTACTGTACCTTCAGCCACCTCTGTGTTCCTCCCGTCTTCATGTATACACTAATATACTGTGTGTGTATATCACCTTCTTTATAGACCACATCCCAAAGCATTGGTTGTGCCCTTCACATCTTTTGTCACACCCCTGTTTAGCTGGTCACAAAATATGCCCTTCATTCAGTTCAGCTCCAGGCCTATGTGTACCTTAATCTGTATGTATCTGTGACTTCAGAATCAGAATCATCTTTATTGGCCAGGTATACTTGAGTATGCTTGGAATTTTTTGTGGTAACAGTGCAGCATCAAGCAGGGAACACAAGGGGGGTGGGAAGAGGGGCATAAACATACATCACATACATTACACATATATCTAGAACAGTTCGAGTTAGTATTTAGTATTTGGTACTGTTTAGTTGGTGGACAGCTATTGGGAAGAAGCCTTTTGTAGTTCTTGTCGTCTTTGTTGGGATGGACCTAAAACGTCTGCCTGACGGAAGGGGTTCAAACAGGTTGTGGCCAGGGTGTAGCTTGTCCGCCAAGATCTTTCCTGCACACTTATTGACCCTGGCTATGTATAGTTCTTGGACAGTGGGGAGCTCCGCCCCAATGATCTTTTCTGCCATCCTCACCACTCTTTGCAACCTTCGTCTGTCATTCTCGTTTGCTCCTCCGAACCAGATTGTGATCAAGTAGCAAAGGACAGACTCTACTATGGCAGTGTAGAAGATGAGCAGCAGCTCCTGCGGGATGTTGAATTTCTTGAGTTGCCTCAGGAAGAACAACCGCTGCTGAGCCTTCCTGACAGTTGTAATGATGTTGGGACCCCATTTGAGGTCGCAGGAAATCTTTGTTCCTAGGAATTTGAAGGAGTCGACCCTCGACACTACTCTGTCAGATATTAGGAGTGGGTGCATGGCATTTGGTTTCCTTCTGAAGTCCACCACCATCTCCACCGTTTTGAGGGGGTTGAGGTCAAGGTTGTTTCCGCTACACCATTTAGTTAGCCGATTCACCTACTGTCTGTATGCCGACTCGTTTCCATCCATGATTAGGCCGATAACCGTTGTGTCGTCCGCAAATTTTATAATTTTTACTGACTGTTCTGCTGAGGTGCAGTCGTTTGTGTAGAGGGAGAAGAGCAGGGGGTAGAGGACACACCCTTGAGGGGCACCGGTGCTAATTGTGCATGTGTTTGACATGAATGCGCCTGCTTTCACCGCCTGTTTCCTTTCAGTCAGGAAGTCAGTGATCCAGGAGCATGTAGGTTCTGGGACTCCTAGTGAACGGAGTTTTGGCTCCAGAATGTGAGGGATGATAGTGTTGAATGCCGAGCTGAAATCAACAAATAGTATCCTTGCATAGGTGCCTGGACTGTCCATTTGCTGTAGAATGTGGTGCAGCCCTAGGTTGACTGCATCCTCGACACTTCTGTTTGCTCGGTAGGCAAACTGCAGGGGGACGAGGTAGTTCCCAAGAGCTTGACTGCGAAATACCTCAATGACTACAGGCCGATTGCACTAACATCGGTGGTCATGAAAGTGTTTGAACGTATTGTGCTGAACCACCATACGTTCAAGCACTTTCATTACCACCGATGTTAGTGCAATAGTCATTGAGGTCTTTCGCAGTTATGATCTTGGGAACCGGGACAATAATTGAGCCTTTGAAGCAGGTGGGGACCTTGCACATTTCTAGTGAAGTGTTGAAAATCCTGGTAAAGATGTGTTGCACAGGTCTTGAGGGCAGATGGAGACACTCCGTCTGGAACTTGACTGGAAAGCATAAAATGATCACTATTGATACACATATAAGGAGACGCAAATAATTGGAATAAAAGTACAACAAAAACAGTGCATTGAAACACCCACACCAGCATTTTAGACAATCTATGTATTGTATCAGTTTCATGTATGTACGTGTGTTTTTATGTTTCGCATTTTGGATTAACTAATAAAAGTTACATTTTAGGAGTACCTCCCATTGAATTTGGTGCACCACATAGTGACAAATCTTTCTCTTTCCTCTTCTTGATTAGAACAAGAGCTACACACCCTCCTAAAGTGGTGTTCAGGTTTCATATCAACCAGGAAATTGTTGTCCCCGCTTTCAACTCAGAGGATCTGTCTCCGGTTGATCGTTCCTTGGATGTAGTTAGGGCTCTACAGTTTCCACAAAAGGGGCTGGCCAGCGAACAAACTAACTAGCTCGCTGGATATGAATGGTCATTCTGCAGGCTTACCAGCATACTGATTTCCCTTTATTATTGTCCGTTCATGCACATTCCGCCAGATTGGAAGGTCCATCATGGGCTGCACGCCGATGGCATCCGCTGAACAATTGTGCAAGGCTGCAACGTGGTCATCTGTTCATACCTTCATGACATTTTATGCATTTGACACGTTCGCCTCCCAGGATGCTTCCTTTGGTCGTCAGGTTCTACTGACACCTCAGGCTTGTGCCCTCCCTTTAGGTACTGCTATTGGATATCCCCGATGTCACCATGCGGGGACCATGAAACCCGAAGAAGAAAACAAGCGTTATGTAGACTTACCTTCAGTTAACTCTTTCTTTAAATTTCATGGGACGCACAGGGCACCCACCCTTATAGGCCGGAGGTATTCCTTTGTGATGTACAAGATGTGACTTAAACGACCTTGGTCATTGCTTCCCTCACTCTATGTATGCGTGTGCTGGTATGTTCTTTCCTGTCTTCTTCCTTTTCTGCTTGCTGCTATTGGCTGGCTAACAAAGGAGGAGCTGAGCATGGAGGCGGGGTTATAGGGAAGAGGAGCCGTGCATCCTGGGATTTCTCAAAAGCCTTGCTGATTGGTGCCACGGTCCTCTGGATCTGCCTACAACACCGATGTCACCCTGTGGGTCCCATGACCCTCTAAGAAAGAGAGTTAAACGAAGATAAGTCTACCATAACTGCCGTTTTTTTTGTTTTGCAAATGACCCCTTCAGTGACAAATAAAATGGTTCAACTGTGCATCTAGTTCTTCCAGATTCCAAATTGGAGAGTTCTCAAAACTTCGAAAGATGAAGATTTTCCCATAACAACAAATCTGATTCAATTTTTCATTTATTCAGTACATACTAAAAAAGGATGGCTAGGATCTGATTGGTTGGTTTGGGCTACATTATTTATTATTTTATTTATTGGATCTTATATATCGCAGCATATTCTGTTGCACTTCACAATAGGAAACAGAGGTAGGAGGACCCTGCTCGCAAGCTTACAATCTATAGCGATAATAGGAGGCTACATATAAATTTGTCCTCTTTAGAAGGTTTGATTAATCTCCCCCGAAATATCCATCACCCCATTATGAACAACTTGGTTATTACCATCCCTGGATAGTATTGTACGGCACACAGTATGTAGTCATGTTGACCAATCACAATATCACATAGATTGTTGACATTGACATTGTGAGTTATATCTGCAAATTACATTGTCAACATTTTGACTGTTGTCCTCCTTAAAGTCGTTATTGTGTCAGTGCTGACATTGTGGGGAAATTGACTAAGATGGGCGTTGTATTTCACATGGGATGTTGCTATGGGCAACCAATCAGAATCTTATTTATTTAGCACCTTTTAGAAGATTATAGATAGTATCTGATTGGTTGCCCATAGCAACATCCCATGTGAAATAGAACTTCCATCTTGGTAAATTTTCCCCTGTGAATGCTACTGAACATGTTGACATCCTAAATGTCATGACGATCAAACAATAGCAACATTTTGAATGTCAACATAATAAACCATGGGCCAGATGTAGCATGCTTCAAAAGGTGCCCATACACGGTGCGATGCCATCTGTGCTTTCAGTACTAGATTGCATAGCATCTAGTACACAAACCATACAAAGTGCTATAGCACTATGCTTTCTGTGGTAGATACGATGCAATCTAGTACACAAACCATACAATGTGCTATAGCACTATGCTTTCTGTGGTAGATACGATGCAATCTAGTACACAAACCATACAATGTGCTATAGCACTGTGCTTCTATAGTAGATTGCATAGCATCTAGTACACAAACCATACAATGTGCTATAGCACTGTGCTTTCTGTGGTAGGTACGATGCAATCTAGTACACAAACCATACAATGTGCTATAGCACTGTGCTTTCTGTGGTAGATACGATGCAATCTAGTACACAAACCATACATAGTGCTATAGCACTGTGCTTTCTGTGGTAGATACGATGCAATCTAGTACACAAACCATACAATGTGCTATAGCACTGTGCTTCTATAGTAGATTGCATAGCATCTAGTACACAAACCATACAATGTGCTATAGCACTGTGCTTTCTGTAGTAGATACGATGCAATCTAGTACACAAACCATACAATGTGCTATAGCACTGTGCTTTCTGTGGTAGATACGATGCAATCTAGTACACAAACCATACAATGTGCTATAGCACTGTGCTTTCTGTGGTAGATACGATGCAATCTAGTACACAAACCATACAATGTGCTATAGCACTGTGCTTTCTGTGGTAGATACGATGCAATCTAGTACTAAAAGCACGGGCAGCACATACTGTATGTGCTGTGCGATGTGTACGCGAGCGCACATCTCATCGCACTGCCCTGTCGCACCGTGTATGGGCACCTAAAAAGGGATAAAATGGAGTGATAAACAACCAGCCAACCAGCCCCTAACTGACATGTTCCTGGCTGTATGAAAAATTACAGGTAGGAGCCGATTGGCTGGTTGTTTATTGCTCTACAGTTTATCACTTTTTGAAGCATATCCCTTAGTAGTCTAGCAGTAAACTACTCTAATCAAATGTCTGGAAAAATCTATTTGGTTTCTATTATTGGTGAAATAAGTGCTTCCACCAGCCAATCAGCATGCAGCATAGTAACATATAGCACATGGGATTTAATTGTTATTATTTTATGGTATTTTCCTTCCATTCTTCTCGTTTTGTCACAGCGGGACAGCTGGCTGGTAACTCCTCAGTAGAGATGTATCGTCAAGTGCTTCTGGCTGGCTGCCGCTGTTTGGAACTGGACTGCTGGAAAGGGCGAACTGCAGAGGAAGACCCAACAATTACACACGGATTCACTATGGCCACTGAAATATCATTTAAGGTACATGACTGTTTTATTTTGACCTTGATTGTTTTGTCATTTCAACCATTTTATTAATAATTACATATATATCTAGCAAGACGAGTTCTACAGAACTCTCTTCCCATCATAGTTGTATTGACAAATACTGTATGTTGCTTGAATAAAATGTGGTCCTAATTCTGGTTCACTAGATGGGGCAGAGGATGTGCAGAGAGCGTTAGATTTGGGTTAGTTATTTTGTTTCTCCTTCCTCCACTAGGTGTCACTGGAGCAGTTATTTTGTTTCTGTGCAGGGTAAATGCTAACTCTGTTTTACTCTTCGGATACGTCAGGGGCCACAGGCTTTACAGTGAGTAGTGGATTAGGAGGTTAAACTTCACTGCCTCCCAGGCAGCCCTGCTCCTCTCCTCCTCTACCCCTCCTCCAGGCCAATGGACTCAGTTTTTTCAGGGTGCTGGGACAGACCTGAGAGGGGCCGCTTTTGAGAGCAGAACTGGTGGTCTATCAGACACCCGTGCTGCTACTCCAACACCCGGGTCCGGAGCTGCAGCGCCACATGCGGGTGGGGCCCGGGGCATTGGGGAGCCACAGCCACCGCCGGACGCCAGGTACCTTCATTTTAAGGTAACACACTCCCCACTGGGAGCACACGGGATAGCGCTAACTCTCAATGTGCATTGAGAGTTAGATTTGACAAATCTAAATTGGAGTGTTAGAATAAAGCAGCCAGTTTTTCCCCTGTACTGAAACAAAATAACCCACCCAAATCTAACTGCACATGTTATATCTGCCCCACCTGGAGTGCAGCATGGTTTTGTCCATTTGCTAAAAAAACAGCTTTGTGATCAAGTCGGAAATAGGCCCATCGTTCAGTGTTTACCCTACGGGTGGTTCGTTTTAAGATGTCATTGATATCGTATAGTGTGTACGGGGCATTACTCTTCCCCACTACAATCCACACTTTTGCTCTTCCTAAGCTAACCTCTCGGTCTTCATCTCTCTCTTTTTTGCCTAGTTTGTATTAAAAGCCTTGATTTTATTATATGGCTTATGCTCAGAATTACTTTTTTTCTTTTAATCTTTCCATTGTGCATTGTGGGACGTTTTCACAATCCTAGCTGACTTCTAGGTACTTGCAAATCTGAAGTTGCTGTTTGTACTAATTGGTTACTTCTTCACTCAAGATCAATAACACATTGTCTCTGCCACCAGCAATGACCTTTTGGTGATCTGGCACCATGGGGGAGCCAGTTGGCATATGTACATGTAATGTTGTATGTTATATATGTGCTGTCAACCATACCCAGTGATCAGCAGCACCGTGTTTTTCAGTTTACGCAGTCAGTGGATAGACAGTGTCTAGGTCGACAGTCACTAGGTGGACCACTAATGGTCGACAATGACTAGATGGACACCTAAAAAGGGTTGACCTAGCTTAGGTCGACACTGCCAAAAGGTTGACACAAGCTTATGGTTGATATGGGCAAAGCCGAGAGTGAAAAGGTCGACATGACTTTTTCATGATTTTTTTTTCTTCAGAAAAAGGTGTTTTTTTATACTTTACTATCCAAGTGTGCAGAAAGTGGGAATATAATAGTATGGCGAGCAAAGCGGTACATATACGGTGTACATGTCGACGTACGATTACATAGACACCAAAAAATCATGTAACCCTTATACCAACCTTTTGACTATTGATCTTGCCTATGTTGACCATAAACCTGTGTCGACCTTTTGGCAGAGTTGCCCATTAGTGGTCGACCTAGTGACTGTCAACCTAGACATTGTCCATCACCTATACCGTAACCGCTTTTCACTGACCTGCTGTAGAACGGAACACTGCACTCAGCTTGTCTATCTTCTATAAACCCGCCCCCCAGATTCCAGGGAAAGTAGCCTACTGAAATCTGGGGGTGGGCTTGTAGAAGACAGGCAAGCTGAGCGCTGTGGTGCTGCTGAGCACTGGGTATGACAGTCAGCACATATATTAAAGTAGCTCAGTGGTTGCCAAACTTACTTGAATCACGGTACCTTAGAGTATCAGCACTTTTTTCATGGCACCCCTAGGATAAAAGCTGTTTATAGTGACAAATTTGTGAAAAATATTCAATAAAGTCAATTTTGCTTACCTGTCATTATTTAGTTCTGTGGTGGTTTACAGTTGTGCGTCTGTCCACATGTTTTATCATTGGCAGCCACTAGCGCTGGTTTTGCCAATAGTTTTGACCATAAATAGATTTGGTACATGACCACCAACCTACTGTAATATGACACCCCTGCAAGAGTCAGGTGGCACCCCAGGGAACCACTGTTGGGAATCACTGCACTAGCTGAAATAGCCAGTGGTGCCTGGGTTTAAATATTCAGGTTATTAAGTTATCAACAAGTTGGATGTAACTATCAACATTTTATAAATAATTAGCAGCTCTTTCAACACACCCATGAATTGGCTGCACTGTGTCATTTTTTTTAATGGGGTTTCGCCAGTAGCCCTAATCCCCAGAATCTGTATGTGATGATATCTCAGGTGTTGAATCTCTGTTCCAGGATAACGTGGTGCAGCAGAGGATGTGTAAGGGGCAGGGGCTTCATGCAGAGCCGGATTAACAATGGGCCTGATGGAGCTACAGCTCCAGGCCCACTCTCTAAATAGGCCCATTTTGTAGCTGAGGGTCAGGGCTTTCCAACGAGCCTAGCCCCGAGTCTCTAGCCCCCCGGGAACCGGAGATACTGCCAGGCAAAGCTGGAACGTTTTCCCCATAGGATAACATGGGACCCACAAATTCCAACTCCCACCTGGTTCAAACGGCATCACAGAAGCTCAAGGTTGATCTCAGTCTAACCCAAATTGCTGGGCCTTCAATCTGATACCAGGCTGGTCCATATGGGTTCATTGGTTCTAGAGATATTTCGTGTAAACCAATTTCATTTTTGAAATGTAATTTCATGGTTGTTCATGTTGTTTGAGGACAGATTTCTCTGGAACCAAATTGCCCAGTTTCACAGGACCAAATTCATTTAAAAATAATTTGAATCCCTCGTGTAAATGGCTCAGTTGGTTCCGAAGATATAGCTGGTTGTTTAAAGGGGGAGGGTAGTTTTCTCTCCTCCTCACACCAGAAAATGCAGGAACTAGGCTGGTGTAAAAGGGGCCAATCCGGGAATGTCCCTGCATGATCCTGGGTCAATATTCCTGGGTAAATCCCTGCATTTTCTGGTGTGAAAGGGGTATTATATCAAATAGCTGGGACCTACATTGCTCTGAATACAGCCGGGCAGCCCCCTGCTCTCTGTCCGGCTGTCAGTGGCTGTCATTTCTGCCTGGCGGCGGCTGTCCCTCAGTTACCACAAGCATGTATTCCCCCTTGGCAATGAGCATGTAATCCCACATGGCAATGAGCATGGAAACTCTGGCAATGAGCATGGAACCCCTGGCAATGAGCATATAGGTAAGCAGCACTTATGTAGCATAATTTTTAATAGGCATTATGGTGTTTGGCTTAATACGTAATGGACATTATGGTGTGTGGCTTAACATGTAATGGATAATATGGTGTAATTTTTAATGCACACCTTTGGCGCGCAATGCCCGTTTATGAATCATATTGTGCATTATTGTTCAATCTGTTTGGTGTAGTGTGTATTTTGGCTCAATCCATGTGGCAGAATGTGAATTTTTGCCTTAATCTGTGTGGCATAACGTGAATTTTGACTCAATCCGTGAACCATAGTGTGAATTTTGGCTCAGTCAGTGTGAATTTTTTTCTCATTCCATGTGGAATAATGTGTAAGAGTATAAAGGGGTGTGTACAGTATAAAGGGGTTACTATTGTGTTGCATAATTTGTCTAAGGGATATATGGGGTCCGGTATGATATGCTGGCGGTCGAAATACCGACGCCGGACTCCCGACCGCCGTAATGCCGACAAGGGGGGGGGCTGTGGATCGCTCCCCCTTTCAGGTTCGCTGCACTCACCAAGCAGAGGGCACGGTGCCTTGCTACGCTCGGCACAATATTTTATTCTGACTGGAGTGCCGCCTCACCCCGCAAGTATCTTAGGACATCGGCATCCTGCGGGTGCACCTTTGGATATCTCCCTGCATTTTTCCTATGTCAGACCCCTGCTTTTTCCAGGCATACATAATTAGTTGAAAGTATTTACAAAAATAGAGACACACCCATGAGCAGACCACCCAACCAGAACACTGGTCACGCCCCCCACATTATTAGGCGCTGGCCACAACCCCTATTATTGCGCATAATAGGCCCTTGTTCATTTTCAGCTCCAGGCCCTTTTAGACCTTAATCTGGCTCTGGCTTCATGTGCTCATCTCTCAGGTGTGGAATGTCTGCACCAGGATGAGCTCAGCCTTGGGGCTTCAAAGCTCATCTCTTAGGTGTGGAATGTCTGCACCTAGATGAGCTCAGCCTTGGGGCTTCAATGCTCATCTCTTAGGTGTGGAAGGTCTGCACCAGGATGAGCTCAGCCTTGGGGCTTCAATGCTCATCTCTTAGGTGTGGAATGTCTGCACCAGGATGAGCTCAGCCTTAGGGCTTCAATGCTCATCTCTTAGGTGTGAAATGTCTGCACCAGGATGAACTCAGCCTATCCCACGAACAAATCTGATCTAGTATAGGAGCTGGGAATATGTCATTCCCCAGGAGCCCCATTGATGAATGTCTGTCTCAGCCAGTGGGCCTGCTACACCCTCTGTAGTGAGGAAAGAAGTGCTGCTGCGTCTTCTAAATATATTGTGCACTGACGCTCTAATCCTGCTGATGAAGACTCGCCAGCCTGAGCATGGTTTATTTTCTTGTAGAATGTTATTTAAACTTTCCTTCACTTGATGGAGTTCTTAGTTCAGTTTCTTTCTTTTTTATTTCATCCTCCACTTCTCTTTTGAGCTGTAATGCATCCATCATATCGTCATTTGGAGTAGATTGTATGATTTCCTCCTGCTGGCCGCTCATTTCTCTGTCACTCCTGTCATCGCCAGTCACATCTGTGCTGACAGTATGAGGCAGTAGACTTTCCACTATAGTTATGGGCAACTATAGACACTATAGTTATGGGCCACTTCTATCCAGCCTAAATAACGATCATAGCTCCATGATTTTGGAGCACCAACCATCTCGATCTCTGTAGAGCCATCCCTGATGGTCACCATCAGTTGGTCGTCTTGTAGATCCCCTGGATGTATTATTTCACCATTATCACATACTTTCTTTGTCACTGAGCAAGTCAATCGTTTGCTCATCTATACACACGGTACTGTGTACCGCTACATTGCAGGGTATGTCCGCCATAGTTTGAGAAGATTAATGCTGCTTTCCCACTGCCTAAACGGGTAAAGACCAGGTATTTATAGCTTTTACCCGTTTAAAGACCCAGTTACAAAGACCTTTTCCCACTGCAGCTCTTAAACAGTAATTTGCCATTTAAATGCCGTTTTTGTCACATTCACATATACCCGTTTAAGCAACCCGTTTAAACCCATAGTAAACATGGGCTGTCATATAGAATGGACATTTCTGCCCCCACAGGCCCACACTGATGACGTTTTGAGAGAACAAAAGGAAGGGGTGAGGAGTGGTCTGATCAATGTTGCAATAATGGCAGACAGAGCACATGTCTCTGCTGATTTCATGCTTGTTTCTGCTGTTGTGCTGCTGGATTCAGCATGTGATTGTTTCAATGCCTTTAGCTTATTTATAATTTGCGTAGTGGTTCTTATAAATCCTGATGCTGCAATCATATTGCTGATATTACGGTATATTGCAGCATCCTTTACCGTACTGGTCATCTGACACATGATTTATTCTTCCGCATGAATTCGAAGGAGTTCCCTGATCTCCTCCTCTGTCCAACTGGGCATGGTAGCAGAATGCAAACAGCAGTACAGCACAAAAACGTTTTAGCTCTTCTCGGTCTACTGTCTGCTGTGATTACTTCCTGGATGTGGTGACTGTACAGTCATCACAAGCAGGAAGCCAATCATGTTCTTAACCTTTATTATTACTAAATACCATTTAAGAACCTTTCCAACTAGCAAAAAAACGGCTCTTAAAAGGGGAAAAACCCTGCTTTTTACCCATTTAAAAAAAATGGTATTTTTAAATGGGTACAACAACCTGGAGCATTCCCACTGCAGCTCTACCTATTTTAAAAGGCAAAAAAAATTGGCAAATTACCGTTTAAGAGCTGCAGTGGGAAAGGGGTATAATAGATAAAATCTGTCACAGCTGCTTCTCTGTCCTGTGACTCTGCAACAATAATGGTCTCTGTGCATTGCGCACTTTTTATTCCAGTTCAAGCTCCATTGTGACATCACAAGCTATTGTGACATCACAAGCTATTGTGACATCACAAGCTATTGTGACATCACAAGCTATTGTGACATCACAAGCTATTGTGACATCACAAGCTATTGTGACATCACAAGCTATTGTGACATCACTCTCCCAGTGCTTTGCTGACAGTTTGTCCCTCTTTATATAGTTAATAAAGTTTACATTGTTTTACACTAAAAGTTATAGAATAAAGGTTTAATTTGTTTTATATTTGATCTTTTCATATCTTGTGATATGGATCCAAATTACTGGTCCGGTATATCTCGCCATTTTATCTTTATGAATAAAAAGTGAATGTTTTCAGTGAAATAATAAAACTAATGTCACATAGAAAATAAGCTTCTGTAACCAAAAAGAACTATTCCTAAGAGACCTTTTCCTACAGAAAAGTCACAGCCCCTGTATTTCGTCAGGAAACAAATGTACTGTTAGATGCTGCCGTCCGAGTGCCGGAGATCCCGGACGGGCGGCAGATATGACGCAGCGGGGGAGCACTGGGGACGTTGCCAGGCAACGTCCCGAGTTTATGTTACCGGCCGGGTGTCGGGGCGTTGCTCGGCATCGTCCCCGAACTTCCGCCCGGTGGCTCCATGCACTGCTTACGTCATCAGCCGGCACGGGCGGAGAAATGTGAATTTGAGAAAGAGAACATTTCTTTTCTTGGCTACATCATTTCGCACAGCGGGTTTCAAATGGACCCAGCTAAGGTCCAAGCCATCAAAGACTGGGTACAGCCATTGATGAATGGGGCTCCTGGGGAATGAGATATTCTCAGCTCCTATTCTAGATCAGATTTGTCCGTGGGATAGGCTGAGTTCATCCTGGTGCAGAAATTCCACACCTGAGAGATGACCATTGAAGCCCCAAGGCTGAGCTCATCCTGGTGCAAACATTCCACACCTAAAAGATGAGCATCAGGTGTGCATTAGGCATGTCCGTGCTGACAGTATGAGGCAGTAGACTTTCTGTGATTGTCCAGTTGGCACTATAGTTATGGGCCACTTCTATCCAGCCTAATTAACGATCATAGCTACATGATTTTGGAGCACCAACCATCTCGATCTTTGTAGAGCCATCTCTGATGGTCACCATCAGTTGGTCGTCTTGTAGATCCCCTGGATGTATTATTTCACCATCATCACATACTCTCTTCGTCACTGAATAGAGCAAGTCAATCTTTTGCTCATCCATACACACGGTACTGTGTACCGCTACGTTGCAGGGTATTTCCACCATAGTTTGAGAAGATTAATAGACAAATTCTGGCAGAGCTGCTTCTCCGTCCTGTGACTGCAACAATAATGGTCTCTGTGCAGTGCGCAGCTTTTTATTCCAGTTCAAGCTCCATTGTGACATCACAAGCTATTGTGGCATCACTCTCCCAGTGCATTGCTGACAGTTTGTCCCTCTTTATATAGTTAATAAAGTTTACATTGTTTTACACTAAAAGTTATAGAATAAAGGTTTAATTTGTTTTATATTTGATCTTTTCATTTCTTGTGATATGGATCCACATTATTGGTTCGGTATATCTCGACATTTTATCTTTATGAATAAAAAGTGAATGTTTTCAGCGAAATAATAAAACTAATGTCACATAGAAAATAAGCTTCTGTAACCAAGAGAACTATTCCCAAGAGACATTGTCCTACAGAAAAGTCACAGCCCCTGTATTTCGTCAGGACACAAATGTACTGTTAGATGCCGCCATCCGAGTACCGGAGATCCCGGATGGGCGGCAGATATGACGCAGCGGGGGATCGCTGGGGACGTTGCCAGGCAACGTCCCGAGCCTATGTTACCGACCAGGTGTCGGGGCGTTGCTCGGCATCGTCCCCGAACTTCCGCTCGGCGGCTCCATGCACGGCTTACGTCATCAGCCGGCACGGGCGGAGAAATGTGAATTTGAGAAAGAGAACATTTCTTTTCTTGGCTACATCATTTCGCCCAGCGGGTTTCAAATGGACCCAGCCAAGATCCAAGCCATCAAAGACTGGGTTCAGCCATTGATGAATGGGGCTCCTGGGGTATGAGATATTCCCAGCTCCTATTCGAGATCAGATTTGTCCGTGGGATAGGCTGAGTTCATCCTGGTGCAGAAATTCCACACCTGAGAGATGACCATTGAAGCCCCAAGGCTGAGCTCATCCCGGTGCACACATTCAACACCTAAGAGATGAGCATTAGGTGTGCATTAGGCATGTCCTTTGCTGACAGTATGAGGCAGTAGGCTTTCTGTGAGGGTCCAGTTGGCACTATAGTTATGGGCCACTTCTATCCAGCCTAAATAACGATCATAGCTCCATGATTTTGGAGCACCAACCATCTCGATCTCTGTAGAGCCATCCCTGATGGTCACCATCAGTTGGTCGTCTTGTAGATCCCCTGGATGTATTATTTCACCATCATCACATACTCTCTTCGTCACTGAATAGAGCAAGTCAATCTTTTGCTCATCCATACACACGGTACTGTGTACCGCTACTTTGCAGGGTATTTCCGCCATAGTTTGAGAAGATTAATAGACAAAATCTGTCAGAGCTGCTTCACCGTCCTGTGACTGCACCAATAACGGTCTATGTGCAGTGCGCAGCTTTTTATTCCAGTTCAAGCTCCATTGTGACATCACAAGCTATTGTGACATCACTCCCCCAGTGCTTTGCTGACCGTTTGTCCCTCTTTATATAGTTAATAAAGTTTACATTGTTTTTTGGTGGCCTGACCGGGAGTGAGGACGGACGCACATAAGTGGAGCTCCTGCAATCACCCAACTTAGCCTGCTTATTGCACGACCACCACCTGCTATATTGCCCCCAGAATCGAGCCCTCCTAAGCCATACGCCGGGGACACCTGTTGGACCAAGCTGCGGAGCCGGGAGACGCTGCACAGCGTCTTTGCAGGCTGCGGCCTTCCCCGCCGGAGAAGCCGGGGACTAAAGTTTGGAGGTCTGCCGGGTCCCGAGCTCCATGGCGCCGATCGCGGGAACACGGACCCGCAAAAGGTATTTGATCACCTTCTGACTTTCTACATAGCCTCCTCTACCCTTGGAGTCCCCTAAGAGAGCCCCATATACCATTATTAAAGACTCTGAAGCTCCTTACAGGGTGTTTCTGTTACACATCCCTGCAGCATTGGCGGCCATCTTTACAGGGCTGATTTCTGTGCAGTCTCCCTTTGGCTGTTGGATACTGTAAACTTTATATAACGGGCTATAACAGCATATATTCCAGGCTTTCATACCCTGAGACACTCACAGTTTGTGCTTCAAACTACATTTTTACAACAACTTTCTCTATCCCTGGTGCCACAAGTGGACTTTATCATCTTCCACCAATACCCCAAAGCTTCCCGTGATTTTGCTTTAACTGTAACATATATGAGACGTCACCCATCCTTGAGTCGATAGAACTGTTTATGCATTGTGCAGCCTCAGGCCTGCTGGTCATACTGCCGTCTGCTATTGGGCTCAAGTTTCATTCTATATTGTGTATGAAAAACAAATAAAATAAAAAATCACAAGAAGGCTCCCATGTGATCTTTATATTTATAAACATCATCTCTTCACAGATCTGTTGCCTGCTTCAGTTCATAATCTATCCAAGCTGAGTACCCCGAGAACTCACCGCTCAAGATCCCCACGCCGTGTCCCTGCAGACATGGACAAGTATCTCGGTCCCGCTACTGCAGCAAAACCCTCCATGGCACCGCTTCAGCAGAGACAAGATAAAAGGAAAGGTGAACACAGTATTGCGCAGGACGCAGACATCACACGCGGCACCCCTGCCTCAAAGAAACCGATCACGGAGGACCTCTCACCTCCTGAGGAGATACAGCTCCCAACAGGTATTCCCTCCTTAACAAGTAAGGAGCTAACAGTTCTCATACAGGCAGCCATTCAGCCTCTCCTTCAGAGAGCTGTCGCTGACATTACCACACAGTTAGGCTCCCTCACTACAAGGCTGGACACTGTTGAGCTCCACGTGGGGAAAAATATGGAAGAGCTCTCTGCTCTTAAAAAATCGGTCCGCAGACTTGAGCAGGAGAATAAATATCTGCATGAAGGCCTAGAAAATGCAGAAAATCGGGCCAGGAGAAATAACCTTAGACTGACTGGCCTCCAAGAAAACATCAAAGGGTCACAACTAGACCATTTAGTCAGAAATACCCTTCCTTCACTATTAAATGTCTCGCCTCAGTGCACAGATATAGTTATCGAAAGGGTCCATAGAATGGGCCGCATAAATCCCCAAAATCAAACCCGCCCTAGGGTGGTTATATTTAAAGTCCTCAACTTTTTACATCGACAAGTGTTGTGGAATGCGTCTAGGAAAATCAACCCTATCTCTTGGGAGGGCCACACATTACGTCTTTTTCAAGATTTCTCGATTGCCTTGTCCAAGGCCAGGCGCTCCTATACTCAAGTCTGTTCTGCCCTTGTAAAAGATAACCGAAAATTCTTTCTCAGGTTCCCCGCTACTCTTCGAGTTTTTTCAGGCTCAGGTTATAAAGATTTCACCAGTGCCGCAGACGCAGAATCCTTCCTTGCTACTGAAGGACGGCGTCAGAGAGATGATGACATTACTGACAATCCTGGGTCTGCTAATGGATGAGGTCTGTAACTCTCTATACTGGTTAAATCCTCTCGCTGTACACATCTTTACCGTGTTAAGATATGTGGTCCTCGAAAATCCTCCTCCACAGTTTTTTGAACCTCTTTTTCACTCAAGAACTCTCTTTTTCTTTTAGATCCTCAAAAAAAAAGAAAGAAGTGAAGAAAGTGACTTATTAAAAGTTGGCCCACTGGGGTTAGTTTTGCTTTCCTATGTAAGTTACTTTATTGGGAAAAAAAAAAATAATAATTTAAAAAAATAATCGCTATTATAATATTTCTTAAGGAGTTCCTCCATCTGTTTGAATTGAAAGGTATGGTATAGGTGAAGCTTAACGTTAATTATCTCCTTTTGAAAGGGCTGGGGTGGCCGGATGCAGCCCGCCGGGTTTGGTTGATACTCTAATTCCTAGTCTAGTAGTCCCTTAAGGACTTCTAATTAGCACATGTTGGAAGTCATATTTTTGTAATATTAATGCTAACTTGGGCTGCATTGTTACTTGGTAGAATGTTTGTCTTTATTCATCTTATGTATTCCTTATGTATTTTCCTCCCCCCCTTCCCTTCTCAAAAATATAGGAGAGAAATACCTGTTTAACATAAATTCAAAATTCTACAAATTCGGTAATAAAATAGGTAAAATGCTTACAGGGATCCAAACCGCGTATTTCAGTCCAACCTCTATATCAGAAAAATGGCTCTCTGACAACATTGGATGCTCAAATTGCTGAGATTTTAAAACAATTTTATGAGGACTTATATTCTGTACCTGACTCTCCCCTGATCGGTTCTATAGGTACATCTACAGACACGTCGCCCTCCCCACAACATTCATCGCATTTATATTGGTATTCCCTCCCCTATCCCCAAATCCCAGAAAATGTAAAACTCCCCTTGTCAGCCCCGATCACGGAACATCGGGAGATTAAAGCCGGGTAAAGCGCCGGGACCGGATGGGTTCTCGAACTAATTCTTTAAATTAATGGAGCCATTTATTACCAAAACTTTAACGAAAAGTTTTAATCTTATAATAGACCAGAAATCCCTTCCTCCACAATTTGCCGATGCAACTATTAAAGTTATCCCTAAAAAAGGCAGAGACCTGAATCAGCCCGGATCTTATAGGCCTATTTCTCTTTTGAATATAGAATACAAGCTATTCGCAAAAATATTATCTGAGAGATTGAGGGGCATCTTGCCACTCATTGTTGGTTCCGATCAGATGGGATTCATCACTGGACGTCATTCGGTAACCAACATGAGAAGGCTTTTAGCAGCCATTCAGCGGTCGCATGCACTCTCGGCGTCTGGAGATGTGGACAACTTAATCCTGACTCTGGACGCCGAGAAAGCATTTGACATGGTGCTCTGGCCTCATCTGATCAATTGCCTTGAAAAGTTTGGATTTCCCAGCAGTTTCATCGACATTATAAAAACTTTATATTCCTCACCTACATCTACGATTTCCTGTAATGGGTATCTAGTTATGTATTAGCCATTCACTTTAGGTATATTGGAGATTGGCTTTTAAACCAATCTACTTACACTGAACAAGCTTTAGAAAGGGACATCTTTCATCCCTACTCTCCAGGGGCGTTGCTTCATTAAACACGGGGTGCACTGCCGCCAGAGATCAGAGATCATGTCTTATTTAAAGATACTTTTGGAGCTTGGCTTCGGATTAGTCGCATACTTCGCAGGAACACAAACCCAACTGCCTATACCCCTCTTTGGGGTAACCCAGCTTTCCCCCCTTCACTGCTGGACGCTCGATTTAGCATCTGGAGAGATAATGGACTTGACCTGTCAAGTAAAATGTTCGATCCCAGGGGCCGTCCTCTTCCTTTATTTGGAATTGGTTGAGAAAATTAACACACCAAAGTCTAATTTTTTTTTTATGTTTTACCAGGCCAAACACTTTGCGACCCAATCCATCCCCAGTGCCCCTACAAATCCCATAAGCGGTAACATGTCAAATCTAGAGTCAATAGTCCAGATATTATTATACATAAAAAATAACTTACAAATTATCCTATCTATATACATTACTTACTATGAAAATGTTTACTGATACAATGCACTGGTCAGGATTGGTTGAAAAGTGGCATGCTGATTTACCCTGCATTAATGAGTTAGACCATATTATTCAACTAAAACTCCTCACTTTTAAATCCCTCAAATCGGCTTACCTTCAAGAGGTATATATTCGTTCAATTCACAGAGCCTACATAACGCCTCACCAGCGTAAATACATGGTTGCAGATGAAATGGGTCACTGTTATAAATGCGGTTCCTTTAAAGCCAAATTTATGCACTGTATGTGGGACTGTTAAAAGCTTAGGAGATACTGGTGCAAAATTGTCGAATATATTAACAAAATGTTCACAGTAAAATAAACATTTGACCCCGCTGCTTGCATGGGACTCTCATTTCAAAATTGGTCGATGGACTCGATACATAAAAATACTATACCCCTTTTAATTATCCTGATTACAGTGGCCCGGAAATGCATCCTTATTTACTGGACTAAGAAAGCAGCTCCAACATTAATGGACGTTAAACGGAAAATGCTCCAATACTTTGAAAAAAAATATGCCTGCTTGGAACAACCTCAAGGGCCCAGCAAGTTCTATTTGAAATGGTCACTTTTTATAAATACCCTGGATAATAATACCCGAAATCAGATTATTAGGGATATCGATGGTCCTCCTCTCCTTAATTAATTTGAACACTGATACATAACTCTGTTTTATATAATCTAATGTAAACTATATCAGTACTGTATCAGTCTTTTTGAATGAATGCCTATAATGTTTTGTACTTTAAGTCCTCAACCACAGATGGCTATGTTTATAGTCTATGTCTCTATTCACAACTGGAGTTATTTCCTTCCCCCCCTCCTTCCTCTACCCTCCTCCATAAGTCTACGTCTATATGTTAAGCAGATATATCTACTCGTTAAATACATGCTACATCTGATATTTTGTATGCACGCTTGAATTGCTATTCCGTATGATGAGGCCTGGAGTGGTAATTGCTGAATGTAAACCAACATTCATTTAATTTCCTTTCATCCTTTCATTTTTTCTTTTCGATATGTTGCATGACCAACCCAAGTATGTTCTTTGATATGTATATGCTCAGCCCTGTCAATGCGGGAATCTATATAATATGTTATTTATCATAAGCATGCATGTGAAGCGAGATTTTTGTTCATATTGCTATTGAAAATTTTAATTAAAAGATTAAAAAAAAAAGTTTACATTGTTTTTACACAAAAAGTTATAGAATAAAGGTTTAATTTGTTTTATATTCGATATTTTCATATCTTGTGATATGGATCCACATTACTGGAACGGTATATCTCGCCATTCATAAAAAGTGAATGTTTTCAGTGAAATAATAATACTAATGTCACATAGAAAATAAGCTTCTGTAACCAAGAGAACTATTCCCAAGAGACATTGTCCTACAGAAAAGTCACAGCCCCTGTATTTCATCAGGACACAAATGTACTGTTAGATGCCGCCGTCTGAGTGCCGGAGATCCCGGACGGGCGGCAGATATGATGCAGCAGGGAAGCACTGGGGACGTTGCCAGGCAATGTCCCAAGCCTATGTTACCGGCCGGGTGTCGAGGGCGTTGCTCGGCATCGTCCCCAAAATTACGCCCGGTGGCTCCATGCATGGCTTACGTCATCAGCCAGCACGGGTGGAGAAATGTGAATTTGAGAGAGAGAACATTTATTTTCTTGGCTACATCATTTCGCCCAGCGGGTTTCAAATGGACCCAGCCAAGGTCCAAGCCATCAAAGACTGGGTTCAGCCATTGATGAATGGGGCTCCTGGGGAATGACATATTCCCAGCTCCTATTCTAGATCAGATTTGTCCATGGGATAGGCTGAGTTCATCCGTGTGCAGAAATTCCACACCTGAGAGATGACCATTGAAGCCCCAAGGCTGAGCTCATCCTGGTGCAGACATTCCACACATAAGAGATGAGCATTAGGTGTGCATTAGGAATGTCCGTGCTGACAGTATGAGGCAGTAGACTTTCTGTGAGGGTCCAGTTGGCACTATAGTTATGGGCCACTTCTATCCAGCCTAAATAACGATCATAGCTCCATGATTTCGGAGCACCAACCATCTCGATCTCTGTAGAGCCATCCCTGATGGTCACCATCAGTTGGTCGTCTTGTAGATCCCCTGGATGTATTATTTCACCATCATCAAATACTCTCTCCGTCACTGAATAGAGCAAGTCAATCTTTTGCTCATCCATACACACGGTACTGTGTACCGCTACGATGCAGGGTATTTCTGCCATAGTTTGGGAAGATTAATAGACAAAATCTGTCAGAGCTGCTTCTTCATCCTGTGACTCTGCAACAATAATGGTCTCTGTGCAGTGTGCAGCTTTTTATTCCAGTTCAAGCTCCATTGTGACATCACAAGCTATTGTAATATCACAAGCTATTGTGACATCACTCTCCCAGTGCTTTGCTGACAGTTTGTCCCTCTTTATATAGTTAATAAAGTTTTACATTGTTTTTACACTAAAAGTTATAGAATAAAGGTTTAAATTGTTTTACATTTGATCTTTTAATATCTTGTGATATGGATCCACATTACTGGTCCGGTATATCTTGCCATTTTATCTTTATGAATAAAAAGTGAATGTTTTCAGTGAAATAATAAAACTAATGTCACATAGAAAAAAAGCTTCTGTAACCAAGAGAACTATTCCCAAGAGACATTGTCCTACAGAATAGTCACAGCCCCTGTATTTCGTCAGGAAACAAATGTACTGTTAGATGCTGCCGTCCAAGTGCCGGAGATCCCGGACGGGCGGCAGATATGACGCAGCGGGGGAGCACTGGGGACGTTGCCAGGCAACGTCCCGAGTTTATGTTACCGGCCGGGTGTCGGGGCGTTGCTCGGCATCGTCCCCGAACTTCCGCCCGGTGGCTCCATGCACGGCTTACGTCATCAGCCGGCACGGGCGGAGAAATGTGAATTTGAGAAAGAGAACATTTCTTTTCTTGGCTACATCATTTCGCCCAGCGGGTTTCAAATGGACCCAGCCAAGGTCCAAGCCATCAAAGACAGGGTACAGCCATTGATGAATGGGGCTCCTGGGGAATGAGATATTCCCAGCTCCTATTCTAGATCAGATTTGTCCGTGGGACAGGCTGAGTTCATCCTGGTGCAGAAATTTCAGACCTGAGAGATGACCATTGAAGCCCCAAGGCTGAGCTCATCCTGGTGCAAACATTCCACACCTAAGAGATGAGCATCAGGTGTGCATTAGGCATGTCCGTGCTGACAGTATGAGGCAGTAGACTTTCTGTGAGGGTCCAGTTGGCACTATAGTTATGGGCCACTTCTATCCAGCCTAATTAACGATCATAGCTCCATGATTTTGGAGCACCAACCATCTCGATCTCTGTAGAGCCATCTCTGATGGTCACCATCAGTTGGTCGTCTTGTAGATCCCCTGGATGTATTATTTCACCATCATCACATACTCTCTTCCTCACTGAATAGAGCAAGTCAATCTTTTGCTCATCCATACACACAGTACTGTGTACCGCTACGTTGCAGGGTATTTCCGCCATAGTTTGAGAAGATTAATAGACAAAATCTGTCAGAGCTGCTTCTCCGTCCTGTGACTGCAACAATAATGGTCTCTGTGCAGTGCGCAGCTTTTTATTCCAGTTCAAGCTCCATTGTGACATCACAAGCTATTGTGGCATCACTCTCCCAGTGCATTGCTGACAGTTTGTCCCTCTTTATATAGTTAATAAAGTTTACATTGTTGTACACTAAAAGTTATAGAATAAAGGTTTAATTTGTTTTATATTTGATATTTTCATATCTTGTGATATGGATCCACATTACTGGAATGGTATATCTCGCCATTCATAAAAAGTGAATGTTTTCAGTGAAATAATAATACTAATGTCACATAGAAAATAAGCTTCTGTAACCAAGAGAACTATTCCCAAGAGACATTGTCCTACAGAAAAGTCACAGCCCCTGTATTTCGTCAGGACACAAATGTACTGTTAGATGCCGCCGTCTGAGTGCCGGAGATCCCGGACGGGCGGCAGATATGATGCAGCAGGGAAGCACTGGGGACGTTGCCAGGCAATGTCCCGAGCCTATGTTACCGGCCGGGTGTCGAGGGCGTTGCTCGGCATCGTCCCCAAAATTACGCCCGGTGGCTCCATGCACGGCTTACGTCATCAGCCGGCACGGGCGGAGAAATGTGAATTTGAGAAAGAGAACATTTCTTTTCTTGGCTACATCATTTCGCCCAGCGGGTTTCAAATGGACCCAGCCAAGGTCCAAGCCATCAAAGACTGGGTTCAGCCATTGATGAATGGGGCTCCTGGGGAATGACATATTCACAGCTCCTATTCTAGATCAGATTTGTCCGTGGAATAGGCTGAGTTCATCCGTGTGCAGAAATTCCACACCTGAGAGATGACCATTGAAGCCCCAAAGCTGAGCTCATCCTGGTGCAGACATTCCACACATAAGAGATGAGCATTAGGTGTGCATTAGGAATGTCCGTGCTGACAGTATGAGGCAGTAGACTTTCTGTGAGGGTCCAGTTGGCACTATAATTATGGGCCACTGCTATCCAGCCTAAATAACGATCATAGCTCCATGATTTCGGAGCACCAACCATCTCGATCTCTGTAGAGCCATCTCTGATGGTCACCATCAGTTGGTCGTCTTGTAGATCCCCTGGATGTATTATTTCACCATCATCACATACTCTCTTCGTCACTGAATAGAGCAAGTCAATCTTTTGCTCATCCATGCACACGGTACTGTGTACCGCTACGATGCAGGGTATTTCTGCCATAGTTTGAGAAGATTAATAGACAAAATCTGTCAGAGCTGCTTCTCCGTCCTGCGACTCTGCAACAATAATGGTCTCTGTGCAGTGAGCAGCTTTTTATTTCAGTTCAATCTCCATTGTGATATCACAAGCTATTGTAACATCACAAGCTATTGTGACATCACTCTCCCAGTGCTTTGTTGACTGTTTGTCCCTCTTTATATAGTTAATAAAGTTTGCACTGTTTTACACTAAACCATTATTCTATATTTGATCTTTTCATATCTTGTGATATGGATCCAAATTATTGGTCCGGTATATCTCGCCATTTTATCTTTATGAATAAAAAGTGAATGTTTTCAGTGAAATAATAAAACTAATGTCACATAGAAAATAAGCTTCTGTAACCAAGAGAACTATTCCTAAGAGACATTTTCCTACAGAAAAGTCACAGCCCCTGTATTTCGTCAGGAAACAAATGTACTGTTAGATGCTGCCGTCCGAGTGCCGGAGATCCCGGACGGGCGGCAGATATGACGCAGCGGGGGAGCACTGGGGACGTTGCCAGGCAACGTCCCGAGCCTATGTTACCGGCCGGGTGTCGGGGCGTTGCTCGGCATCGTCCCCGACCTTCCGCCCAGCGGCTCCATGCACGGCTTACGTCATCAGCCGGCACGGGCGGAGAAATGTGAATTTGAGAAAGAGAACATTTCTTTTCTTGGCTACATCATTTCGCCCAGCGGGTTTCAAATAGACCCAGCCAAGGTCCAAGCCATCAAAGACTGGGTTCAGCCATTGATTAATGGGGCTCCTGGGAATGACATATTCACAGCTCCTATTCTAGATCAGATTTGTCCGTGGAATAGGCTGAGTTCATCCTGGTGCAGAAATTTCAGACCTGAGAGATGACCATTGAAGCCCCAAGGCTGAGCTCATCCTGGTGCAAACATTCCACACCTAAGAGATGAGCATCAGGTGTGCATTAGGCATGTCCGTGCTGACAGTATGAGGCAGTAGACTTTCTGTGAGGGTCCAGTTGGCACTATAGTTATAGGCCACTTCTATCCAGCCTAATTAACGATCATAGCTCCATGATTTTGGAGCACCAACCATCTCGATCTCTGTAGAGCCATCTCTGATGGTCACCATCAGTTGGTCGTCTTGTAGATCCCCTGGATGTATTATTTCACCATCATCACATACTCTCTTCCTCACTGAATAGAGCAAGTCAATCTTTTGCTCATCCATACACACAGTACTGTGTACCGCTACGTTGCAGGGTATTTCCGCCATAGTTTGAGAAGATTAATAGACAAAATCTGTCAGAGCTGCTTCTCCGTCCTGTGACTGCAACAATAATGGTCTCTGTGCAGTGCGCAGCTTTTTATTCCAGTTCAAGCTCCATTGTGACATCACAAGCTATTGTGGCATCACTCTCCCAGTGCATTGCTGACAGTTTGTCCCTCTTTATATAGTTAATAAAGTTTACATTGTTGTACACTAAAAGTTATAGAATAAAGGTTTAATTTGTTTTATATTTGATCTTTTCATTTCTTGTGATATGGATCCACATTATTGGTTCGGTATATCTCGCCATTTTATCTTTATGAATAAAAAATGAATGTTTTCAGCGAAATAATAAAACTAATGTCACATAGAAAATAAGCTTCTGTAACCAAGAGAACTATTCCCAAGAGACATTGTCCTACAGAAAAGTCACAGCCCCTGTATTTCGTCAGGACACAAATGTACTGTTAGATGCCGCCGTCCGAGTACCGGAGATCCCGGATGGGCGGCAGATATGACGCAGCGGGGGAGCGCTGGGGACGTTGCCAGGCAACGTCCCGAGCCTATGTTACCGACCAGGTGTCGGGGCGTTGCTCGGCATCGTCCCCGAACTTCCGCTCGGCGGCTCCATGCACGGCTTACGTCATCAGCCGGCACGGGCGGAGAAATGGGAATTTGAGAAAGAGAACATTTCTTTTCTTGGCTACATCATTTCGCCCAGCGGGTTTCAAATGGACCCAGCCAAGATCCAAGCAATCAAAGACTGGGTTCAGCCATTGATGAATGGGGCTCCTGGGGAATGACATATTCCCAGCTCCTATTCTAGATCAGATTTGTCCGTGGGATAGGCTGAGTTCATCCTGGTGCAGAAATTCCACACCTGAGAGATGACCATTGAAGCCCCAAGGCTGAGCTCATCCCGGTGCACACATTCCACACCTAAGAGATGAGCATCAGGTGTGCATTAGGCATGTCCTTGCTGACAGTATGAGGCAGTAGGCTTTCTGTGAGGGTCCAGTTGGCACTATAGTTATGGGCCACTTCTATCCAGCCTAAATAACGATCATAGCTCCATGATTTTGGAGCACCAACCATCTCGATCTCTGTAGAGCCATCCCTGATGGTCACCATCAGTTGGTCGTCTTGTAGATCCCCTGGATGTATTATTTCACCATCACCACATACTCTCTTCGTCACTGAATAGAGCAAGTCAATCTTTTGCTCATCCATACACACGGTACTGTGTACCGCTACTTTGCAGGGTATTTCCGCCATAGTTTGAGAAGATTAATAGACAAAATCTGTCAGAGCTGCTTCTCCGTCCTGTGACTGCACCAATAATGGTCTATGTGCAGTGCGCAGCTTTTTATTCCAGTTCAAGCTCCATTGTGACATCACAAGCTATTGTGACATCACTCCCCCAGTGCTTTGCTGACCGTTTGTCCCTCTTTATATAGTTAATAAAGTTTACATTGTTTTTTGGTGGCCTGACCGGGAGTGAGGACGGACGCACATAAGTGGAGCTCCTGCAATCACCCAACTTAGCCTGCTTATTGCACGACCACCACCTGCTATATTGCCCCCAGAATCCGCAGGGGACACCTGCTGGACCAAGCTGCGGAGCCGGGAGACGCTGCACAGCGTCTTTGCAGGCTGCGGCCTTCCCCGCCGGAGAAGCCGGGGACTAAAGTTTGGAGGTCTGCCGGGTCCCGAGCTCCATGGCGCCGATCGCGGGAACACGGACCCGCAAAAGGTATTTGATCACCTTCTGACTTTCTACATAGCCTCCTCTACCCTTGGAGTCCCCTAAGAGAGCCCCATATACCATTATTAAAGACTCTGAAGCTCCTTACAGGGTGTTTCTGTTACACATCCCTTACAGGGCTGATTTCTGTGCAGTCTCCCTCTGGCTGTTGGATACTGTAAACTATATATAACGGGCTATAACAGCATATATTCCAGGCTTTCATACCCTGAGACACTCACAGTTTGTGCTTCAAACTACATTTTTACAACAACTTTCTCTATCCCTGGTGCCACAAGTGGACTTTATCATCTTCCACCAATACCCCAAAGCTTCCAGTGATTTTGCTTTAACTGTAACATATATGAGACGTCACCCATCCTTGAGTCGATAGAACTGTTTATGCATTGTGCAGCCTCAGGCCTGCTGGTCATACTGCGGTCTGCTATTGGGCTCAAGTTTCATTCTATATTGTGTATGAAAAACAAATAAAATAAAAAATCACAAGAAGGCTCCCATGTGATCTTTATATTTATATTTATAAACATCATCTCTTCACAGATCTGTTGCCTGCCTCAGTTCATAATCTTTCCAAGCTGAGTACCCCGAGAACTCACCGCTCAAGATCCCCACGCCGTGTCCCTGCAGACATGGACAAGTATCTCGGTCCCGCTACTGCAGCAAAACCCTCCATGGCACCGCTTCAGCAGAGACAAGATAAAAGGAAAGGTGAACACAGTATTGCGCAGGACGCAGACATCACCCGCGGCACCCCTGCCTCAAAGAAACCGATCACAGAGGACCTCTCACCTCCTGAGGAGATACAGCTCCCAACAGGTATTCCCTCCTTAACAAGTAAGGAGCTAACAGTTCTCATACAGGCAGCCATTCAGCCTCTCCTTCAGAGAGCTGTCGCTGACATTACCACACAGTTAGGCTCCCTCACTACAAGGCTGGACACTGTTGAGCTCCACGTGGGGAAAAATATGGAAGAGCTCTCTGCTCTTAAAAAATCGGTCCGCAAACTTGAGCAGGAGAATAAATATCTGCATGAAGGCCTAGAAAATGCAGAAAATCGGGCCAGGAGAAATAACCTTAGACTGACTGGCCTCCAAGAAAACATCAAAGGGTCACAACTAGACCATTTAGTCAGAAATACCCTTCCTTCACTATTAAATGTCTCGCCTCAGTGCACAGATATAGTTATCGAAAGGGGCCATAGAATGGGTCGCATAAATCCCCAAAATCAAACCCGCCCTAGGGTGGTTATATTTAAAGTCCTCAACTTTTTACATCGACAAGTGTTGTGGAATGCGTCTAGGAAAATCAACCCTATCTCTTGGGAGGGCCACACATTACGTCTTTTTCAAGATTTCTCGATTGCCTTGTCCAAGGCCAGGCGCTCCTATACTCAAGTCTGTTCTGCCCTTGTAAAAGATAACCGAAAATTCGGTACTTGTGAGTTATCCGGGCTGCCGATTTTTTCATCGCGCCCGAAATCGTGGGCATCGCGTCGGTCGTGGCCGTTATAAGGAGCCGCGACGCGATGCCCACGATTTCCCATAGACAGTAATGTTAAAAGACACGATGGACCCGATTTCCGACACGATTTCCCATAGACAGTAATGTTAAAAGACGCGATGGACCCGATTTCCCATAGACAGCAATGTTAAAATAAAATTACAATGTGAAATTGGCCAATATGTTTTTTAAAAAAAATGTTTCATGGCCCCCCACCACCGTTAACGCCACCCCGCTATTGACGCCAACCCGAAGCGTGGCGAGCGCAGCGAGCCCGCGAGGGGCGGCGATACGCGTCCTCCGACCTTTTCATGCCCTACTATCCACTAGGGCGTGGAGTGAGAATAGAATAGTGTGGCGAGCGCAGCGAGCCACCGAGCCCGAAGCGTGTCGAGCGCAGCGAGCCCCGCGAGGGGACGCGGACACCTTCACAGGTATCCGCGTGCCCTTGCGGGCTTCACAGGTGTCCGCGTCCCCTCGCGGGGCTCGCCACGCTTCGGGCTCGGTGGCTCGCTACGCTCGCCACACTATTCTATTCTCACTCCACGCCCTAGTGGATAGTAGGGCATGAAAAGGTCGGAGGACGCGTACCGCCGCCCCTCGCGGGCTCGCTGCGCTCGCCACGCTTCGGGTTGGCGTCAATAGCGGGGTGGCGTTAACGGTGGTGGGGGGCCATGAAACTTTTTTAAAAAAAACATATTGCCCAATTTCACATTGTAATTTTATTTTAACATTGCTGTCTATGGGAAATCGGGTCCATCGCGTCTTTTAACATTACTGTCTATGGGAAATCGGGTCCATCGTGTCTTTTAACATTACTGTCTATGGGAAATCGTGGGCATCGCGGCCCCTTATAACGGCCACGACCGACGCGATGCCCCCGATATCGTGTCTTTTAACATTACTGTCTATGGGAAATCGGGGGCATCGCGTCGCGGCCCCTTATAACGGCCACGACCGACGCGATGCCCCCGATTTGGAGCTAAATCGTGGGCATCGCGTCGGTCGGGTGTCCTTAAGTTAACCAAACTTAAGGACAAAATCGGCAGCCCGGATAACTCACAAGTACCGAAAATTCTTTCTCAGGTTCCCCGCTACTCTTCGAGTTTTTTCAGGCTCAGGCTATAAAGATTTCACCAGTGCCGCAGACGCAGAATCCTTCCTTGCTACTGAAGGACGGCGTCAGAGAGATGATGACATTACTGACAATCCTGGGTCTGCTAATGGATGAGGTCTGTAACTCTCTATACTGGTTAAATCCTCTCGCTGTACACATCGTTACCGTGTTAAGATATGTGGTCCTCGAAAATCCTCCTCCACAGTTTTTTGAACCTCTTTTTCACTCAAGAACTCTCTTTTTCTTTTAGATCCTCAAAAAAAAAAGAAAGAAGTGAAGAAAGTGACTTATTAAAAGTTGGCCCACTGGGGTTAGTTTTGCTTTCCTATGTAAGTTACTTTATTGGGAAAAAAAAAAAATATAATAATTTAAAAAAATAATCGCTATTATAATATTTCTTAAGGAGTTCCTCCATCTGTTTGAATTGAAACGTATGGTATAGGTGAAGCTTAACGTTAATTATCTCCTTTTGAAAGGGCTGGGGTGGCCGGATGGAGCACGCCGGGTTTGGTTGATACTCTAATTCCTAGTCTAGTAGTCCCTTAAGGACTTCTAATTAGCACATGTTGGAAGTCATATTTTTGTAATATTAATGCTAACTTGGGCTGCATTGTTACTTGGTAGAATGTTTGTCTTTATTCGTCTTATGTATTCCTTATGTATTTTCCTCCCCCCCTTCCCTTCTCAAAAATATAGGAGAGAAATACCTGTTTAACATCAATTCAAAATTCTACAAATTCGGTAATAAAATAGGTAAAATGCTTACAGGGATCCAAACCGCGTATTTCAGTCCAACCTCTATATCAGAAAAATGGCTCTCTGACAACATCGGATGCTCAAATTGCTGAGATTTTAAAACAATTTTATGAGGACTTATATTCTGTACCTGACTCTCCCCTAATCGGTTCTATAGGTACATCTACAGACACGTCGCCCTCCCCACAACATTCATCGCATTTATATTGGTATTCCCTCCCCTACCCCCAAATCCCAGAAAATGTAAAACTCCCCTTGTCAGCCCCGATCACGGAACAGGAGGTTAGGTGGGCCATCGGGAGATTGAAGCCGGGTAAAGCGCCGGGACCGGATGGGTTCTCGAACTAATTCTTTAAATTAATGGAGCCATTTATTACCAAAACTTTAACGAAAAGTTTTAATCTTATAATAGACCAGAAATCCCTTCCTCCACAATTTGCCGATGTAACTATTAAAGTTATCCCTAAAAAAGGCAGAGACCTGAATCAGCCCGGATCTTATAGGCCTATTTCTCTTTTGAATATAGAATACAAGCTATTCGCAAAAATATTATCTGAGAGATTGAGGGGCATCTTGCCACTCATTGTTGGTTCCGATCAGATGGGATTCATCACTGGACGTCTTTCGGTAACCAACATGAGAAGGCTTTTAGCAGCCATTCAGCGGTCGCATGCACTCTCGGCGTCTGGAGATGTGGACAACTTAATCCTGACTCTGGACGCCGAGAAAGCATTTGACATGGTGCTCTGGCCTCATCTGATCAATTGCCTTGAAAAGTTTGGATTTCCCAGCAGTTTCATCGACATTATAAAAACTTTATATTCCTCACCTACATCTACGATTTCCTGTAATGGGTATCTAGTTATGTATTAGCCATTCACTTTAGGTATATTGGAGATTGGCTTTTAAACCAATCTACTTATACTGAACAAGCTTTAGAAAGGGACATCTTTCATCCCTACTCTCCAGGGGCGTTGCTTCATTAAACACGGGGTGCACTGCCGCCAGAGATCAGAGATCATGTCTTATTTAAAGATACTTTTGGAGCTTGGCTTCGGATTAGTCGCATACTTCGCAGGAACACAAACCCAACTGCCTATACCCCTCTTTGGGGTAACCCAGCTTTCCCCCCTTCACTGCTGGACGCTCGATTTAGCATCTGGAGAGATAATGGACTTGACCTGTCAAGTAAAATGTTCGATCCCAGGGGCCGTCCTCTTCCTTTATTTGGAATTGGTTGAGAAAATTAACACACCAAAGTCTAATTTTTTTTATGTTTTACCAGGCCAAACACTTTGCGACCCAATCCATCCCCAGTGCCCCTACAAATCCCATAAGCGGTAACATGTCAAATCTAGAGTCAATAGTCCAGATATTATTATACATAAAAAATAAACCTTACAAATTATCCTATCTATATACATTACTTACTATGTAAATACATGGTTGCAGATGAAATGGGTCACTGTTATAAATGCGGTTCCTTTAAAGCCAAATTTATGCACTGTATGTGGGACTGTTACAAGCTTAGGAGATACTGGTGCAAAATTGTCGAATATATTAACAAAATGTTCACAGTAAAATAGACATTTGACCCCGCTGCTTGCATGGGACTCTCATTTCAAAATTGGTCAATGGACTCGATACATAAAAATACTATACCCCTTTTAATTATCCTGATTACAGTGGCCCGGAAATGCATCCTTATTTACTGGACTAAGAAAGCAGCTCCAACATTAATGGACGTTAAACGGAAAATGCTCCAATACTTTGAAAAAAAATATGCCTGCTTGGAACAACCTCAAGGGCCCAGCAAGTTCTATTTGAAATGGTCACTTTTTATAAATACCCTGGATAATAATACCCGAAATCAGATTATTAGGGATATCGATGGTCCTCCTCTCCTTAATTAATTCGAACACTGATACATAACTCTGTTTTATATAATCTAATGTAAACTATATCAGTACTGTATCAGTCTTTTTGAATGAATGCCTATAATGTTTTGTACTTTAAGTCCTCAACCACAGATGGCTATGTTTAGTCTATGTCTCTATTCACAACTGGAGTTATTTCCTTCCCCCCCTCCTTCCTCTACCCTCCTCCATAAGTCTACGTCTATATGTTTAGCAGATATATCTACTCGTTAAATACATGCTACATCTGATATTTTGTATGCACGCTTGAATTGCTATTCCGTATGATGAGGCCTGGAGTGGTAATTGCTGAATGTAAACCAACATTCATTTAATTTCCTTTCATCCTTTCATTTTTTCTTTTCTTCTTTTCGATATGTTGCATGACCAACCCAAGTATGTTCTTTGATATGTATATGCTCAGCCCTGTCAATGCGGGAATCTATATAATATGTTATTTATCATAAGCATGCATGTGAAGCGAGATTTTTGTTCATATTGCTATTGAAAATTCTAATAAAAAGATTAAAAAAAAAAGTTTACATTGTTTTTACACTAAAAGTTATAGAATAAAGGTTTAATTTGTTTTATATTTGATATTTTCATATCTTGTGATATGGATCCACATTACTGGAACGGTATATCTCGCCATTCATAAAAAGTGAATGTTTTCAGTGAAATAATAATACTAATGTCACATAGAAAATAAGCTTCTGTAACCAAGAGAACTATTCCCAAGAGACATTGTCCTACAGAAAAGTCACAGCCCCTGTATTTCGTCAGGACACAAATGTACTGTTAGATGCCGCCGTCCGAGTACCAGAGATCCCGGATGGGCGGCAGATATGACGCAGCGGGGGAGCGCTGGGGACGTTGCCAGGCAACGTCCCGAGCCTATGTTACCGACCAGGTGTCGGGGCGTTGCTCGGCATCGTCCCCGAACTTCCGCTCGGCGGCTCCATGCACGGCTTACGTCATCAGCCGGCACGGGCGGAGAAATGTGAATTTGAGAAAGAGAACATTTCTTTTCTTGGCTACATCATTTCGCCCAGCGGGTTTCAAATGGACCCAGCCAAGATCCAAGCAATCAAAGACTGGGTTCAGCCATTGATGAATGGGGCTCCTGGGGAATGACATATTCCCAGCTCCTATTCTAGATCAGATTTGTCCGTGGGATAGGCTGAGTTCATCCTGGTGCAGAAATTCCACACCTGAGAGATGACCATTGAAGCCCCAAGTCTGAGCTCATCCCGGTGCACACATTCCACACCTAAGAGATGAGCATTAGGTGTGCATTAGGCATGTCCTTGCTGACAGTATGAGGCAGTAGGCTTTCTGTGAGGGTCCAGTTGGCACTATAGTTATGGGCCACTTCTATCCAGCCTAAATAACGATCATAGCTCCATGATTTTGGAGCACCAACCATCTCGATCTCTGTAGAGCCATCCCTGATGGTCACCATCAGTTGGTCGTCTTGTAGATCCCCTGGATGTATTATTTCACCATCATCACATACTCTCTTCGTCACTGAATAGAGCAAGTCAATCTTTTGCTCATCCATACACACGGTACTGTGTACCGCTACTTTGCAGGGTATTTCCGCCATAGTTTGAGAAGATTAATAGACAAAATCTGTCAGAGCTGCTTCTCCGTCCTGTGACTGCACCAATAATGGTCTATGTGCAGTGCGCAGCTTTATATTCCAGTTCAAGCTCCATTGTGACATCACAAGCTATTGTGACATCACTCCCCCAGTGCTTTGCTGACCGTTTGTCCCTCTTTATATAGTTAATAAAGTTTACATTGTTTTTTGGTGGCCTGACCGGGAGTGAGGACGGACGCACATAAGTGGAGCTCCTGCAATCACCCAACTTAGCCTGCTTATTGCACGACCACCACCTGCTATATTGCCCCCTGAATCGAGCCCTCCTAAGCCATACACCGGGGACACCTGTTGGACCAAGCTGCGGAGCCGGGAGACGCTGCACAGCGTCTTTGCAGGCTGCGGCCTTCCCCGCCGGAGAAGCCGGGGACTAAAGTTTGGAGGTCTGCCGGGTCCCGAGCTCCATGGCGCCGATCGCGGGAACACGGACCCGCAAAAGGTATTTGATCACCTTCTGACTTTCTACATAGCCTCCTCTACCCTTGGAGTCCCCTAAGAGAGCCCCATATACCATTATTAAAGACTCTGAAGCTCCTTACAGGGTGTTTCTGTTACACATCCCTGCAGCATTGGCGGCCATCTTTACAGGGCTGATTTCTGTGCAGTCTCCCTCTGGCTGTTGGATACTGTAAACTATATATAACGGGCTATAACAGCATATATTCCAGGCTTTCATACCCTGAGACACTCACAGTTTGTGCTTCAAACTACATTTTTACAACAACTTTCTCTATCCCTGGTGCCACAAGTGGACTTTATCATCTTCCACCAATACCCCAAAGCTTCCAGTGATTTTGCTTTAACTGTAACATATATGAGACGTCACCCATCCTTGAGTCGATAGAACTGTTTATGCATTGTACAGCCTCAGGCCTGCTGGTCATACTGCGGTCTGCTATTGGGCTCAAGTTTCATTCTATATTGTGTATGAAAAACAAATAAAATAAAAAAATCACAAGAAGGCTCCCATGTGATCTTTATATTTATATTTATAAACATCATCTCTTCACAGATCTGTTGCCTGCCTCAGTTCATAATCTTTCCAAGCTGAGTACCCCGAGAACTCACCGCTCAAGATCCCCACGCCGTGTCCCTGCAGACATGGACAAGTATCTCGGTCCCGCTACTGCAGCAAAACCCTCCATGGCACCGCTTCAGCAGAGACAAGATAAAAGGAAAGGTGAACACAGTATTGCGCAGGACGCAGACATCACCCGCGGCACCCCTGCCTCAAAGAAACCGATCACGGAGGACCTCTCACCTCCTGAGGAGATACAGCTCCCAACAGGTATTCCCTCCTTAACAAGTAAGGAGCTAACAGTTCTCATACAGGCAGCCATTCAGCCTCTCCTTCAGAGAGCTGTCGCTGACATTACCACACAGTTAGGCTCCCTCACTACAAGGCTGGACACTGTTGAGCTCCACGTGGGGAAAAATATGGAAGAGCTCTCTGCTCTTAAAAAATCGGTCCGCAAACTTGAGCAGGAGAATAAATATCTGCATGAAGGCCTAGAAAATGCAGAAAATCGGGCCAGGAGAAATAACCTTAGACTGACTGGCCTCCAAGAAAACATCAAAGGGTCACAACTAGACCATTTAGTCAGAAATACCCTTCCTTCACTATTAAATGTCTCGCCTTAGTGCACAGATATAGTTATCGAAAGGGTCCATAGAATGGGTCGCATAAATCCCCAAAATCAAACCCGCCCTAGGGTGGTTATATTTAAAGTCCTCAACTTTTTACATCGACAAGTGTTGTGGAATGCGTCTAGGAAAATCAACCCTATCTCTTGGGAGGGCCACACATTACGTCTTTTTCAAGATTTCTCGATTGCCTTGTCCAAGGCCAGGCGCTCCTATACTCAAGTCTGTTCTGCCCTTGTAAAAGATAACCGAAAATTCTTTCTCAGGTTCCCCGCTACTCTTCGAGTTTTTTCAGGCTCAGGTTATAAAGATTTCACCAGTGCCGCAGACGCAGAATCCTTCCTTGCTACTGAAGGACGGCGTCAGAGAGATGATGACATTACTGACAATCCTGGGTCTGCTAATGGATGAGGTCTGTAACTCTCTATACTGGTTAAATCCTCTCGCTGTACACATCGTTACCGTGTTAAGATATGTGGTCCTCGAAAATCCTCCTCCACAGTTTTTTGAACCTCTTTTTCACTCAAGAACTCTCTTTTTCTTTTAGATCCTCAAAAAAAAAAGAAAGAAGTGAAGAAAGTGACTTATTAAAAGTTGGCCCACTGGGGTTAGTTTTGCTTTCCTATGTAAGTTACTTTATTGGGAAAAAAAAAATATAATAATTTAAAAAAATAATCGCTATTATAATATTTCTTAAGGAGTTCCTCCATCTGTTTGAATTGAAACGTATGGTATAGGTGAAGCTTAACGTTAATTATCTCCTTTTGAAAGGGCTGGGGTGGCCGGATGGAGCACGCCGGGTTTGGTTGATACTCTAATTCCTAGTCTAGTAGTCCCTTAAGGACTTCTAATTAGCACATGTTGGAAGTCATATTTTTGTAATATTAATGCTAACTTGGGCTGCATTGTTACTTGGTAGAATGTTTGTCTTTATTCGTCTTATGTATTCCTTATGTATTTTCCTCCCCCCCTTCCCTTCTCAAAAATATAGGAGAGAAATACCTGTTTAACATAAATTCAAAATTCTACAAATTCGGTAATAAAATAGGTAAAATGCTTACAGGGATCCAAACCGCGTATTTCAGTCCAACCTCTATATCAGAAAAATGGCTCTCTGACAACATCGGATGCTCAAATTGCTGAGATTTTAAAACAATTTTATGAGGACTTATATTCTGTACCTGACTCTCCCCTAATCGGTTCTATAGGTACATCTACAGACACGTCGCCCTCCCCACAACATTCATCGCATTTATATTGGTATTCCCTCCCCTACCCCCAAATCCCAGAAAATGTAAAACTCCCCTTGTCAGCCCCGATCACGGAACAGGAGGTTAGGTGGGCCATCGGGAGATTGAAGCCGGGTAAAGCGCCGGGACCGGATGGGTTCTCGAACTAATTCTTTAAATTAATGGAGCCATTTATTACCAAAACTTTAACGAAAAGTTTTAATCTTAGAATAGACCAGAAATCCCTTCCTCCACAATTTGCCGATGTAACTATTAAAGTTATCCCTAAAAAAGGCAGAGACCTGAATCAGCCCGGATCTTATAGGCCTATTTCTCTTTTGAATATAGAATACAAGCTATTCGCAAAAATATTATCTGAGAGATTGAGGGGCATCTTGCCACTCATTGTTGGTTCCGATCAGATGGGATTCATCACTGGACGTCATTCGGTAACCAACATGAGAAGGCTTTTAGCAGCCATTCAGCGGTCGCATGCACTCTCGGCGTCTGGAGATGTGGACAACTTAATCCTGACTCTGGACGCCGAGAAAGCATTTGACATGGTGCTCTGGCCTCATCTGATCAATTGCCTTGAAAAGTTTGGATTTCCCAGCAGTTTCATCGACATTATAAAAACTTTATATTCCTCACCTACATCTACGATTTCCTGTAATGGGTATCTAGTTATGTATTAGCCATTCACTTTAGGTATATTGGAGATTGGCTTTTAAACCAATCTACTTACACTGAACAAGCTTTAGAAAGGGACATCTTTCATCCCTACTCTCCAGGGGCGTTGCTTCATTAAACACGGGGTGCACTGCCGCCAGAGATCAGAGATCATGTCTTATTTAAAGATACTTTTGGAGCTTGGCTTCGGATTAGTCGCATACTTCGCAGGAACACAAACCCAACTGCCTATACCCCTCTTTGGGGTAACCCAGCTTTCCCCCCTTCACTGCTGGACGCTCGATTTAGCATCTGGAGAGATAATGGACTTGACCTGTCAAGTAAAATGTTCGATCCCAGGGGCCGTCCTCTTCCTTTATTTGGAATTGGTTGAGAAAATTAACACACCAAAGTCTAATTTTTTTTATGTTTTACCAGGCCAAACACTTTGCGACCCAATCCATCCCCAGTGCCCCTACAAATCCCATAAGCGGTAACATGTCAAATCTAGAGTCAATAGTCCAGATATTATTATACATAAAAAATAAACCTTACAAATTATCCTATCTATATACATTACTTACTATGTAAATACATGGTTGCAGATGAAATGGGTCACTGTTATAAATGCGGTTCCTTTAAAGCCAAATTTATGCACTGTATGTGGGACTGTTACAAGCTTAGGAGATACTGGTGCAAAATTGTCGAATATATTAACAAAATGTTCACAGTAAAATAGACATTTGACCCCGCTGCTTGCATGGGACTCTCATTTCAAAATTGGTCAATGGACTCGATACATAAAAATACTATACCCCTTTTAATTATCCTGATTACAGTGGCCCGGAAATGCATCCTTATTTACTGGACTAAGAAAGCAGCTCCAACATTAATGGACGTTAAACGGAAAATGCTCCAATACTTTGAAAAAAAATATGCCTGCTTGGAACAACCTCAAGGGCCCAGCAAGTTCTATTTGAAATGGTCACTTTTTATAAATACCCTGGATAATAATACCCGAAATCAGATTATTAGGGATATCGATGGTCCTCCTCTACTTAATTAATTCGAACACTGATACATAACTCTGTTTTATATAATCTAATGTAAACTATATCAGTACTGTATCAGTCTTTTTGAATGAATGCCTATAATGTTTTGTACTTTAAGTCCTCAACCACAGATGGCTATGTTTATAGTCTATGTCTCTATTCACAACTGGAGTTATTTCCTTCCCCCCCTCCTTCCTCTACCCTCCTCCATAAGTCTACGTCTATATGTTTAGCAGATATATCTACTCGTTAAATACATGCTACATCTGATATTTTGTATGCACGCTTGAATTGCTATTCCGTATGATGAGGCCTGGAGTGGTAATTGCTGAATGTAAACATTCATTTAATTTCCTTTCATCCTTTCATTTTTTCTTTTCTTCTTTTCGATATGTTGCATGACCAACCCAAGTATGTTCTTTGATATGTATATGCTCAGCCCTGTCAATGCGGGAATCTATATAATATGTTATTTATCATAAGCATGCATGTGAAGCGAGATTTTTGTTCATATTGCTATTGAAAATTCTAATAAAAAGATAAAAAAAAAAAAAGTTTACATTGTTTTTACACTAAAAGTTATAGAATAAAGGTTTAATTTGTTTTATATTTGATATTTTCATATCTTGTGATATGGATCCACATTACTGGAATGGTATATCTCGCCATTCATAAAAAGTGAATGTTTTCAGTGAAATAATAATACTAATGTCACATAGAAAATAAGCTTCTGTAACCAAGAGAACTATTCCCAAGAGACATTGTCCTACAGAAAAGTCAAAGCCCCTGTATTTCGTCAGGACACAAATGTACTGTTAGATGCCGCCGTCTGAGTGCCGGAGATCCCGGACGGGCGGCAGATATGATGCAGCAGGGAAGCACTGGGGACGTTGCCAGGCAATGTCCCGAGCCTATGTTACCGGCCGGGTGTCGAGGGCGTTGCTCGGCATCGTCCCCAAAATTACGCCCGGTGGCTCCATGCACGGCTTACGTCATCAGCCAGCACGGGTGGAGAAATGTGAATTTGAGAAAGAGAACATTTATTTTCTTGGCTACATCATTTCGCCCAGCGGGTTTCAAATGGACCCAGCCAAGGTCCAAGCCATCAAAGACTGGGTTCAGCCATTGATGAATGGGGCTCCTGGGGAATGACATATTCCCAGCTCCTATTCTAGATCAGATTTGTCCATGGGATAGGCTGAGTTCATCCGTGTGCAGAAATTCCACACCTGAGAGATGACCATTGAAGCCCCAAAGCTGAGCTCATCCTGGTGCAGACATTCCACACATAAGAGATGAGCATTAGGTGTGCATTAGGAATGTCCGTGCTGACAGTATGAGGCAGTAGACTTTCTGTGAGGGTCCAGTTGGCACTATAATTATGGGCCACTGCTATCCAGCCTAAATAACGATCATAGCTCCATGATTTCGGAGCACCAACCATCTCGATCTCTGTAGAGCCATCCCTGATGGTCACCATCAGTTGGTCGTCTTGTAGATCCCCTGGATGTATTATTTCACCATCATCAAATACTCTCTCCGTCACTGAATAGAGCAAGTCAATCTTTTGCTCATCCATACACACGGTACTGTGTACCGCTACGATGCAGGGTATTTCTGCCATCGTTTGGGAAGATTAATAGACAAAATCTGTCAGAGCTGCTTCTCCATCCTGTGACTCTGCAACAATAATGGTCTCTGTGCAGTGTGCAGCTTTTTATTCCAGTTCAAGCTCCATTGTGACATCACAAGCTATTGTAATATCACAAGCTATTGTGACATCACTCTCCCAGTGCTTTGCTGACAGTTTGTCCCTCTTTATATAGTTAATAAAGTTTTACATTGTTTTTACACTAAAAGTTATAGAATAAAGGTTTAATTTGTTTTACATTTGATCTTTTAATATCTTGTGATATGGATCCACATTACTGGTCCGGTATATCTTGCCATTTTATCTTTATGAATAAAAAGTGAATGTTTTCAGTGAAATAATAAAACTAATGTCACATAGAAAAAAAGCTTCTGTAACCAAGAGAACTATTCCCAAGAGACATTGTCCTACAGAATAGTCACAGCCCCTGTATTTAGTCAGGACACAAATCTACTGTTAGATGCCGCCGTCCGAGTGCCGGTGATCCCGGAAGGGAGGCAGATATGACGCAGCGGTGGAGCACTGGGGACGTTGCCAGGCAACGTCCCGAGCCTATGTTACCGGCCGGGTGTCGGGGCGTTGCTCGGCATCGTCCCCGACCTTCCGCCCAGCGGCTCCATGCACGGCTTACGTCATCAGCCGGCACGGGCGGAGAAATGTGAATTTGAGAAAGAGAACATTTCTTTTCTTGGCTACATCATTTCGCCCAGCGGGTTTCAAATAGACCCAGCCAAGGTCCAAGCCATCAAAGACTGGGTTCAGCCATTGATTAATGGGGCTCCTGGAAATGACATATTCACAGCTCCTATTCTAGATTAGATTTGTCCGTGGAATAGGCTGAGTTCATCCTGGTGCAGAAATTCCACACCTGAGAGATGACCATTGAAGCACCAAGGCTGAGCTCATCCTGGTGCAGACATTCCACACCTAAGAGATGAGCATTAGGTGTGCATTAGGCATGTCCGTGCTGACAGTATGAGGCAGTAGACTTTCTGTGAGGGTCCAGTTGGCACTATAATTATGGGCCACTTCTATCCAGCCTAAATAACGATCATAGCTACATGATTTTGGAGCACCAACCATCTCGATCTCTGTAGAGCCATCTCTGATGGTCACCATCAGTTGGTCGTCTTGTAGATCCCCTGGATGTATTATTTCACCATCATCACATACTCTCTTCGTCACTGAATAGAGCAAGTCAATCTTTTGCTCATCCATACACACGGTACTGTGTACCGCTACGATGCAGGGTATTTCTGCCATAGTTTGAGAAGATTAATAGACAAAATCTGTCAGAGCTGCTTCTCCGTCCTGCGACTCTGCAACAATAATGGTCTCTGTGCAGTGAGCAGCTTTTTATTTCAGTTCAATCTCCATTGTGATATCACAAGCTATTGTAACATCACAAGCTATTGTGACATCACTCTCCCAGTGCTTTGTTGACTGTTTGTCCCTCTTTATATAGTTAATAAAGTTTGCATTGTTTTACACTAAACCTTTATTCTATATTTGATCTTTTCATATCTTGTGATATGGATCCAAATTACTGGTCCGGTATATCTCGCCATTTTATCTTTATGAATAAAAAGTGAATGTTTTCAGTGAAATAATAAAACTAATGTCACATAGAAAATAAGCTTCTGTAACCAAGAGAACTATTCCTAAGAGACATTTTCCTACAGAAAAGTCACAGCCCCTGTATTTCGTCAGGAAACAAATGTACTGTTAGATGCCGCCGTCCGAGTACCGGAGATCCCGGATGGGCGGCAGATATGACGCAGCGGGGGAGCGCTGGGGACGTTGCCAGGCAACGTCCCGAGCCTATGTTACCGACCAGGTTTCGGGGCGTTGCTCGGCATCGTCCCCGAACTTCCGCTCGGCGGCTCCATGCACGGCTTACGTCATCAGCCGGCACGGGCGGAGAAATGGGAATTTGAGAAAGAGAACATTTCTTTTCTTGGCTACATCATTTCGCCCAGCGGGTTTCAAATGGACCCAGCCAAGATCCAAGCAATCAAAGACTGGGTTCAGCCATTGATGAATGGGGCTCCTGGGGAATGACATATTCCCAGCTCCTATTCTAGATCAGATTTGTCCGTGGGATAGGCTGAGTTCATCCTGGTGCAGAAATTCCACACCTGAGAGATGACCATTGAAGCCCCAAGGCTGAGCTCATCCCGGTGCACACATTCCACACCTAAGAGATGAGCATTAGGTGTGCATTAGGCATGTCCTTGCTGACAGTATGAGGCAGTAGGCTTTCTGTGAGGGTCCAGTTGGCACTATAGTTATGGGCCACTTCTATCCAGCCTAAATAACGATCATAGCTCCATGATTTTGGAGCACCAACCATCTCGATCTCTGTAGAGCCATCCCTGATGGTCACCATCAGTTGGTCGTCTTGTAGATCCCCTGGATGTATTATTTCACCATCACCACATACTCTCTTCGTCACTGAATAGAGCAAGTCAATCTTTTGCTCATCCATACACACGGTACTGTGTACCGCTACTTTGCAGGGTATTTCCGCCATAGTTTGAGAAGATTAATAGACAAAATCTGTCAGAGCTGCTTCTCCGTCCTGTGACTGCACCAATAATGGTCTATGTGCAGTGCGCAGCTTTTTATTCCAGTTCAAGCTCCATTGTGACATCACAAGCTATTGTGACATCACTCCCCCAGTGCTTTGCTGACCGTTTGTCCCTCTTTATATAGTTAATAAAGTTTACATTGTTTTTTGGTGGCCTGACCGGGAGTGAGGACGGACGCACATAAGTGGAGCTCCTGCAATCACCCAACTTAGCCTGCTTATTGCACGACCACCACCTGCTATATTGCCCCCAGAATCGAGCCCTCCTAAGCCATACGCCGGGGACACCTGTTGGACCAAGCTGCGGAGCCGGGAGACGCTGCACAGCGTCTTTGCAGGCTGCGGCCTTCCCCGCCGGAGAAGCCGGGGACTAAAGTTTGGAGGTCTGCCGGGTCCCGAGCTCCATGGCGCCGATCGCGGGAACACGGACCCGCAAAAGGTATTTGATCACCTTCTGACTTTCTACATAGCCTCCTCTACCCTTGGAGTCCCCTAAGAGAGCCCCATATACCATTATTAAAGACTCTGAAGCTCCTTACAGGGTGTTTCTGTTACACATCCCTGCAGCATTGGCGGCCATCTTTACAGGGCTGATTTCTGTGCAGTCTCCCTCTGGCTGTTGGATACTGTAAACTATATATAACGGGCTATAACAGCATATATTCCAGGCTTTCATACCCTGAGACACTCACAGTTTGTGCTTCAAACTACATTTTTACAACAACTTTCTCTATCCCTGGTGCCACAAGTGGACTTTATCATCTTCCACCAATACCCCAAAGCTTCCAGTGATTTTGCTTTAACTGTAACATATATGAGACGTCACCCATCCTTGAGTCGATAGAACTGTTTATGCATTGTGCAGCCTCAGGCCTGCTGGTCATACTGCGGTCTGCTATTGGGCTCAAGTTTCATTCTATATTGTGTATGAAAAACAAATAAAATAAAAAATCACAAGAAGGCTCCCATGTGATCTTTATATTTATATTTATAAACATCATCTCTTCACAGATCTGTTGCCTGCCTCAGTTCATAATCTTTCCAAGCTGAGTACCCCGAGAACTCACCGCTCAAGATCCCCACGCCGTGTCCCTGCAGACATGGACAAGTATCTCGGTCCCGCTACTGCAGCAAAACCCTCCATGGCACCGCTTCAGCAGAGACAAGATAAAAGGAAAGGTGAACACAGTATTGCGCAGGACGCAGACATCACCCGCGGCACCCTGCCTCAAAGAAACCGATCACAGAGGACCTCTCACCTCCTGAGGAGATACAGCTCCCAACAGGTATTCCCTCCTTAACAAGTAAGGAGCTAACAGTTCTCATACAGGCAGCCATTCAGCCTCTCCTTCAGAGAGCTGTCGCTGACATTACCACACAGTTAGGCTCCCTCACTACAAGGCTGGACACTGTTGAGCTCCACGTGGGGAAAAATATGGAAGAGCTCTCTGCTCTTAAAAAATCGGTCCGCAAACTTGAGCAGGAGAATAAATATCTGCATGAAGGCCTAGAAAATGCAGAAAATCGGGCCAGGAGAAATAACCTTAGACTGACTGGCCTCCAAGAAAACATCAAAGGGTCACAACTAGACCATTTAGTCAGAAATACCCTTCCTTCACTATTAAATGTCTCGCCTCAGTGCACAGATATAGTTATCGAAAGGGTCCATAGAATGGGTCGCATAAATCCCCAAAATCAAACCCGCCCTAGGGTGGTTATATTTAAAGTCCTCAACTTTTTACATCGACAAGTGTTGTGGAATGCGTCTAGGAAAATCAACCCTATCTCTTGGGAGGGCCACACATTACGTCTTTTTCAAGATTTCTCGATTGCCTTGTCCAAGGCCAGGCGCTCCTATACTCAAGTCTGTTCTGCCCTTGTAAAAGATAACCGAAAATTCTTTCTCAGGTTCCCCGCTACTCTTCGAGTTTTTTCAGGCTCAGGTTATAAAGATTTCACCAGTGCCGCAGACGCAGAATCCTTCCTTGCTACTGAAGGACGGCGTCAGAGAGATGATGACATTACTGACAATCCTGGGTCTGCTAATGGATGAGGTCTGTAACTCTCTATACTGGTTAAATCCTCTCGCTGTACACATCGTTACCGTGTTAAGATATGTGGTCCTCGAAAATCCTCCTCCACAGTTTTTTGAACCTCTTTTTCACTCAAGAACTCTCTTTTTCTTTTAGATCCTCAAAAAAAAAAGAAAGAAGTGAAGAAAGTGACTTATTAAAAGTTGGCCCACTGGGGTTAGTTTTGCTTTCCTATGTAAGTTACTTTATTGGGAAAAAAAAAAATATAATAATTTAAAAAAATAATCGCTATTATAATATTTCTTAAGGAGTTCCTCCATCTGTTTGAATTGAAACGTATGGTATAGGTGAAGCTTAACGTTAATTATCTCCTTTTGAAAGGGCTGGGGTGGCCGGATGGAGCACGCCGGGTTTGGTTGATACTCTAATTCCTAGTCTAGTAGTCCCTTAAGGACTTCTAATTAGCACATGTTGGAAGTCATATTTTTGTAATATTAATGCTAACTTGGGCTGCCCTGTTACTTGGTAGAATGTTTGTCTTTATTCGTCTTATGTATTCCTTATGTATTTTCCTCCCCCCCTTCCCTTCTCAAAAATATAGGAGAGAAATACCTGTTTAACATAAATTCAAAATTCTACAAATTCGGTAATAAAATAGGTAAAATGCTTACAGGGATCCAAACCGCGTATTTCAGTCCAACCTCTATATCAGAAAAATGGCTCTCTGACAACATTGGATGCTCAAATTGCTGAGATTTTAAAACAATTTTATGAGGACTTATATTCTGTACCTGACTCTCCCCTAATCGGTTCTATAGGTACATCTACAGACACGTCGCCCTCCCCACAACATTCATCGCATTTATATTGGTATTCCCTCCCCTACCCCCAAATCCCAGAAAATGTAAAACTCCCCTTGTCAGCCCCGATCACGGAACAGGAGGTTAGGTGGGCCATCGGGAGATTGAAGCCGGGTAAAGCGCCGGGACCGGATGGGTTCTCGAACTAATTCTTTAAATTAATGGAGCCATTTATTACCAAAACTTTAACGAAAAGTTTTAATCTTATAATAGACCAGAAATCCCTTCCTCCACAATTTGCCGATATAACTATTAAAGTTATCCCTAAAAAAGGCAGAGACCTGAATCAGCCCGGATCTTATAGGCCTATTTCTCTTTTGAATATAGAATACAAGCTATTCGCAAAAATATTATCTGAGAGATTGAGGGGCATCTTGCCACTCATTGTTGGTTCCGATCAGATGGGATTCATCACTGGACGTCATTCGGTAACCAACATGAGAAGGCTTTTAGCAGCCATTCAGCGGTCGCATGCACTCTCGGCGTCTGGAGATGTGGACAACTTAATCCTGACTCTGGACGCCGAGAAAGCATTTGACATGGTGCTCTGGCCTCATCTGATCAATTGCCTTGAAAAGTTTGGATTTCCCAGCAGTTTCATCGACATTATAAAAACTTTATATTCCTCACCTACATCTACGATTTCCTGTAATGGGTATCTAGTTATGTATTAGCCATTCACTTTAGGTATATTGGAGATTGGCTTTTAAACCAATCTACTTACACTGAACAAGCTTTAGAAAGGGACATCTTTCATCCCTACTCTCCAGGGGCGTTGCTTCATTAAACACGGGGTGCACTGCCGCCAGAGATCAGAGATCATGTCTTATTTGAAGATACTTTTGGAGCTTGGCTTCGGATTAGTCGCATACTTCGCAGGAACACAAACCCAACTGCCTATACCCCTCTTTGGGGTAACCCAGCTTTCCCCCCTTCACTGCTGGACGCTCGATTTAGCATCTGGAGAGATAATGGACTTGACCTGTCAAGTAAAATGTTCGATCCCAGGGGCCGTCCTCTTCCTTTATTTGGAATTGGTTGAGAAAATTAACACACCAAAGTCTAATTTTTTTTATGTTTTACCAGGCCAAACACTTTGCGACCCAATCCATCCCCAGTGCCCCTACAAATCCCATAAGCGGTAACATGTCAAATCTAGAGTCAATAGTCCAGATATTATTATACATAAAAAATAAACCTTACAAATTATCCTATCTATATACATTACTTACTATGTAAATACATGGTTGCAGATGAAATGGGTCACTGTTATAAATGCGGTTCCTTTAAAGCCAAATTTATGCACTGTATGTGGGACTGTTACAAGCTTAGGAGATACTGGTGCAAAATTGTCGAATATATTAACAAAATGTTCACGGTAAAATAGACATTTGACCCCGCTGCTTGCATGGGACTCTCATTTCAAAATTGGTCGATGGACTCGATACATAAAAATACTATACCCCTTTTAATTATCCTGATTACAGTGGCCCGGAAATGCATCCTTATTTACTGGACTAAGAAAGCAGCTCCAACATTAATGGACGTTAAACGGAAAATGCTCCAATACTTTGAAAAAAAATATGCCTGTTAGGAACAACCTCAAGGGCCCAGCAAGTTCTATTTGAAATGGTCACTTTTTATAAATACCCTGGATAATAATACCCGAAATCAGATTATTAGGGATATCGATGGTCCTCCTCTACTTAATTAATTCGAACACTGATACATAACTCTGTTTTATATAATCTAATGTAAACTATATCAGTACTGTATCAGTCTTTTTGAATGAATGCCTATAATGTTTTGTACTTTAAGTCCTCAACCACAGATGGCTATGTTTATAGTCTATGTCTCTATTCACAACTGGAGTTATTTCCTTCCCCCCCTCCTTCCTCTACCCTCCTCCATAAGTCTACGTCTATATGTTTAGCAGATATATCTACTCGTTAAATACATGCTACATCTGATATTTTGTATGCACGCTTGAATTGCTATTCCGTATGATGAGGCCTGGAGTGGTAATTGCTGAATGTAAACCAACATTCATTTAATTTCCTTTCATCCTTTCATTTTTTCTTTTCTTCTTTTCGATATGTTGCATGACCAACCCAAGTATGTTCTTTGATATGTATATGCTCAGCCCTGTCAATGCGGGAATCTATATAATATGTTATTTATCATAAGCATGCATGTGAAGCGAGATTTTTGTTCATATTGCTATTGAAAATTCTAATAAAAAGATTAAAAAAAAAAAGTTTACATTGTTTTTACACTAAAAGTTATAGAATAAAGGTTTAATTTGTTTTATATTTGATATTTTCATATCTTGTGATATGGATCCACATTACTGGAATGGTATATCTCGCCATTCATAAAAAGTGAATGTTTTCAGTGAAATAATAATACTAATGTCACATAGAAAATAAGCTTCTGTAACCAAGAGAACTATTCCCAAGAGACATTGTCCTACAGAAAAGTCACAGCCCCTGTATTTCGTCAGGACACAAATGTACTGTTAGATGCCGCCGTCTGAGTGCCGGAGATCCCGGACGGGCGGCAGATATGATGCAGCAGGGAAGCACTGGGGACGTTGCCAGGCAATGTCCCGAGCCTATGTTACCGGCCGGGTGTCGAGGGCGTTGCTCGGCATCGTCCCCAAAATTACGCCCGGTGGCTCCATGCACGGCTTACGTCATCAGCCAGCACGGGTGGAGAAATGTGAATTTGAGAAAGAGAACATTTATTTTCTTGGCTACATCATTTCGCCCAGCGGGTTTCAAATGGACCCAGCCAAGGTCCAAGCCATCAAAGACTGGGTTCAGCCATTGATGAATGGGGCTCCTGGGGAATGACATATTCCCAGCTCCTATTCTAGATCAGATTTGTCCATGGGATAGGCTGAGTTCATCCGTGTGCAGAAATTCCACACCTGAGAGATGACCATTGAAGCCCCAAAGCTGAGCTCATCCTGGTGCAGACATTCCACACATAAGAGATGAGCATTAGGTGTGCATTAGGAATGTCCGTGCTGACAGTATGAGGCAGTAGACTTTCTGTGAGGGTCCAGTTGGCACTATAATTATGGGCCACTGCTATCCAGCCTAAATAACGATCATAGCTCCATGATTTCGGAGCACCAACCATCTCGATCTCTGTAGAGCCATCCCTGATGGTCACCATCAGTTGGTCGTCTTGTAGATCCCCTGGATGTATTATTTCACCATCATCAAATACTCTCTCCGTCACTGAATAGAGCAAGTCAATCTTTTGCTCATCCATACACACGGTACTGTGTACCGCTACGATGCAGGGTATTTCTGCCATCGTTTGGGAAGATTAATAGACAAAATCTGTCAGAGCTGCTTCTCCATCCTGTGACTCTGCAACAATAATGGTCTCTGTGCAGTGTGCAGCTTTTTATTCCAGTTCAAGCTCCATTGTGACATCACAAGCTATTGTAATATCACAAGCTATTGTGACATCACTCTCCCAGTGCTTTGCTGACAGTTTGTCCCTCTTTATATAGTTAATAAAGTTTTACATTGTTTTTACACTAAAAGTTATAGAATAAAGGTTTAATTTGTTTTACATTTGATCTTTTAATATCTTGTGATATGGATCCACATTACTGGTCCGGTATATCTTGCCATTTTATCTTTATGAATAAAAAGTGAATGTTTTCAGTGAAATAATAAAACTAATGTCACATAGAAAAAAAGCTTCTGTAACCAAGAGAACTATTCCCAAGAGACATTGTCCTACAGAATAGTCACAGCCCCTGTATTTAGTCAGGACACAAATCTACTGTTAGATGCCGCCGTCCGAGTGCCGGTGATCCCGGAAGGGAGGCAGATATGACGCATCGGTGGAGCACTGGGGACGTTGCCAGGCAACGTCCCGAGCCTATGTTACCGGCCGGGTGTCGGGGCGTTGCTCGGCATCGTCCCCGACCTTCCGCCCAGCGGCTCCATGCACGGCTTACGTCATCAGCCGGCACGGGCGGAGAAATGTGAATTTGAGAAAGAGAACATTTCTTTTCTTGGCTACATCATTTCGCCCAGCGGGTTTCAAATAGACCCAGCCAAGGTCCAAGCCATCAAAGACTGGGTTCAGCCATTGATTAATGGGGCTCCTGGGAATGACATATTCACAGCTCCTATTCTAGATCAGATTTGTCCGTGGAATAGGCTGAGTTCATCCTGGTGCAGAAATTCCACACCTGAGAGATGACCATTGAAGCACCAAGGCTGAGCTCATCCTGGTGCAGACATTCCACACCTAAGAGATGAGCATTAGGTGTGCATTAGGCATGTCCGTGCTGACAGTATGAGGCAGTAGACTTTCTGTGAGGGTCCAGTTGGCACTATAATTATGGGCCACTTCTATCCAGCCTAAATAACGATCATAGCTACATGATTTTGGAGCACCAACCATCTCGATCTCTGTAGAGCCATCTCTGATGGTCACCATCAGTTGGTCATCTTGTAGATCCCCTGGATGTATTATTTCACCATCATCACATACTCTCTTCGTCACTGAATAGAGCAAGTCAATCTTTTGCTCATCCATACACACGGTACTGTGTACCGCTACGATGCAGGGTATTTCTGCCATAGTTTGAGAAGATTAATAGACAAAATCTGTCAGAGCTGCTTCTCCGTCCTGCGACTCTGCAACAATAATGGTCTCTGTGCAGTGAGCAGCTTTTTATTTCAGTTCAATCTCCATTGTGATATCACAAGCTATTGTAACATCACAAGCTATTGTGACATCACTCTCCCAGTGCTTTGTTGACTGTTTGTCCCTCTTTATATAGTTAATAAAGTTTGCATTGTTTTACACTAAACCTTTATTCTATATTTGATCTTTTCATATCTTGTGATATGGATCCAAATTACTGGTCCGGTATATCTCGCCATTTTATCTTTATGAATAAAAAGTGAATGTTTTCAGCGAAATAATAAAACTAATGTCACATAGAAAATAAGCTTCTGTAACCAAGAGAACTATTCCCAAGAGACATTGTCCTACAGAAAAGTCACAGCCCCTGTATTTCGTCAGGACACAAATGTACTGTTAGATGCCGCCGTCCGAGTACCGGAGATCCCGGATGGGCGGCAGATATGACGCAGCGGGGGAGCGCTGGGGACGTTGCCAGGCAACGTCCCGAGCCTATGTTACCGACCAGGTTTCGGGGCGTTGCTCGGCATCGTCCCCGAACTTCCGCTCGGCGGCTCCATGCACGGCTTACGTCATCAGCCGGCACGGGCGGAGAAATGGGAATTTGAGAAAGAGAACATTTCTTTTCTTGGCTACATCATTTCGCCCAGCGGGTTTCAAATGGAACCAGCCAAGATCCAAGCAATCAAAGACTGGGTTCAGCCATTGATGAATGGGGCTCCTGGGGAATGACATATTCCCAGCTCCTATTCTAGATCAGATTTGTCCGTGGGATAGGCTGAGTTCATCCTGGTGCAGAAATTCCACACCTGAGAGATGACCATTGAAGCCCCAAGGCTGAGCTCATCCCGGTGCACACATTCCACACCTAAGAGATGAGCATTAGGTGTGCATTAGGCATGTCCTTGCTGACAGTATGAGGCAGTAGGCTTTCTGTGAGGGTCCAGTTGGCACTATAGTTATGGGCCACTTCTATCCAGCCTAAATAACGATCATAGCTCCATGATTTTGGAGCACCAACCATCTCGATCTCTGTAGAGCCATCCCTGATGGTCACCATCAGTTGGTCGTCTTGTAGATCCCCTGGATGTATTATTTCACCATCACCACATACTCTCTTCGTCACTGAATAGAGCAAGTCAATCTTTTGCTCATCCATACACACGGTACTGTGTACCGCTACTTTGCAGGGTATTTCCGCCATAGTTTGAGAAGATTAATAGACAAAATCTGTCAGAGCTGCTTCTCCGTCCTGTGACTGCACCAATAATGGTCTATGTGCAGTGCGCAGCTTTTTATTCCAGTTCAAGCTCCATTGTGACATCACAAGCTATTGTGACATCACTCCCCCAGTGCTTTGCTGACCGTTTGTCCCTCTTTATATAGTTAATAAAGTTTACATTGTTTTTTGGTGGCCTGACCGGGAGTGAGGACGGATGCACATAAGTGGAGCTCCTGCAATCACCCAACTTAGCCTGCTTATTGCACGACCACCACCTGCTATATTGCCCCCAGAATCGAGCCCTCCTAAGCCATACGCCGGGGACACCTGTTGGACCAAGCTGCGGAGCCGGGAGACGCTGCACAGCGTCTTTGCAGGCTGCGGCCTTCCCCGCCGGAGAAGCCGGGGACTAAAGTTTGGAGGTCTGCCGGGTCCCGAGCTCCATGGCGCCGATCGCGGGAACACGGACCCGCAAAAGGTATTTGATCACCTTCTGACTTTCTACATAGCCTCCTCTACCCTTGGAGTCCCCTAAGAGAGCCCCATATACCATTATTAAAGACTCTGAAGCTCCTTACAGGGTGTTTCTGTTACACATCCCTGCAGCATTGGCGGCCATCTTTACAGGGCTGATTTCTGTGCAGTCTCCCTCTGGCTGTTGGATACTGTAAACTATATATAACGGGCTATAACAGCATATATTCCAGGCTTTCATACCCTGAGACACTCACAGTTTGTGCTTCAAACTACATTTTTACAACAACTTTCTCTATCCCTGGTGCCACAAGTGGACTTTATCATCTTCCACCAATACCCCAAAGCTTCCAGTGATTTTGCTTTAACTGTAACATATATGAGACGTCACCCATCCTTGAGTCGATAGAACTGTTTATGCATTGTGCAGCCTCAGGCCTGCTGGTCATACTGCGGTCTGCTATTGGGCTCAAGTTTCATTCTATATTGTGTATGAAAAACAAATAAAATAAAAAATCACAAGAAGGCTCCCATGTGATCTTTATATTTATATTTATAAACATCATCTCTTCACAGATCTGTTGCCTGCCTCAGTTCATAATCTTTCCAAGCTGAGTACCCCGAGAACTCACCGCTCAAGATCCCCACGCCGTGTCCCTGCAGACATGGACAAGTATCTCGGTCCCGCTACTGCAGCAAAACCCTCCATGGCACCGCTTCAGCAGAGACAAGATAAAAGGAAAGGTGAACACAGTATTGCGCAGGACGCAGACATCACCCGCGGCACCCCTGCCTCAAAGAAACCGATCACAGAGGACCTCTCACCTCCTGAGGAGATACAGCTCCCAACAGGTATTCCCTCCTTAACAAGTAAGGAGCTAACAGTTCTCATACAGGCAGCCATTCAGCCTCTCCTTCAGAGAGCTGTCGCTGACATTACCACACAGTTAGGCTCCCTCACTACAAGGCTGGACACTGTTGAGCTCCACGTGGGGAAAAATATGGAAGAGCTCTCTGCTCTTAAAAAATCGGTCCGCAAACTTGAGCAGGAGAATAAATATCTGCATGAAGGCCTAGAAAATGCAGAAAATCGGGCCAGGAGAAATAACCTTAGACTGACTGGCCTCCAAGAAAACATCAAAGGGTCACAACTAGACCATTTAGTCAGAAATACCCTTCCTTCACTATTAAATGTCTCGCCTCAGTGCACAGATATAGTTATCGAAAGGGTCCATAGAATGGGTCGCATAAATCCCCAAAATCAAACCCGCCCTAGGGTGGTTATATTTAAAGTCCTCAACTTTTTACATCGACAAGTGTTGTGGAATGCGTCTAGGAAAATCAACCCTATCTCTTGGGAGGGCCACACATTACGTCTTTTTCAAGATTTCTCGATTGCCTTGTCCAAGGCCAGGCGCTCCTATACTCAAGTCTGTTCTGCCCTTGTAAAAGATAACCGAAAATTCTTTCTCAGGTTCCCCGCTACTCTTCGAGTTTTTTCAGGCTCAGGTTATAAAGATTTCACCAGTGCCGCAGACGCAGAATCCTTCCTTGCTACTGAAGGACGGCGTCAGAGAGATGATGACATTACTGACAATCCTGGGTCTGCTAATGGATGAGGTCTGTAACTCTCTATACTGGTTAAATCCTCTCGCTGTACACATCGTTACCGTGTTAGGATATGTGGTCCTCGAAAATCCTCCTCCACAGTTTTTTGAACCTCTTTTTCACTCAAGAACTCTCTTTTTCTTTTAGATCCTCAAAAAAAAGAGAAAGAAGTGAAGAAAGTGACTTATTAAAAGTTGGCCCACTGGGGTTAGTTTTGCTTTCCTATGTAAGTTACTTTATTGGGAAAAAAAAAATATAATAATTTAAAAAAATAATCGCTATTATAATATTTCTTAAGGAGTTCCTCCATCTGTTTGAATTGAAACGTATGGTATAGGTGAAGCTTAACGTTAATTATCTCCTTTTGAAAGGGCTGGGGTGGCCGGATGGAGCATGCCGGGTTTGGTTGATACTCTAATTCCTAGTCTAGTAGTCCCTTAAGGACTTCTAATTAGCACATGTTGGAAGTCATATTTTTGTAATATTAATGCTAACTTGGGCTGCATTGTTACTTGGTAGAATGTTTGTCTTTATTCGTCTTATGTATTCCTTATGTATTTTCCTCCCCCCCTTCCCTTCTCAAAAATATAGGAGAGAAATACCTGTTTAACATAAATTCAAAATTCTACAAATTCGGTAATAAAATAGGTAAAATGCTTACAGGGATCCAAACCGCGTATTTCAGTCCAACCTCTATATCAGAAAAATGGCTCTCTGACAACATTGGATGCTCAAATTGCTGAGATTTTAAAACAATTTTATGAGGACTTATATTCTGTACCTGACTCTCCCCTAATCGGTTCTATAGGTACATCTACAGACACGTCGCCCTCCCCACAACATTCATCGCATTTATATTGGTATTCCCTCCCCTACCCCCAAATCCCAGAAAATGTAAAACTCCCCTTGTCAGCCCCGATCACGGAACAGGAGGTTAGGTGGGCCATCGGGAGATTGAAGCCGGGTAAAGCGCCGGGACCGGATGGGTTCTCGAACTAATTCTTTAAATTAATGGAGCCATTTATTACCAAAACTTTAACGAAAAGTTTTAATCTTAGAATAGACCAGAAATCCCTTCCTCCACAATTTGCCGATGTAACTATTAAAGTTATCCCTAAAAAAGGCAGAGACCTGAATCAGCCCGGATCTTATAGGCCTATTTCTCTTTTGAATATAGAATACAAGCTATTCGCAAAAATATTATCTGAGAGATTGAGGGGCATCTTGCCACTCATTGTTGGTTCCGATCAGATGGGATTCATCACTGGACGTCATTCGGTAACCAACATGAGAAGGCTTTTAGCAGCCATTCAGCGGTCGCATGCACTCTCGGCGTCTGGAGATGTGGACAACTTAATCCTGACTCTGGACGCCGAGAAAGCATTTGACATGGTGCTCTGGCCTCATCTGATCAATTGCCTTGAAAAGTTTGGATTTCCCAGCAGTTTCATCGACATTATAAAAACTTTATATTCCTCACCTACATCTACGATTTCCTGTAATGGGTATCTAGTTATGTATTAGCCATTCACTTTAGGTATATTGGAGATTGGCTTTTAAACCAATCTACTTACACTGAACAAGCTTTAGAAAGGGACATCTTTCATCCCTACTCTCCAGGGGCGTTGCTTCATTAAACACGGGGTGCACTGCCGCCAGAGATCAGAGATCATGTCTTATTTGAAGATACTTTTGGAGCTTGGCTTCGGATTAGTCGCATACTTCGCAGGAACACAAACCCAACTGCCTATACCCCTCTTTGGGGTAACCCAGCTTTCCCCCCTTCACTGCTGGACGCTCGATTTAGCATCTGGAGAGATAATGGACTTGACCTGTCAAGTAAAATGTTCGATCCCAGGGGCCGTCCTCTTCCTTTATTTGGAATTGGTTGAGAAAATTAACACACCAAAGTCTAATTTTTTTTATGTTTTACCAGGCCAAACACTTTGCGACCCAATCCATCCCCAGTGCCCCTACAAATCCCATAAGCGGTAACATGTCAAATCTAGAGTCAATAGTCCAGATATTATTATACATAAAAAATAAACCTTACAAATTATCCTATCTATATACATTACTTACTATGTAAATACATGGTTGCAGATGAAATGGGTCACTGTTATAAATGCGGTTCCTTTAAAGCCAAATTTATGCACTGTATGTGGGACTGTTACAAGCTTAGGAGATACTGGTGCAAAATTGTCGAATATATTAACAAAATGTTCACGGTAAAATAGACATTTGACCCCGCTGCTTGCATGGGACTCTCATTTCAAAATTGGTCGATGGACTCGATACATAAAAATACTATACCCCTTTTAATTATCCTGATTACAGTGGCCCGGAAATGCATCCTTATTTACTGGACTAAGAAAGCAGCTCCAACATTAATGGACGTTAAACGGAAAATGCTCCAATACTTTGAAAAAAAATATGCCTGTTAGGAACAACCTCAAGGGCCCAGCAAGTTCTATTTGAAATGGTCACTTTTTATAAATACCCTGGATAATAATACCCGAAATCAGATTATTAGGGATATCGATGGTCCTCCTCTACTTAATTAATTCGAACACTGATACATAACTCTGTTTTATATAATCTAATGTAAACTATATCAGTACTGTATCAGTCTTTTTGAATGAATGCCTATAATGTTTTGTACTTTAAGTCCTCAACCACAGATGGCTATGTTTATAGTCTATGTCTCTATTCACAACTGGAGTTATTTCCTTCCCCCCCTCCTTCCTCTACCCTCCTCCATAAGTCTACGTCTATATGTTTAGCAGATATATCTACTCGTTAAATACATGCTACATCTGATATTTTGTATGCACGCTTGAATTGCTATTCCGTATGATGAGGCCTGGAGTGGTAATTGCTGAATGTAAACCAACATTCATTTAATTTCCTTTCATCCTTTCATTTTTTCTTTTCTTCTTTTCGATATGTTGCATGACCAACCCAAGTATGTTCTTTGATATGTATATGCTCAGCCCTGTCAATGCGGGAATCTATATAATATGTTATTTATCATAAGCATGCATGTGAAGCGAGATTTTTGTTCATATTGCTATTGAAAATTCTAATAAAAAGATTAAAAAAAAAAAGTTTACATTGTTTTTACACTAAAAGTTATAGAATAAAGGTTTAATTTGTTTTATATTTGATATTTTCATATCTTGTGATATGGATCCACATTACTGGAATGGTATATCTCGCCATTCATAAAAAGTGAATGTTTTCAGTGAAATAATAATACTAATGTCACATAGAAAATAAGCTTCTGTAACCAAGAGAACTATTCCCAAGAGACATTGTCCTACAGAAAAGTCACAGCCCCTGTATTTCGTCAGGACACAAATGTACTGTTAGATGCCGCCGTCTGAGTGCCGGAGATCCCGGACGGGCGGCAGATATGATGCAGCAGGGAAGCACTGGGGACGTTGCCAGGCAATGTCCCGAGCCTATGTTACCGGCCGGGTGTCGAGGGCGTTGCTCGGCATCGTCCCCAAAATTACGCCCGGTGGCTCCATGCACGGCTTACGTCATCAGCCAGCACGGGTGGAGAAATGTGAATTTGAGAAAGAGAACATTTATTTTCTTGGCTACATCATTTCGCCCAGCGGGTTTCAAATGGACCCAGCCAAGGTCCAAGCCATCAAAGACTGGGTTCAGCCATTGATGAATGGGGCTCCTGGGGAATGACATATTCCCAGCTCCTATTCTAGATCAGATTTGTCCATGGGATAGGCTGAGTTCATCCGTGTGCAGAAATTCCACACCTGAGAGATGACCATTGAAGCCCCAAAGCTGAGCTCATCCTGGTGCAGACATTCCACACATAAGAGATGAGCATTAGGTGTGCATTAGGAATGTCCGTGCTGACAGTATGAGGCAGTAGACTTTCTGTGAGGGTCCAGTTGGCACTATAATTATGGGCCACTTCTATCCAGCCTAAATAACGATCATAGCTCCATGATTTCGGAGCACCAACCATCTCGATCTCTGTAGAGCCATCCCTGATGGTCACCATCAGTTGGTCGTCTTGTAGATCCCCTGGATGTATTATTTCACCATCATCAAATACTCTCTCCGTCACTGAATAGAGCAAGTCAATCTTTTGCTCATCCATACACACGGTACTGTGTACCGCTACGATGCAGGGTATTTCTGCCATCGTTTGGGAAGATTAATAGACAAAATCTGTCAGAGCTGCTTCTCCATCCTGTGACTCTGCAACAATAATGGTCTCTGTGCAGTGTGCAGCTTTTTATTCCAGTTCAAGCTCCATTGTGACACCACAAGCTATTGTAATATCACAAGCTATTGTGACATCACTCTCCCAGTGCTTTGCTGACAGTTTGTCCCTCTTTATATAGTTAATAAAGTTTTACATTGTTTTTACACTAAAAGTTATAGAATAAAGGTTTAATTTGTTTTACATTTGATCTTTTAATATCTTGTGATATGGATCCACATTACTGGTCCGGTATATCTTGCCATTTTATCTTTATGAATAAAAAGTGAATGTTTTCAGTGAAATAATAAAACTAATGTCACATAGAAAAAAAGCTTCTGTAACCAAAAGAACTATTCCCAAGAGACATTGTCCTACAGAATAGTCACAGCCCCTGTATTTAGTCAGGACACAAATCTACTGTTAGATGCCGCCGTCCGAGTGCCGGTGATCCCGGAAGGGAGGCAGATATGACGCAGCGGTGGAGCACTGGGGACGTTGCCAGGCAACGTCCCGAGCCTATGTTACCGGCCGGGTGTCGGGGCGTTGCTCGGCATCGTCCCCGACCTTCCGCCCAGCGGCTCCATGCACGGCTTACGTCATCAGCCGGCACGGGCGGAGAAATGTGAATTTGAGAAAGAGAACATTTCTTTTCTTGGCTACATCATTTCGCCCAGCGGGTTTCAAATAGACCCAGCCAAGGTCCAAGCCATCAAAGACTGGGTTCAGCCATTGATTAATGGGGCTCCTGGGAATGACATATTCACAGCTCCTATTCTAGATCAGATTTGTCCGTGGAATAGGCTGAGTTCATCCTGGTGCAGAAATTCCACACCTGAGAGATGACCATTGAAGCACCAAGGCTGAGCTCATCCTGGTGCAGACATTCCACACCTAAGAGATGAGCATTAGGTGTGCATTAGGCATGTCCGTGCTGACAGTATGAGGCAGTAGACTTTCTGTGAGGGTCCAGTTGGCACTATAATTATGGGCCACTTCTATCCAGCCTAAATAACGATCATAGCTACATGATTTTGGAGCACCAACCATCTCGATCTCTGTAGAGCCATCCCTGATGGTCACCATCAGTTGGTCGTCTTGTAGATCCCCTGGATGTATTATTTCACCATCATCAAATACTCTCTCCGTCACTGAATAGAGCAAGTCAATCTTTTGCTCATCCATACACACGGTACTGTGTACCGCTACGATGCAGGGTATTTCTGCCATAGTTTGAGAAGATTAATAGACAAAATCTGTCAGAGCTGCTTCTCCATCCTGCGACTCTGCAACAATAATGGTCTCTGTGCAGTGAGCAGCTTTTTATTTCAGTTCAATCTCCATTGTGACATCACAAGCTATTGTAACATCACAAGCTATTGTGACATCACTCTCCCAGTGCTTTGTTGACTGTTTGTCCCTCTTTATATAGTTAATAAAGTTTGCATTGTTTTACACTAAACCTTTATTCTATATTTGATCTTTTCATATCTTGTGATATGGATCCAAATTACTGGTCCGGTATATCTCGCCATTTTATCTTTATGAATAAAAAGTGAATGTTTTCAGTGAAATAATAATACTAATGTCATATAGAAAATAAGCTTCTGTAACCAAGAGAACTATTCCCAAGAGCCATTGTCCTACAGAAAAGTCAAAGCCCCTGTATTTCGTCAGGACACAAATGTACTGTTAGATGCCGCCGTCTGAGTGCCGGAGATCCCGGACGGGCGGCAGATATGATGCAGCAGGGAAGCACTGGGGACGTTGCCAGGCAATGTCCCGAGCCTATGTTACCGGCCGGGTGTCGAGGGCGTTGCTCGGCATCGTCCCCAAAATTACGCCCGGTGGCTCCATGCACGGCTTACGTCATCAGCCAGCACGGGTGGAGAAATGTGAATTTGAGAAAGAGAACATTTATTTTCTTGGCTACATCATTTCGCCCAGCGGGTTTCAAATGGACCCAGCCAAGGTCCAAGCCATCAAAGACTGGGTTCAGCCATTGATGAATGGGGCTCCTGGGGAATGACATATTCCCAGCTCCTATTCTAGATCAGATTTGTCCATGGGATAGGCTGAGTTCATCCGTGTGCAGAAATTCCACACCTGAGAGATGACCATTGAAGCCCCAAAGCTGAGCTCATCCTGGTGCAGACATTCCACACATAAGAGATGAGCATTAGGTGTGCATTAGGAATGTCCGTGCTGACAGTATGAGGCAGTAGACTTTCTGTGAGGGTCCAGTTGGCACTATAATTATGGGCCACTGCTATCCAGCCTAAATAACGATCATAGCTCCATGATTTCGGAGCACCAACCATCTCGATCTCTGTAGAGCCATCCCTGATGGTCACCATCAGTTGGTCGTCTTGTAGATCCCCTGGATGTATTATTTCACCATCATCAAATACTCTCTCCGTCACTGAATAGAGCAAGTCAATCTTTTGCTCATCCATACACACGGTACTGTGTACCGCTACGATGCAGGGTATTTCTGCCATCGTTTGGGAAGATTAATAGACAAAATCTGTCAGAGCTGCTTCTCCATCCTGTGACTCTGCAACAATAATGGTCTCTGTGCAGTGTGCAGCTTTTTATTCCAGTTCAAGCTCCATTGTGACATCACAAGCTATTGTAATATCACAAGCTATTGTGACATCACTCTCCCAGTGCTTTGCTGACAGTTTGTCCCTCTTTATATAGTTAATAAAGTTTTACATTGTTTTTACACTAAAAGTTATAGAATAAAGGTTTAATTTGTTTTACATTTGATCTTTTAATATCTTGTGATATGGATCCACATTACTGGTCCGGTATATCTTGCCATTTTATCTTTATGAATAAAAAGTGAATGTTTTCAGTGAAATAATAAAACTAATGTCACATAGAAAAAAAGCTTCTGTAACCAAGAGAACTATTCCCAAGAGACATTGTCCTACAGAATAGTCACAGCCCCTGTATTTAGTCAGGACACAAATCTACTGTTAGATGCCGCCGTCCGAGTGCCGGTGATCCCGGAAGGGAGGCAGATATGACGCAGCGGTGGAGCACTGGGGACGTTGCCAGGCAACGTCCCGAGCCTATGTTACCGGCCGGGTGTCGGGGCGTTGCTCGGCATCGTCCCCGACCTTCCGCCCAGCGGCTCCATGCACGGCTTACGTCATCAGCCGGCACGGGCGGAGAAATGTGAATTTGAGAAAGAGAACATTTCTTTTCTTGGCTACATCATTTCGCCCAGCGGGTTTCAAATAGACCCAGCCAAGGTCCAAGCCATCAAAGACTGGGTTCAGCCATTGATTAATGGGGCTCCTGGAAATGACATATTCACAGCTCCTATTCTAGATTAGATTTGTCCGTGGAATAGGCTGAGTTCATCCTGGTGCAGAAATTCCACACCTGAGAGATGACCATTGAAGCACCAAGGCTGAGCTCATCCTGGTGCAGACATTCCACACCTAAGAGATGAGCATTAGGTGTGCATTAGGCATGTCCGTGCTGACAGTATGAGGCAGTAGACTTTCTGTGAGGGTCCAGTTGGCACTATAATTATGGGCCACTTCTATCCAGCCTAAATAACGATCATAGCTACATGATTTTGGAGCACCAACCATCTCGATCTCTGTAGAGCCATCTCTGATGGTCACCATCAGTTGGTCGTCTTGTAGATCCCCTGGATGTATTATTTCACCATCATCACATACTCTCTTCGTCACTGAATAGAGCAAGTCAATCTTTTGCTCATCCATACACACGGTACTGTGTACCGCTACGATGCAGGGTATTTCTGCCATAGTTTGAGAAGATTAATAGACAAAATCTGTCAGAGCTGCTTCTCCGTCCTGCGACTCTGCAACAATAATGGTCTCTGTGCAGTGAGCAGCTTTTTATTTCAGTTCAATCTCCATTGTGATATCACAAGCTATTGTAACATCACAAGCTATTGTGACATCACTCTCCCAGTGCTTTGTTGACTGTTTGTCCCTCTTTATATAGTTAATAAAGTTTGCATTGTTTTACACTAAACCTTTATTCTATATTTGATCTTTTCATATCTTGTGATATGGATCCAAATTACTGGTCCGGTATATCTCGCCATTTTATCTTTATCAATAAAAAGTGAATGTTTTCAGTGAAATAATAAAACTAATGTCACATAGAAAATAAGCTTCTGTAACCAAGAGAACTATTCCTAAGAGACATTTTCCTACAGAAAAGTCACAGCCCCTGTATTTCGTCAGGAAACAAATGTACTGTTAGATGCTGCCGTCCGAGTGCCGGAGATCCCGGACGGGCGGCAGATATGACGCAGCGGGGGAGCACTGGGGACGTTGCCAGGCAACGTCCCGAGCCTATGTTACCGGCCGGGTGTCGGGGCGTTGCTCGGCATCGTCCCCGACCTTCCGCCCAGCGGCTCCATGCACGGCTTACGTCATCAGCCGGCACGGGCGGAGAAATGTGAATTTGAGAAAGAGAACATTTCTTTTCTTGGCTACATCATTTCGCCCAGCGGGTTTCAAATAGACCCAGCCAAGGTCCAAGCCATCAAAGACTGGGTTCAGCCATTGATTAATGGGGCTCCTGGGAATGACATATTCACAGCTCCTATTCTAGATCAGATTTGTCCGTGGAATAGGCTGAGTTCATCCTGGTGCAAAAATTTCAGACCTGAGAGATGACCATTGAAGCCCCAAGGCTGAGCTCATCCTGGTGCAAACATTCCACACCTAAGAGATGAGCATCAGGTGTGCATTAGGCATGTCCGTGCTGACAGTATGAGGCAGTAGACTTTCTGTGAGGGTCCAGTTGGCACTATAGTTATGGGCCACTTCTTTCCAGCCTAATTAACGATCATAGCTCCATGATTTTGGAGCACCAACCATCTCGATCTCTGTAGAGCCATCTCTGATGGTCACCATCAGTTGGTCGTCTTGTAGATCCCCTGGATGTATTATTTCACCATCATCACATACTCTCTTCCTCACTGAATAGAGCAAGTCAATCTTTTGCTCATCCATACACACAGTACTGTGTACCGCTACGTTGCAGGGTATTTCCGCCATAGTTTGAGAAGATTAATAGACAAAATCTGTCAGAGCTGCTTCTCCGTCCTGTGACTGCAACAATAATGGTCTCTGTGCAGTGCGCAGCTTTTTATTCCAGTTCAAGCTCCATTGTGACATCACAAGCTATTGTGGCATCACTCTCCCAGTGCATTGCTGACAGTTTGTCCCTCTTTATATAGTTAATAAAGTTTACATTGTTGTACACTAAAAGTTATAGAATAAAGGTTTAATTTGTTTTATATTTGATCTTTTCATTTCTTGTGATATGGATCCACATTATTGGTTCGGTATATCTCGCCATTTTATCTTTATGAATAAAAAATGAATGTTTTCAGCGAAATAATAAAACTAATGTCACATAGAAAATAAGCTTCTGTAACCAAGAGAACTATTCCCAAGAGACATTGTCCTACAGAAAAGTCACAGCCCCTGTATTTCGTCAGGACACAAATGTACTGTTAGATGCCGCCGTCCGAGTACCAGAGATCCCGGATGGGCGGCAGATATGACGCAGCGGGGGAGCGCTGGGGACGTTGCCAGGCAACGTCCCGAGCCTATGTTACCGACCAGGTTTCGGGGCGTTGCTCGGCATCGTCCCCGAACTTCCGCTCGGCGGCTCCATGCACGGCTTACGTCATCAGCCGGCACGGGCGGAGAAATGGGAATTTGAGAAAGAGAACATTTCTTTTCTTGGCTACATCATTTCGCCCAGCGGGTTTCAAATGGACCCAGCCAAGATCCAAGCAATCAAAGACTGGGTTCAGCCATTGATGAATGGGGCTCCTGGGGAATGACATATTCCCAGCTCCTATTCTAGATCAGATTTGTCCGTGGGATAGGCTGAGTTCATCCTGGTGCAGAAATTCCACACCTGAGAGATGACCATTGAAGCCCCAAGGCTGAGCTCATCCCGGTGCACACATTCCACACCTAAGAGATGAGCATTAGGTGTGCATTAGGCATGTCCTTGCTGACAGTATGAGGCAGTAGGCTTTCTGTGAGGGTCCAGTTGGCACTATAGTTATGGGCCACTTCTATCCAGCCTAAATAACGATCATAGCTCCATGATTTTGGAGCACCAACCATCTCGATCTCTGTAGAGCCATCCCTGATGGTCACCATCAGTTGGTCGTCTTGTAGATCCCCTGGATGTATTATTTCACCATCACCACATACTCTCTTCGTCACTGAATAGAGCAAGTCAATCTTTTGCTCATCCATACACACGGTACTGTGTACCGCTACTTTGCAGGGTATTTCCGCCATAGTTTGAGAAGATTAATAGACAAAATCTGTCAGAGCTGCTTCTCCGTCCTGTGACTGCACCAATAATGGTCTATGTGCAGTGCGCAGCTTTTTATTCCAGTTCAAGCTCCATTGTGACATCACAAGCTATTGTGACATCACTCCCCCAGTGCTTTGCTGACCGTTTGTCCCTCTTTATATAGTTAATAAAGTTTACATTGTTTTTTGGTGGCCTGACCGGGAGTGAGGACGGACGCACATAAGTGGAGCTCCTGCAATCACCCAACTTAGCCTGCTTATTGCACGACCACCACCTGCTATATTGCCCCCAGAATCGAGCCCTCCTAAGCCATACGCCGGGGACACCTGTTGGACCAAGCTGCGGAGCCGGGAGACGCTGCACAGCGTCTTTGCAGGCTGCGGCCTTCCCCGCCGGAGAAGCCGGGGACTAAAGTTTGGAGGTCTGCCGGGTCCCGAGCTCCATGGCGCCGATCGCGGGAACACGGACCCGCAAAAGGTATTTGATCACCTTCTGACTTTCTACATAGCCTCCTCTACCCTTGGAGTCCCCTAAGAGAGCCCCATATACCATTATTAAAGACTCTGAAGCTCCTTACAGGGTGTTTCTGTTACACATCCCTGCAGCATTGGCGGCCATCTTTACAGGGCTGATTTCTGTGCAGTCTCCCTCTGGCTGTTGGATACTGTAAACTATATATAACGGGCTATAACAGCATATATTCCAGGCTTTCATACCCTGAGACACTCACAGTTTGTGCTTCAAACTACATTTTTACAACAACTTTCTCTATCCCTGGTGCCACAAGTGGACTTTATCATCTTCCACCAATACCCCAAAGCTTCCAGTGATTTTGCTTTAACTGTAACATATATGAGACGTCACCCATCCTTGAGTCGATAGAACTGTTTATGCATTGTGCAGCCTCAGGCCTGCTGGTCATACTGCGGTCTGCTATTGGGCTCAAGTTTCATTCTATATTGTGTATGAAAAACAAATAAAATAAAAAATCACAAGAAGGCTCCCATGTGATCTTTATATTTATATTTATAAACATCATCTCTTCACAGATCTGTTGCCTGCCTCAGTTCATAATCTTTCCAAGCTGAGTACCCCGAGAACTCACCGCTCAAGATCCCCACGCCGTGTCCCTGCAGACATGGACAAGTATCTCGGTCCCGCTACTGCAGCAAAACCCTCCATGGCACCGCTTCAGCAGAGACAAGATAAAAGGAAAGGTGAACACAGTATTGCGCAGGACGCAGACATCACCCGCGGCACCCTGCCTCAAAGAAACCGATCACAGAGGACCTCTCACCTCCTGAGGAGATACAGCTCCCAACAGGTATTCCCTCCTTAACAAGTAAGGAGCTAACAGTTCTCATACAGGCAGCCATTCAGCCTCTCCTTCAGAGAGCTGTCGCTGACATTACCACACAGTTAGGCTCCCTCACTACAAGGCTGGACACTGTTGAGCTCCACGTGGGGAAAAATATGGAAGAGCTCTCTGCTCTTAAAAAATCGGTCCGCAAACTTGAGCAGGAGAATAAATATCTGCATGAAGGCCTAGAAAATGCAGAAAATCGGGCCAGGAGAAATAACCTTAGACTGACTGGCCTCCAAGAAAACATCAAAGGGTCACAACTAGACCATTTAGTCAGAAATACCCTTCCTTCACTATTAAATGTCTCGCCTCAGTGCACAGATATAGTTATCGAAAGGGTCCATAGAATGGGTCGCATAAATCCCCAAAATCAAACCCGCCCTAGGGTGGTTATATTTAAAGTCCTCAACTTTTTACATCGACAAGTGTTGTGGAATGCGTCTAGGAAAATCAACCCTATCTCTTGGGAGGGCCACACATTACGTCTTTTTCAAGATTTCTCGATTGCCTTGTCCAAGGCCAGGCGCTCCTATACTCAAGTCTGTTCTGCCCTTGTAAAAGATAACCGAAAATTCTTTCTCAGGTTCCCCGCTACTCTTCGAGTTTTTTCAGGCTCAGGTTATAAAGATTTCACCAGTGCCGCAGACGCAGAATCCTTCCTTGCTACTGAAGGACGGCGTCAGAGAGATGATGACATTACTGACAATCCTGGGTCTGCTAATGGATGAGGTCTGTAACTCTCTATACTGGTTAAATCCTCTCGCTGTACACATCGTTACCGTGTTAAGATATGTGGTCCTCGAAAATCCTCCTCCACAGTTTTTTGAACCTCTTTTTCACTCAAGAACTCTCTTTTTCTTTTAGATCCTCAAAAAAAAAAGAAAGAAGTGAAGAAAGTGACTTATTAAAAGTTGGCCCACTGGGGTTAGTTTTGCTTTCCTATGTAAGTTACTTTATTGGGAAAAAAAAAAATATAATAATTTAAAAAAATAATCGCTATTATAATATTTCTTAAGGAGTTCCTCCATCTGTTTGAATTGAAACGTATGGTATAGGTGAAGCTTAACGTTAATTATCTCCTTTTGAAAGGGCTGGGGTGGCCGGATGGAGCACGCCGGGTTTGGTTGATACTCTAATTCCTAGTCTAGTAGTCCCTTAAGGACTTCTAATTAGCACATGTTGGAAGTCATATTTTTGTAATATTAATGCTAACTTGGGCTGCCCTGTTACTTGGTAGAATGTTTGTCTTTATTCGTCTTATGTATTCCTTATGTATTTTCCTCCCCCCCTTCCCTTCTCAAAAATATAGGAGAGAAATACCTGTTTAACATAAATTCAAAATTCTACAAATTCGGTAATAAAATAGGTAAAATGCTTACAGGGATCCAAACCGCGTATTTCAGTCCAACCTCTATATCAGAAAAATGGCTCTCTGACAACATTGGATGCTCAAATTGCTGAGATTTTAAAACAATTTTATGAGGACTTATATTCTGTACCTGACTCTCCCCTAATCGGTTCTATAGGTACATCTACAGACACGTCGCCCTCCCCACAACATTCATCGCATTTATATTGGTATTCCCTCCCCTACCCCCAAATCCCAGAAAATGTAAAACTCCCCTTGTCAGCCCCGATCACGGAACAGGAGGTTAGGTGGGCCATCGGGAGATTGAAGCCGGGTAAAGCGCCGGGACCGGATGGGTTCTCGAACTAATTCTTTAAATTAATGGAGCCATTTATTACCAAAACTTTAACGAAAAGTTTTAATCTTATAATAGACCAGAAATCCCTTCCTCCACAATTTGCCGATATAACTATTAAAGTTATCCCTAAAAAAGGCAGAGACCTGAATCAGCCCGGATCTTATAGGCCTATTTCTCTTTTGAATATAGAATACAAGCTATTCGCAAAAATATTATCTGAGAGATTGAGGGGCATCTTGCCACTCATTGTTGGTTCCGATCAGATGGGATTCATCACTGGACGTCATTCGGTAACCAACATGAGAAGGCTTTTAGCAGCCATTCAGCGGTCGCATGCACTCTCGGCGTCTGGAGATGTGGACAACTTAATCCTGACTCTGGACGCCGAGAAAGCATTTGACATGGTGCTCTGGCCTCATCTGATCAATTGCCTTGAAAAGTTTGGATTTCCCAGCAGTTTCATCGACATTATAAAAACTTTATATTCCTCACCTACATCTACGATTTCCTGTAATGGGTATCTAGTTATGTATTAGCCATTCACTTTAGGTATATTGGAGATTGGCTTTTAAACCAATCTACTTACACTGAACAAGCTTTAGAAAGGGACATCTTTCATCCCTACTCTCCAGGGGCGTTGCTTCATTAAACACGGGGTGCACTGCCGCCAGAGATCAGAGATCATGTCTTATTTGAAGATACTTTTGGAGCTTGGCTTCGGATTAGTCGCATACTTCGCAGGAACACAAACCCAACTGCCTATACCCCTCTTTGGGGTAACCCAGCTTTCCCCCCTTCACTGCTGGACGCTCGATTTAGCATCTGGAGAGATAATGGACTTGACCTGTCAAGTAAAATGTTCGATCCCAGGGGCCGTCCTCTTCCTTTATTTGGAATTGGTTGAGAAAATTAACACACCAAAGTCTAATTTTTTTTATGTTTTACCAGGCCAAACACTTTGCGACCCAATCCATCCCCAGTGCCCCTACAAATCCCATAAGCGGTAACATGTCAAATCTAGAGTCAATAGTCCAGATATTATTATACATAAAAAATAAACCTTACAAATTATCCTATCTATATACATTACTTACTATGTAAATACATGGTTGCAGATGAAATGGGTCACTGTTATAAATGCGGTTCCTTTAAAGCCAAATTTATGCACTGTATGTGGGACTGTTACAAGATTAGGAGATACTGGTGCAAAATTGTCGAATATATTAACAAAATGTTCACGGTAAAATAGACATTTGACCCCGCTGCTTGCATGGGACTCTCATTTCAAAATTGGTCGATGGACTCGATACATAAAAATACTATACCCCTTTTAATTATCCTGATTACAGTGGCCCGGAAATGCATCCTTATTTACTGGACTAAGAAAGCAGCTCCAACATTAATGGACGTTAAACGGAAAATGCTCCAATACTTTGAAAAAAAATATGCCTGTTAGGAACAACCTCAAGGGCCCAGCAAGTTCTATTTGAAATGGTCACTTTTTATAAATACCCTGGATAATAATACCCGAAATCAGATTATTAGGGATATCGATGGTCCTCCTCTACTTAATTAATTCGAACACTGATACATAACTCTGTTTTATATAATCTAATGTAAACTATATCAGTACTGTATCAGTCTTTTTGAATGAATGCCTATAATGTTTTGTACTTTAAGTCCTCAACCACAGATGGCTATGTTTATAGTCTATGTCTCTATTCACAACTGGAGTTATTTCCTTCCCCCCCTCCTTCCTCTACCCTCCTCCATAAGTCTACGTCTATATGTTTAGCAGATATATCTACTCGTTAAATACATGCTACATCTGATATTTTGTATGCACGCTTGAATTGCTATTCCGTATGATGAGGCCTGGAGTGGTAATTGCTGAATGTAAACCAACATTCATTTAATTTCCTTTCATCCTTTCATTTTTTCTTTTCTTCTTTTCGATATGTTGCATGACCAACCCAAGTATGTTCTTTGATATGTATATGCTCAGCCCTGTCAATGCGGGAATCTATATAATATGTTATTTATCATAAGCATGCATGTGAAGCGAGATTTTTGTTCATATTGCTATTGAAAATTCTAATAAAAAGATTAAAAAAAAAAAGTTTACATTGTTTTTACACTAAAAGTTATAGAATAAAGGTTTAATTTGTTTTATATTTGATATTTTCATATCTTGTGATATGGATCCACATTACTGGAATGGTATATCTCGCCATTCATAAAAAGTGAATGTTTTCAGTGAAATAATAATACTAATGTCACATAGAAAATAAGCTTCTGTAACCAAGAGAACTATTCCCAAGAGACATTGTCCTACAGAAAAGTCACAGCCCCTGTATTTCGTCAGGACACAAATGTACTGTTAGATGCCGCCGTCTGAGTGCCGGAGATCCCGGACGGGCGGCAGATATGATGCAGCAGGGAAGCACTGAGGACGTTGCCAGGCAATGTCCCGAGCCTATGTTACCGGCCGGGTGTCGAGGGCGTTGCTCGGCATCGTCCCCAAAATTACGCCCGGTGGCTCCATGCACGGCTTACGTCATCAGCCAGCACGGGTGGAGAAATGTGAATTTGAGAAAGAGAACATTTATTTTCTTGGCTACATCATTTCGCCCAGCGGGTTTCAAATGGACCCAGCCAAGGTCCAAGCCATCAAAGACTGGGTTCAGCCATTGATGAATGGGGCTCCTGGGGAATGACATATTCCCAGCTCCTATTCTAGATCAGATTTGTCCATGGGATAGGCTGAGTTCATCCGTGTGCAGAAATTCCACACCTGAGAGATGACCATTGAAGCCCCAAAGCTGAGCTCATCCTGGTGCAGACATTCCACACATAAGAGATGAGCATTAGGTGTGCATTAGGAATGTCCGTGCTGACAGTATGAGGCAGTAGACTTTCTGTGAGGGTCCAGTTGGCACTATAATTATGGGCCACTGCTATCCAGCCTAAATAACGATCATAGCTCCATGATTTCGGAGCACCAACCATCTCGATCTCTGTAGAGCCATCCCTGATGGTCACCATCAGTTGGTCGTCTTGTAGATCCCCTGGATGTATTATTTCACCATCATCAAATACTCTCTCCGTCACTGAATAGAGCAAGTCAATCTTTTGCTCATCCATACACACGGTACTGTGTACCGCTACGATGCAGGGTATTTCTGCCATCGTTTGGGAAGATTAATAGACAAAATCTGTCAGAGCTGCTTCTCCATCCTGTGACTCTGCAACAATAATGGTCTCTGTGCAGTGTGCAGCTTTTTATTCCAGTTCAAGCTCCATTGTGACATCACAAGCTATTGTAATATCACAAGCTATTGTGACATCACTCTCCCAGTGCTTTGCTGACAGTTTGTCCCTCTTTATATAGTTAATAAAGTTTTACATTGTTTTTACACTAAAAGTTATAGAATAAAGGTTTAATTTGTTTTACATTTGATCTTTTAATATCTTGTGATATGGATCCACATTACTGGTCCGGTATATCTTGCCATTTTATCTTTATGAATAAAAAGTGAATGTTTTCAGTGAAATAATAAAACTAATGTCACATAGAAAAAAAGCTTCTGTAACCAAGAGAACTATTCCCAAGAGACATTGTCCTACAGAATAGTCACAGCCCCTGTATTTAGTCAGGACACAAATCTACTGTTAGATGCCGCCGTCCGAGTGCCGGTGATCCCGGAAGGGAGGCAGATATGACGCAGCGGTGGAGCACTGGGGACGTTGCCAGGCAACGTCCCGAGCCTATGTTACCGGCCGGGTGTCGGGGCGTTGCTCGGCATCGTCCCCGACCTTCCGCCCAGCGGCTCCATGCACGGCTTACGTCATCAGCCGGCACGGGCGGAGAAATGTGAATTTGAGAAAGAGAACATTTCTTTTCTTGGCTACATCATTTCGCCCAGCGGGTTTCAAATAGACCCAGCCAAGGTCCAAGCCATCAAAGACTGGGTTCAGCCATTGATTAATGGGGCTCCTGGGAATGACATATTCACAGCTCCTATTCTAGATCAGATTTGTCCGTGGAATAGGCTGAGTTCATCCTGGTGCAGAAATTCCACACCTGAGAGATGACCATTGAAGCACCAAGGCTGAGCTCATCCTGGTGCAGACATTCCACACCTAAGAGATGAGCATTAGGTGTGCATTAGGCATGTCCGTGCTGACAGTATGAGGCAGTAGACTTTCTGTGAGGGTCCAGTTGGCACTATAATTATGGGCCACTTCTATCCAGCCTAAATAACGATCATAGCTACATGATTTTGGAGCACCAACCATCTCGATCTCTGTAGAGCCATCTCTGATGGTCACCATCAGTTGGTCATCTTGTAGATCCCCTGGATGTATTATTTCACCATCATCACATACTCTCTTCGTCACTGAATAGAGCAAGTCAATCTTTTGCTCATCCATACACACGGTACTGTGTACCGCTACGATGCAGGGTATTTCTGCCATAGTTTGAGAAGATTAATAGACAAAATCTGTCAGAGCTGCTTCTCCGTCCTGCGACTCTGCAACAATAATGGTCTCTGTGCAGTGAGCAGCTTTTTATTTCAGTTCAATCTCCATTGTGATATCACAAGCTATTGTAACATCACAAGCTATTGTGACATCACTCTCCCAGTGCTTTGTTGACTGTTTGTCCCTCTTTATATAGTTAATAAAGTTTGCATTGTTTTACACTAAACCTTTATTCTATATTTGATCTTTTCATATCTTGTGATATGGATCCAAATTACTGGTCCGGTATATCTCGCCATTTTATCTTTATGAATAAAAAGTGAATGTTTTCAGCGAAATAATAAAACTAATGTCACATAGAAAATAAGCTTCTGTAACCAAGAGAACTATTCCCAAGAGACATTGTCCTACAGAAAAGTCACAGCCCCTGTATTTCGTCAGGACACAAATGTACTGTTAGATGCCGCCGTCCGAGTACCGGAGATCCCGGATGGGCGGCAGATATGACGCAGCGGGGGAGCGCTGGGGACGTTGCCAGGCAACGTCCCGAGCCTATGTTACCGACCAGGTTTCGGGGCGTTGCTCGGCATCGTCCCCGAACTTCCGCTCGGCGGCTCCATGCACGGCTTACGTCATCAGCCGGCACGGGCGGAGAAATGGGAATTTGAGAAAGAGAACATTTCTTTTCTTGGCTACATCATTTCGCCCAGCGGGTTTCAAATGGAACCAGCCAAGATCCAAGCAATCAAAGACTGGGTTCAGCCATTGATGAATGGGGCTCCTGGGGAATGACATATTCCCAGCTCCTATTCTAGATCAGATTTGTCCGTGGGATAGGCTGAGTTCATCCTGGTGCAGAAATTCCACACCTGAGAGATGACCATTGAAGCCCCAAGGCTGAGCTCATCCCGGTGCACACATTCCACACCTAAGAGATGAGCATTAGGTGTGCATTAGGCATGTCCTTGCTGACAGTATGAGGCAGTAGGCTTTCTGTGAGGGTCCAGTTGGCACTATAGTTATGGGCCACTTCTATCCAGCCTAAATAACGATCATAGCTCCATGATTTTGGAGCACCAACCATCTCGATCTCTGTAGAGCCATCCCTGATGGTCACCATCAGTTGGTCGTCTTGTAGATCCCCTGGATGTATTATTTCACCATCACCACATACTCTCTTCGTCACTGAATAGAGCAAGTCAATCTTTTGCTCATCCATACACACGGTACTGTGTACCGCTACTTTGCAGGGTATTTCCGCCATAGTTTGAGAAGATTAATAGACAAAATCTTTCAGAGCTGCTTCTCCGTCCTGTGACTGCACCAATAATGGTCTATGTGCAGTGTGCAGCTTTTTATTCCAGTTCAAGCTCCATTGTGACATCACAAGCTATTGTGACATCACTCCCCCAGTGCTTTGCTGACCGTTTGTCCCTCTTTATATAGTTAATAAAGTTTACATTGTTTTTTGGTGGCCTGACCGGGAGTGAGGACGGATGCACATAAGTGGAGCTCCTGCAATCACCCAACTTAGCCTGCTTATTGCACGACCACCACCTGCTATATTGCCCCCAGAATCGAGCCCTCCTAAGCCATACGCCGGGGACACCTGTTGGACCAAGCTGCGGAGCCGGGAGACGCTGCACAGCGTCTTTGCAGGCTGCGGCCTTCCCCGCCGGAGAAGCCGGGGACTAAAGTTTGGAGGTCTGCCGGGTCCCGAGCTCCATGGCGCAGATCGCGGGAACACGGACCCGCAAAAGGTATTTGATCACCTTCTGACTTTCTACATAGCCTCCTCTACCCTTGGAGTCCCCTAAGAGAGCCCCATATACCATTATTAAAGACTCTGAAGCTCCTTACAGGGTGTTTCTGTTACACATCCCTGCAGCATTGGCGGCCATCTTTACAGGGCTGATTTCTGTGCAGTCTCCCTCTGGCTGTTGGATACTGTAAACTATATATAACGGGCTATAACAGCATATATTCCAGGCTTTCATACCCTGAGACACTCACAGTTTGTGCTTCAAACTACATTTTTACAACAACTTTCTCTATCCCTGGTGCCACAAGTGGACTTTATCATCTTCCACCAATACCCCAAAGCTTCCAGTGATTTTGCTTTAACTGTAACATATATGAGACGTCACCCATCCTTGAGTCGATAGAACTGTTTATGCATTGTGCAGCCTCAGGCCTGCTGGTCATACTGCGGTCTGCTATTGGGCTCAAGTTTCATTCTATATTGTGTATGAAAAACAAATAAAATAAAAAATCACAAGAAGGCTCCCATGTGATCTTTATATTTATATTTATAAACATCATCTCTTCACAGATCTGTTGCCTGCCTCAGTTCATAATCTTTCCAAGCTGAGTACCCCGAGAACTCACCGCTCAAGATCCCCACGCCGTGTCCCTGCAGACATGGACAAGTATCTCGGTCCCGCTACTGCAGCAAAACCCTCCATGGCACCGCTTCAGCAGAGACAAGATAAAAGGAAAGGTGAACACAGTATTGCGCAGGACGCAGACATCACCCGCGGCACCCCTGCCTCAAAGAAACCGATCACAGAGGACCTCTCACCTCCTGAGGAGATACAGCTCCCAACAGGTATTCCCTCCTTAACAAGTAAGGAGCTAACAGTTCTCATACAGGCAGCCATTCAGCCTCTCCTTCAGAGAGCTGTCGCTGACATTACCACACAGTTAGGCTCCCTCACTACAAGGCTGGACACTGTTGAGCTCCACGTGGGGAAAAATATGGAAGAGCTCTCTGCTCTTAAAAAATCGGTCCGCAAACTTGAGCAGGAGAATAAATATCTGCATGAAGGCCTAGAAAATGCAGAAAATCGGGCCAGGAGAAATAACCTTAGACTGACTGGCCTCCAAGAAAACATCAAAGGGTCACAACTAGACCATTTAGTCAGAAATACCCTTCCTTCACTATTAAATGTCTCGCCTCAGTGCACAGATATAGTTATCGAAAGGGTCCATAGAATGGGTCGCATAAATCCCCAAAATCAAACCCGCCCTAGGGTGGTTATATTTAAAGTCCTCAACTTTTTACATCGACAAGTGTTGTGGAATGCGTCTAGGAAAATCAACCCTATCTCTTGGGAGGGCCACACATTACGTCTTTTTCAAGATTTCTCGATTGCCTTGTCCAAGGCCAGGCGCTCCTATACTCAAGTCTGTTCTGCCCTTGTAAAAGATAACCGAAAATTCTTTCTCAGGTTCCCCGCTACTCTTCGAGTTTTTTCAGGCTCAGGTTATAAAGATTTCACCAGTGCCGCAGACGCAGAATCCTTCCTTGCTACTGAAGGACGGCGTCAGAGAGATGATGACATTACTGACAATCCTGGGTCTGCTAATGGATGAGGTCTGTAACTCTCTATACTGGTTAAATCCTCTCGCTGTACACATCGTTACCGTGTTAGGATATGTGGTCCTCGAAAATCCTCCTCCACAGTTTTTTGAACCTCTTTTTCACTCAAGAACTCTCTTTTTCTTTTAGATCCTCAAAAAAAAGAGAAAGAAGTGAAGAAAGTGACTTATTAAAAGTTGGCCCACTGGGGTTAGTTTTGCTTTCCTATGTAAGTTACTTTATTGGGAAAAAAAAAAATATAATAATTTAAAAAAATAATCGCTATTATAATATTTCTTAAGGAGTTCCTCCATCTGTTTGAATTGAAACGTATGGTATAGGTGAAGCTTAACGTTAATTATCTCCTTTTGAAAGGGCTGGGGTGGCCGGATGGAGCATGCCGGGTTTGGTTGATACTCTAATTCCTAGTCTAGTAGTCCCTTAAGGACTTCTAATTAGCACATGTTGGAAGTCATATTTTTGTAATATTAATGCTAACTTGGGCTGCATTGTTACTTGGTAGAATGTTTGTCTTTATTCGTCTTATGTATTCCTTATGTATTTTCCTCCCCCCCTTCCCTTCTCAAAAATATAGGAGAGAAATACCTGTTTAACATAAATTCAAAATTCTACAAATTCGGTAATAAAATAGGTAAAATGCTTACAGGGATCCAAACCGCGTATTTCAGTCCAACCTCTATATCAGAAAAATGACTCTCTGACAACATTGGATGCTCAAATTGCTGAGATTTTAAAACAATTTTATGAGGACTTATATTCTGTACCTGACTCTCCCCTAATCGGTTCTATAGGTACATCTACAGACACGTCGCCCTCCCCACAACATTCATCGCATTTATATTGGTATTCCCTCCCCTACCCCCAAATCCCAGAAAATGTAAAACTCCCCTTGTCAGCCCCGATCACGGAACAGGAGGTTAGGTGGGCCATCGGGAGATTGAAGCCGGGTAAAGCGCCGGGACCGGATGGGTTCTCGAACTAATTCTTTAAATTAATGGAGCCATTTATTACCAAAACTTTAACGAAAAGTTTTAATCTTATAATAGACCAGAAATCCCTTCCTCCACAATTTGCCGATGTAACTATTAAAGTTATCCCTAAAAAAGGCAGAGACCTGAATCAGCCCGGATCTTATAGGCCTATTTCTCTTTTGAATATAGAATACAAGCTATTCGCAAAAATATTATCTGAGAGATTGAGGGGCATCTTGCCACTCATTGTTGGTTCCGATCAGATGGGATTCATCACTGGACGTCATTCGGTAACCAACATGAGAAGGCTTTTAGCAGCCATTCAGCGGTCGCATGCACTCTCGGCGTCTGGAGATGTGGACAACTTAATCCTGACTCTGGACGCCGAGAAAGCATTTGACATGGTGCTCTGGCCTCATCTGATCAATTGCCTTGAAAAGTTTGGATTTCCCAGCAGTTTCATCGACATTATAAAAACTTTATATTCCTCACCTACATCTACGATTTCCTGTAATGGGTATCTAGTTATGTATTAGCCATTCACTTTAGGTATATTGGAGATTGGCTTTTAAACCAATCTACTTACACTGAACAAGCTTTAGAAAGGGACATCTTTCATCCCTACTCTCCAGGGGCGTTGCTTCATTAAACACGGGGTGCACTGCCGCCAGAGATCAGAGATCATGTCTTATTTGAAGATACTTTTGGAGCTTGGCTTCGGATTAGTCGCATACTTCGCAGGAACACAAACCCAACTGCCTATACCCCTCTTTGGGGTAACCCAGCTTTCCCCCCTTCACTGCTGGACGCTCGATTTAGCATCTGGAGAGATAATGGACTTGACCTGTCAAGTAAAATGTTCGATCCCAGGGGCCGTCCTCTTCCTTTATTTGGAATTGGTTGAGAAAATTAACACACCAAAGTCTAATTTTTTTTTTATGTTTTACCAGGCCAAACACTTTGCGACCCAATCCATCCCCAGTGCCCCTACAAATCCCATAAGCGGTAACATGTCAAATCTAGAGTCAATAGTCCAGATATTATTATACATAAAAAATTATACTTACAAATTATCCTATCTATATACATTACTTACTATGTAAATACATGGTTGCAGATGAAATGGGTCACTGTTATAAATGCGGTTCCTTTAAAGCCAAATTTATGCACTGTATGTGGGACTGTTACAAGATTAGGAGATACTGGTGCAAAATTGTCGAATATATTAACAAAATGTTCACAGTAAAATAGACATTTGACCCCGCTGCTTGCATGGGACTCTCATTTCAAAATTGGTCGATGGACTCGATACATAAAAATACTATACCCCTTTTAATTATCCTGATTACAGTGGCCCGGAAATGCATCCTTATTTACTGGACTAAGAAAGCAGCTCCAACATTAATGGACGTTAAACGGAAAATGCTCCAATACTTTGAAAAAAAATATGCCTGTTAGGAACAACCTCAAGGGCCCAGCAAGTTCTATTTGAAATGGTCACTTTTTATAAATACCCTGGATAATAATACCCGAAATCAGATTATTAGGGATATCGATGGTCCTCCTCTACTTAATTAATTCGAACACTGATACATAACTCTGTTTTATATAATCTAATGTAAACTATATCAGTACTGTATCAGTCTTTTTGAATGAATGCCTATAATGTTTTGTACTTTAAGTCCTCAACCACAGATGGCTATGTTTATAGTCTATGTCTCTATTCACAACTGGAGTTATTTCCTTCCCCCCCTCCTTCCTCTACCCTCCTCCATAAGTCTACGTCTATATGTTTAGCAGATATATCTACTCGTTAAATACATGCTACATCTGATATTTTGTATGCACGCTTGAATTGCTATTCCGTATGATGAGGCCTGGAGTGGTAATTGCTGAATGTAAACCAACATTCATTTAATTTCCTTTCATCCTTTCATTTTTTCTTTTCTTCTTTTCGATATGTTGCATGACCAACCCAAGTATGTTCTTTGATATGTATATGCTCAGCCCTGTCAATGCGGGAATCTATATAATATGTTATTTATCATAAGCATGCATGTGAAGCGAGATTTTTGTTCATATTGCTATTGAAAATTCTAATAAAAAGATTTAAAAAAAAATTTACATTGTTTTTACACTAAAAGTTATAGAATAAAGGTTTAATTTGTTTTATATTATATAATTTTATATCTTGTGATATGGATCCACATTACTGGAACGGTATATCTCGCCATCCATAAAAAGTGAATGTTTTCAGTGAAATAATAATACTAATGTCACATAGAAAATAAGCTTCTGTAACCAAGAGAACTATTGAAAAAACAATGGGTTTGTTTGATTAATCATGCGCTGATGACTGAATGCAGCCGGAAATTTTGAAAGGAAGGTTTCACCACCTTCCAACACAATGGATACAACAAGAAAGGACATTGTCCTACAGAAAAGTCACAGCCCCTGTATTTCATCAGGACACAAATGTACTTTTAGATGCCGCCGTCTGAGTGCCGGAGATCCCGGACGGGCGGCAGATATAATGCAGCAGGGAAGCACTGGGGACGTTGTCAGGCAATGTCCCGAGCCTATGTTACCGGCCGGGTGTCGAGGGCGTTGCTCGGCATCGTCCCCAAAATTACGCCCAGTGGCTCCATGCACGGCTTACGTCATCAGCCAGCACGGGTGGAGAAATGTGAATTTGAGAAAGAGAACATTTATTTTCTTGGCTACATCATTTCGCCCAGCGGGTTTCAAATGGACCCAGCCAAGGTCCAAGCCATCAAAGACTGGGTAAGCCATTGATGAATGGGGCTCCTGGGGAATGACATATTCCCAGCTCCAATTCTAGATCAGATTTGTCCATGGGATAGGCTGAGTTCATCCGTGTGCAGAAATTCCACACCTGAGAGATGACCATTGAAGCCCCAAAGCTGAGCTCATCCTGGTGCAGACATTCCACACATAAGAGATGAGCATTAGGTGTGCATTAGGAATGTCCATGCTGACAGTATGAGGCAGTAGACTTTCTGTGAGGGTCCAGTTGGCACTATAGTTATGGGCCACTTCTATCCAGCTTAAATAACGATCATAGCTCCATGATTTCGGAGCACCAACCATCTCGATCTCTGTAGAGCCATCCCTGATGGTCACTATCAGTTGGTCGTCTTGTAGATCCCCTGGATGTATTATTTCACCATCATCACATACTCTCTCCGTCACTGAATAGAGCAAGTCAATCTTTTGCTCATCCATACACACGGTACTGTGTACCGCTACGATGCAGGGTATTTCTGCCATAGTTTGGGAAGATTAATAGACAAAATCTGTCAGAGCTGCTTCTCCATCCTGTGACTCTGCAACAATAATGGTCTCTGTGCAGTGCGCAGCTTTTTATTCCAGTTCAAGCTCCATTGTGACATCACAAGCTATTGTAATATCACAAGCTATTGTAACATCACTCTCCAAGTGCTTTGCTGACAGTTTGTCCCTCTTTATATAGTTAATAAAGTTTACATTGTTTTACACTAAAAGTTATAGAATAAAGGTTTAATTTGTTTTATATTTGATATTTCCATATCTTGTGATATGGATCTACATTACTGGAACGGTATATCTCGCCATTTTATCTTTATGAATAAAAAGTACAAGTTTTCAATGAAATAATAAAACCCTACCCTTTGAGCCTCGGAACCTGAGGAGAGAGGGCGTAAGCGAAAATAAAGTTTGCAACTCTCCTTGAAATTAAAGAATTGATTTCTATCCCCCGTGAACCGGTCAGGAAGGTTAACCTTTGGTTCTTTATCCTGACCTCCTCCTGGGAATCTACCCTCAATGTCAGGTCTTGCAACTGCTGGGTAAGGAGATGGATCTGGTCTGACGAGTACCTGGGCTGAATGCCCCGCATTGGGATCCATGATGAAATAGAAAAGGGAGAGACCCTAAAAACTCCTTTTGTATTACAGAAAAAACTTTAAGGCCGGTTATAATGTTAGGGCTCTGTGAGTCTCCCCGTCACCCCATAACTCTGTTGCCTCTGACTGGAATTGACGGACGTGTGCAGAGCTTGGCTTCACCTCTAATAGCCGCGTTCGAAGGAGCCGGTTAGTCCAGGAACCGCCCTCCTGACCTCCTCCTGGGAATCTACCCTCAATGTCAGGTCTTGCAACTGCTGGCTAAGGAGATGGATCTGGTCTGACGAGTACCTGGGCTGAATGCCCCGCATTGGGATCCATGATGAAATAGAAAAGGGAGAGACCCTGAATACTCCTTTTCTATTACAGAAAAAAACTTTATGGCCGGTTATAATGTTAGGGCTCTGGGAGTCTCCCCATCACCCCCTAACTCTGTTGCCTCTGACTGGAATTGACGGACGTGTGCAGAGCTAGGCTTCACCTCTAATAGCCGCGTTCGAAGGAGCCGGTTAGTCCGGCTCCAACCCCGATGCCACCAGGTCTTACGTGTAACAACGCGTCCGTCAAGGCCGGGAGATAGCAAGGGGACAAGCTGACTAAAACTCCTGCAAGGGACGGGGAGATCTCTGCAAGGGGAGTCCCTGCAAGGGACGGGAAGATACTCAATACATGGTACAACAAATACAATAGTACACACCGGTAACCAAGATGGAACAATACAGTGTGTGCGCAACAATGCACAGGGGTGTCAAATAACTAAATGTTGATGCAACAATGCACAATGGTGACCAATAACAAAATATAAATGCAATAGAGGATACTGCAGTGTGGACCCCTGACTTAGCTGCAGACAGGCTGGAGAATGCTGAGATGACAAGACAGGCAGCAGGCACAGTCAAGACTGACAGGCAGACGTCCAGGGAACCAGGAACACTTCAACAGACAGGCAAGGCTGGAGTAGAAGCTATAACCGGCGTCTGTTCCCAGCAGACGCCGGCTATTTATTCATATTTGGCAGCCGTGCAGGGAGCCGCCGGGCGGAAGTTCGGGGACGTTGCCGAGCAACGCCCCAATGCCCGGACTGTAACAGAGGCTCAGGATATTGCTCCCCCGCAGCGTCATATCCGCCGCCCGTCCGGGATCTCTGGCACTCGGACGGTGGCATCTAACAGTACATTTGTGTCCTGACGAAATACAGGGGCTGGGACTTTTCTGTAGGACAATGTCTCTTGGTTACAGAAACTTGTTTTCTATATGATATTAGTTTTATTATTTCATTGAAAACTTGTACTTTTTATTCATAAAGATAAAATGGCGAGATATACCGTTCCAGTAATGTAGATCCATATCACAAGATATGAAAAGATCAAATATGTAAACTTTATTAACTATATAAAGAGGGACAAACTGTCAGCAAAGCACTGGGAGAGTGATGTCACAATAGCTTGTGATGTCACAATAGCTTGTGATGTCACAATAGCTTGTGATGTCACAATAGCTTGTGATGTCACAATGGAGCTTGAACTGGAATAAAAAGCTGTGCACTGCACAGAGACCATTATTGTTGCAGAGTCACAGGACGGAGAAGCAGCTCTGACAGATTTTGTCTATTAATCTTCTCAAACTATGGAGGAAATACCCTGCAACGTAGCGGTACACAGTACCGTGTGTATGGATGAGCAAAAGATTGACTTGTTCTATTCAGTGACGGAGAGAGTATGTGATGATGGTGAAATAATACATCCAGGGGATCTACAAGACGACCAACTGATGGTGACCATCAGGGATGGCTCTACAGAGATCGAGATGGTTGGTGCTCCAAAATCATGGAGCTATGATCGTTATTTAGGCTGGATAGAAGTGGTCCATAACTATAGTGCCAACTGGACCCTCACAGAAATTCTACTGCCTCATACTGTCAGCACGGACGTGACTGGCGATGACAGGAGTGACAGAGAAATGAGCGGCCAGCAGGAGGAAATCATACAATCTACTCCAAATGACGATATGATGGACGCATTGCAGCTCAAAAGAGAAGTGGAGGAGGAAATAAAAAAGAAAGAAACTGAACTAAGAGAACTCCATCAAGTGAAGGAAAGTTTAAATAACATTCTACAAGAAAAAAAACCATGCTCAGGCTGGCGAGGCTTCGTCAGCAGGATTAGAGCGTCAGTGCACAATATATTTAGAAGACGCAGCAGCACTTCTTTCCTCACTACAGAGGGTGTAGCAGGCCCACTGGCTGAGACAGACATTCATCAATGGGGCTCCTGGGGAATGACATATTCCCAGCTCCTATACTAGATCAGATTTGTTCGTGGGATAGGCTGAGTTTATCCTGGTGCAGACATTTCACACCTGAGAGATGAGCATTGAAGCCCTAAGGCTGAGCTCATCCTGGTGCAGACATTCCACACTTAAGAGATGAGCATTGAAGCCCCAAGGCTGAGCTCATCCTGGTGCAGACATTCCACACCTGAGAGATGAGCACATGAAGCCCCTGCCCCTTACACACCCTCTGCTGCACCACGTTATCCTGGAAAAGAGATTCAACACCTGAGATATCATCACATACAGATTCTGGGGATTAGGGCTACTGGCGAAACCCCATTAAAAAAAATGACACAGTGCAGCCAATTCATGGGTGTGTTGGAAGAGCTGCTAATTATTTATAAAATGTTGACAGTTACATCCAACTTGTTGATAACTTAATAACGTGAATATTTAAACCCAGGCACCACTGGCTACTTCAGCTAGTGCAGTGATTCCCAACAGTGGTTCCCTGGGGTGCCACCTGACTCTTGCAGGGGTGTCATATTACAGTAGGTTGGTGGTCATGTACCAAATCTATTTATGGTCAAAACTATTGGCAAAACCAGCGCTAGTGGCTGCCAATGATAAAACATGTGGACAGACGCACAACTGTAAACCACCACAGAACTAAATAATGACAGGTAAGCAAAATTGACTTTATTGAATATTTTTCACAAATTTGTCACTAAAAACAGCTTTTATCCTAGGGGTGCCATGAAAAAAGTGCTGATACTCTAAGGTACCGTGATTCAAGTAAGTTTGGCAACCACTGAGCTAGTTTAATATATGTGCTGACTGTCATACCCAGTGCTCAGCAGCACCATAGCGCTCAGCTTTCCTGTCTTCTACAAGCCCACCCCCAGATTTCAGTAGGCTACTTTCCCTGGAATCTGGGGGGCGGGTTTATAGAAGATAGACAAGCTGAGTGCTGTGTTCCGTTCTACAGCAGGTCAGTGAAAAGCGGTTACGGTATAGGTGATGGACAATGTCTAGGTTGACAGTCACTAGGTCGACCACTAATGGGCAACTCTGCCAAAAGGTCGACACAAGTTTATGGTCAACATAGGCAAGATCAATAGTCAAAAGGTTGGTATAAGGGTTACATGATTTTTTGGTGTCTATGTAATCGTACGTCGACATGTACACCGTATATGTACCGCTTTGCTCGCCATACTATTATATTCCCACTTTCTGCACACTTGGATAGTAAAGTATAAAAAAACACCTTTTTCTGAAGAAAAAAAAATCATGAAAAAGTCATGTCGACCTTTTCACTCTCGGCTTTGCCCATATCAACCATAAGCTTGTGTCAACCTTTTGGCAGTGTCGACCTAAGCTAGGTCAACCCTTTTTAGGTGTCCATCTAGTCATTGTCGACCATTAGTGGTCAACCTAGTGACTGTCGACCTAGACACTGTCTATCCACTGACTGCGTACCCTGAAAAACACGGTGCTGCTGATCACTGGGTATGGTTGACAGCACATATATAACATACAACATTACATGTACATATGCCAACTGGCTCCCCCATGGTGCCAGATCACCAAAAGGTCATTGCTGGTGGCAGAGACAATGTGTTATTGATCTTGAGTGAAGAAGTAACCAATTAGTACAAACAGCAACTTCAGATTTGCAAGTACCTAGAAGTCAGCTGGGATTGTGAAAACGTTCCACAATGCACAATGGAAAGATTAAAAGAAAAAAGTTATTCTGAGCATAAGCCATATAATAAAATCAAGGCTTTTAATACAAACAAACTAGGCGAAAAAAAAGAGAGAGATGAAGACCGAGAGGTTAGCTTAAGAAGAGCAAAACGGTGGGTTGCAGCGGGGAAGAGTAATGCCCCGTACACACTAAAACGAACCACCCGTGGGGGAAACACTGAACGATGGGCCTATTTCTGACTTGATCACAAAGCTGCTTTTTTAGCAAATGGACAAAACCATGCTGCACTCCAGGTGGGGCAGATGTAACATGTGCAGAGAGTTAGATTTGGTGGAGTTATTTTGTTTCAGTGCAGGGGAAATACTGGCTGCTTTATTCTAACACTGCAATTTAGATTTGCCAAATCTAACTCTCAATGCACAGGTTACATCTGCCCCAGCTGCAGTGCAGTATGGTTTGTCCATTTGCTTAAAAATAAAACAGCTTTGCAATCAGGTCTGAATAAGGCCCGATATCGTTAACGATAATGTTCAGTGAGTGATATGGATTATTGGGACCCCCGTAGAACATGCAGTCCACCCCATAGAGGTTATCGTTAACAATTTGTGGAAGCACGTATCGTTAATGATATAAAGGGAAAACATATGCACATTGAAATCATTAACAATATTGTTATTGAGCATATCATTAATGAAAATCATATGGTGTGTACCCACCTTAAGAGGAGGAAACAAAAAGATCCAAAAAAAAGAAACCATACAGCGCTTGGTGTTACTTACACATGTAGGATACCTATAATATGGAAATAAATTGGTAATGTACATGTTAGGGCTCTGGGAGTCTACCCGTCACCCCCTAACTCCGTTGCCTCTGACTCGAATTGACAGACGCGTGCAGAGCTAGGCTTCACCTCTAATAGCCGCGTTAGAAGGTGCCGGTTAGTCCGGTGCCACCAGGTCTTACGTGTGACAACGCGTCCGTCAAGGCCGGGACATGACTAAGTACTCATAGTGTCCTGTGTGAGTGTTAAACGCTGTTTTCCACTCGTCTCCCTCTCTTATTCTAATTAAGTTATAGGCTCCCCTTAAATCAATCTTGGAGAATATAAAAGACGTACGTAACTGATCGAACAGGACAGAGATAAGAGGCAGAGGATAGGAATTTTTTACAGTTATATCATTGAGTTGTCTATAGTCAATACAGGGTCTGAGAGAACCATCTTTCTTTGCTACAAAAAAGAACCCAACCCCAACAGGAGACTTAGAAGGCCTAATGCAACCCTTCTTTGGATTCTCTTCAATTTACTTTACTCAGGTAAAGATAAGGAGTATAGCCTACCCTTGGGCAATTTGGCATTAGGGAGGAGAGTGATGGCGCAATCATATGGCCTATGAGGTGGCAGCGTATCAGCTTTTTTTGAAAAAAAAAAAAACATCTGCAAATACAGCATACTGGACAGGAAGGCCCGGGATTGATGGAGTGACCAAACAAATGGGGAGCACCAGACAATCAGAAGCACAATCTTTACCCCAGTGCAACAACTCCCCCGTTTGCCAGTCAAACCCAGGATTGTGTGTCCTGAGCCATGGTAGACCTAACACAATTGGGGCTAAAGGACTACAAAAAACAATAAAAGATAATTTTTCAGTGGAAATGAAGTGGAATAGTGCGAATGGTAATGGAACCACACGAAAGCTGATTGCCATCCAGGCCATAGACTGAAACCTCAGGAGTAATAGGAACGAGTGGAATCTCATTATCTTGAACCATCTGGAGATCAATGAAGTTCCCCGCAGCCCCACAGTCCACCAAAGCCCGACCCTCCCAGCTCCGTAGCTCAAAGGATAGTCTAATGGGCAACATTAGGGAATTATTGGGAGAAAAAATGGATAGGCCTGACAGGATGTCTCCCTGCAACTTCAGGCCTTGGCGTTTCCCTGACGCTCAGGAAAGGCATTAAGCACATGTCCTCTAGTCCCATAGTATAGACACAGACCCTGAGCACGCCGACGTTCCTTCTCCTGGAGAGTCAAACGAGTGGCTCCGAGCTGCATAGGCTCCCCAAGATCCAGCGGCAGCTCCTCAGGGACCACCATACTTGGGGCAGGTAGCGGACCTCGCTCGGAGGGTCGCTCCCACAGTCTACGGTCTATGTGGATGACCAACTGCATAAGCTTGTCCAGAGAGTTAGGGGCCGAATACTGGACCAGACAGTCCTTGACTTGGTCAGCTAGACCCAACCGAAACTGGCTACGCAAAGCTGGATCATTCCAGCCAGTATCCTTGGAGAAGCGCATGAACTCTGAACAATAGGCCTCAGCCGTACAACGACTCTGTTTAAGGGACCGGAGATGCGCTTCAGCGGAAGCTGCCTTATACGGGCCGTCGTAAAGGATGCCTATGGCCTGGAAAAAAGGCATCCACAGAACGGAGGGCTGAACTATCGGCCTTCAGCCGAAATGCCCAAGTCTGTGGATCCCCCTGGAGGAGGGAAATGAGAAGATTAATAGACAAAATCTGTCAGAGCTGCTTCTCCGTCCTGGGACTCTGCAACAAAAATGGTCTCTGTGCAGTGCGCAGCTTTTTATTCCAGTTCAAGCTCCATTGTGACATCTCAAGGTACTGTGGCATCACAAGCTATTGTAACATCACAAGCTATTGTGACATCACTCTCCCAGTGCTTTGCTGACAGTTTGTCCCTATTTATATAGTTAATAAAGTTTACATTGTTTTACACTAAAAGTTATAGAATAAAGGTTTAATTTGTTTTATATTTGATCTTTCCATATCTTGTGATATGGATCTACATTACTGGAACGGTATATCTCGCCATTTTATCTTTATGAATAAAAAGAACAAGTTTTCAATGAAATAATAAAACCCTACCCTTTGAGCCTCAGAACCTGAGGAGAGAGGGCGTAAGCGAAAATAAAGTTTGCAACTCTCCTTGAAATTAAAGAATTGATTTCTATCCCCCGTGAACCGGTCAGGAAGGTTAACCTTTGGTTCTTTATCCTGAGCGGTCATAGCAGGAACCGCCCTCCTGACCTCCTCCTGGGAATCTACCCTCAATGTCAGGTCTTGCAACTGCTGGGTAAGGAGATGGATCTGGTCTGACGAGTACCTGGGCTGAATGCCCCGCATTGGGATCCATGATGAAATAGAAAAGGGAGAGACCCTGAAAACTCCTTTTGTATTACAGAAAAAACTTTAAGGCCGGTTATAATGTTAGGGCTCTGTGAGTCTCCCCGTCACCCCATAACTCTGTTGCCTCTGACTGGAATTGACGGACGTGTGCAGAGCTTGGCTTCACCTCTAATAGCCGCGTTCGAAGGAGCCGGTTAGTCCAGGAACCGCCCTCCTGACCTCCTCCTGGGAATCTACCCTCAATGTCAGGTCTTGCAACAGCTGGGTAAGGAGATGGATCTGGTCTGACTAGTACCTGGGCTGAATGCCCCGCATTGGGATCCATGATGAAATAGAAAAGGGAGAGACCCTGAATACTCCTTTTCTATTACAGAAAAAACTTTATGGCCGGTTATAATGTTAGGGCTCTGGGAGTCTCCCCATCACCCCCTAACTCTGTTGCCTCTGACTGGAATTGACGGACGTGTGCAGAGCTAGGCTTCACCTCTAATAGCCGCGTTCGAAGGAGTCGGTTAGTCCGGCTCCAACCCCGATGCCACCAGGTCTTACGTGTAACAACGCGTCCGTCAAGGCCGGGAGATAGCAAGGGGACAAGCTGACTAAAACTCCTGCAAGGGACGGGGAGATCTCTGCAAGGGGAGTCCCTGCAAGGGACGGGAAGATACTCAATACATGGTACAACAAATACAATAGTACACACCGGTAACCAAGATGGAACAATACAGTGTGTGCGCAACAATGCACAGGGGTGTCAAATAACTAAATGTTGATGCAACAATGCACAATGGTGACCAATTACAAAATATAAATGCAATAGAGGATACTGCAGTGTGGACCCCTGACTTAGCTGCAGACAGGCTGGAAAATGGTGAGATGACAAGACAGGCAGCAGGCACATTCAAGACTGACAGGCAGACGTCCAGGGAACCAGGAACACTTCAACAGACAGGCAAGGCTGGAGTAGAAGCTATAACCGGCGTCTGTTCCCAGCAGACGCCGGCTATTTATTCATATTTGGCAGCCGTGCAGGGAGCCGCCGGGCGGAAGTTCGGGGACGTTGCCGAGCAACGCCCCAATGCCCGGCCTGTAACAGAGGCTCAGGATATTGCTCCCCCGCAGCGTCATATCCGCCGCCCGTCCGGGATCTCTGGCACTCGGACGGTGGCATCTAACAGTACATTTGTGTCCTGACGAAATACAGGGGCTGGGACTTTTCTGTAGGACAATGTCTCTTGGTTACAGAAACTTATTTTCTATATATTAGTTTTATTATTTCATTGAAAACTTGTACTTTTTATTCATAAAGATAAAATGGCGAGATATACCGTTCCAGTAATGTAGATCCATATCACAAGATATGAAAAGATCAAATATGTAAACTTTATTAACTATATAAATAGGGACAAACTGTCAGCAAAGCACTGGGAGAGTGATGTCACAATAGCTTGTGATGTCACAATAGCTTGTGATGTCACAATAGCTTGTGATGTCACAATAGCTTGTGATGTCACAATGGAGCTTGAACTGGAATAAAAAGCTGTGCACTGCACAGAGACCATTATTGTTGCAGAGTCACAGGACGGAGAAGCAGCTCTGACAGATTTTGTCTATTAATCTTCTCAAACTATGGAGGAAATACCCTGCAACGTAGCGGTACACAGTACCGTGTGTATGGATGAGCAAAAGATTGACTTGTTCTATTCAGTGATGGAGAGAGTATGTGATGATGGTGAAATAATACATCCAGGGGATCTACAAGACGACCAACTGATGGTGACCATCAGGGATGGCTCTACAGAGATCGAGATGGTTGGTGCTCCAAAATCATGGAGCTATGATCGTTATTTAGGCTGGATAGAAGTGGTCCATAACTATAGTGCCAACTGGACCCTCACAGAAATTCTACTGCCTCATACTGTCAGCACGGACGTGACTGGCGATGACAGGAGTGACAGAGAAATGAGCGGCCAGCAGGAGGAAATCATACAATCTACTCCAAATGACGATATGATGGACGCATTGCAGCTCAAAAGAGAAGTGGAGGAGGAAATAAAAAAGAAAGAAACTGAACTAAGAACTCCATCAAGTGAAGGAAAGTTTAAATAACATTCTACAAGAAAAAAAAACATGCTCAGGCTGGCGAGGCTTCGTCAGCAGGATTAGAGCGTCAGTGCACAATATATTTAGAAGACGCAGCAGCACTTCTTTCCTCACTACAGAGGGTGTAGCAGGCCCACTGGCTGAGACAGACATTCATCAATGGGGCTCCTGGGGAATGACATATTCCCAGCTCCTATACTAGATCAGATTTGTTCGTGGGATAGGCTGAGTTCATCCTGGTGCAGACATTTCATACCTGAGAGATGAGCATTGAAGCCCTAAGGCTGAGCTCATCCTGGTGCAGACATTCCACACTTAAGAGATGAGCATTGAAGCCCCAAGGCTGAGCTCATCCTGGTGCAGACATTCCACACCTGAGAGATGAGCACATGAAGCCCCTGCCCCTTACACACCCTCTGCTGCACCACGTTATCCTGGAAAAGAGATTCAACACCTGAGATATCATCACATACAGATTCTGGGGATTAGGGCTACTGGCGAAACCCCATTAAAAAAAATGACACAGTGCAGCCAATTCATGGGTGTGTTGGAAGAGCTGCTAATTATTTATAAAATGTTGATAGTTACATCCAACTTGTTGATAACTTAATAACCTGAATATTTAAACCCAGGCACCACTGGCTACTTCAGCTAGTGCAGTGATTCCCAACAGTGGTTCCCTGGGGTGCCACCTGACTCTTGCAGGGGTGTCATATTACAGTAGGTTGGTGGTCATGTACCAAATCTATTTATGGGCAAAACTATTGGCAAAACCAGCGCTAGTGGCTGCCAATGATAAAACATGTGGACAGACGCACAACTGTAAACCACCACAGAACTAAATAATGACAGGTAAGCAAAATTGACTTTATTGAATATTTTTCACAAATTTGTCACTAAAAACAGCTTTTATCCTAGGGGTGCCATGAAAAAAGTGCTGATACTCTAAGGTACCGTGATTCAAGTAAGTTTGGCAACCACTGAGCTAGTTTAATATATGTGCTGACTGTCATACCCAGTGCTCAGCAGCACCACAGCGCTCAGCTTGCCTGTCTTCTACAAGCCCACCCCCAGATTTCAGTAGGCTACTTTCCCTGGAATCTGGGGGGCGGGTTTATAGAAGATAGACAAGCTGAGCGCAGTGTTCAGTTCTACAGCATGTCAGTGAAAAGCGGTTACGGTATAGGTGATGGACAATGTCTAGGTTGACAGTCACTAGGTCGACCACTAATGGGCAACTCTGCCAAAAGGTCGACACAAGTTTATGGTCAACATAGGCAAGATCAATAGTCAAAAGGTTGGTATAAGGGTTACATGATTTTTTGGTGTCTATGTAATCGTACGTCGACATGTACACCGTATATGTACCGCTTTGCTCGCCATACTATTATATTCCCACTTTCTGCACACTTGGATAGTAAAGTATAAAAAAACACCTTTTTCTGAAGAAAAAAAAATCATGAAAAAGTCATGTCGACCTTTTCACTCTCGGCTTTGCCCATATCAACCATAAGCTTGTGTCAACCTTTTGGCAGTGTCGACCTAAGCTAGGTCAACCCTTTTTAGGTGTCCATCTAGTCATTGTCGACCATTAGTGGTCAACCTAGTGACTGTCGACCTAGACACTGTCTATCCACTGACTGCGTACCCTGAAAAACACGGTGCTGCTGATCACTGGGTATGGTTGACAGCACATATATAACATACAACATTACATGTACATATGCCAACTGGCTCCCCCATGGTGCCAGATCACCAAAAGGTCATTGCTGGTGGCAGAGACAATGTGTTATTGATCTTGAGTGAAGAAGTAACCAATTAGTACAAACAGCAACTTCAGATTTGCAAGTACCTAGAAGTCAGCTGGGATTGTGAAAACGTTCCACAATGCACAATGGAAAGATTAAAAGAAAAAAGTTATTCTGAGCATAAGCCATATAATAAAATCAAGGCTTTTAATACAAACAAACTAGGCGAAAAAAAAGAGAGAGATGAAGACCGAGAGGTTAGCTTAAGAAGAGCAAAACGGTGGGTTGCAGCGGGGAAG